>NC_090287.1:58452764-58766982 GCF_037392515.1 Haliotis asinina | reverse complement strand
ATCTTCATTCGTGAAATTATCCCTGGATGGACTTCGTTACATGGATCTACGTGTGACGTGTGTTTTTAGAATAAAGATCTTGCTCTCTCTCTCCCTCTCACTCACTCTCTCTCTCACTCTCTCACACACTCTCTCTCTCTCACTGTGTGTGTGTGTGTGTGTGTGTGTGTGTGTGTGAACGCTTTAGCCACTATGCTAGAGAACTACTCCTCAACTCGCTTTAGAGGGAGTGCAAAATTAAAACAATACCTAGGTTCCCTACATTTGTACCCGTGAGGGGATTAGAACCCGGACCTTCCGAGTGAAGAGCAAACTCTTCAACCACAAGGCTTCTGAACCAATCAACTCTCTTTAAAACCACAAGGATACAGAACCATTCAACTTACTTTACAACGAGAGCAAAATTAAAACGATACATTACCTTCTTAAAATTCCTTCCAGGCTGCCTGATCAAACACGTAACTCACACATTTATACCTGATGTAGGGGAATTATCTACCTGGACGTGCCAGTCTGTGATTGGATGAACACTCCTCCACATCGTATAATTATACAAACACGTGAGGTGGATAACCTCTCTGACTCGACGTAACCAATACTAGTTCCTGGTATCTGCACAGAGCACAGAACACAGAATACAGAGCACAGAGGTCGGTTGTGCTTGAACATATGTTCGCATGGAGCACAGCCGACATGACGGATATAGTCCGTAAATAACAAAACAATTGTGTCCCTTGAAAAATGATTAATGACTGCACATGGGATGGGCAGAATATATCGTGGGTGCCACGTCAGTTATTAAACGGCTTAAAATATAGATTAGCGCATACCTTCTGTGTGAATAGTTGGTCTTGAATTCCATAATGTAATGGATACTTGACGGCATGGAAGGAAATAGGGAAATATTTCTTTCACATTTGAAACAAATGTATTTAACACTTGTATTTCACTTGACAGTTTTCAAGATTAAAATGCACCATTTGGATCATATACTCTTCCAAAAAACGAAGCTATCCATAGGACAAATTTGAATTTTAGGAAAAAATTTGACACAACCCAACCCACACTGAATCCCAACAAGTGGGGAATGATTGCAGACGACAAAACGTTTGAAAAACTGAACAAAAAAGTAACGTTAAGCTCCCATCCGTAAGGAATCGGTAAAATGCACCCTACATGTAATGCACGTGCATCATGTAATTGTGTATGACCTTGAGCTGACAAAAACACATCAAGATACTCCATATGCATTGTCTTAGCCGCTGCAGACGACAAGAATGGAAAGAGTGGCGGAACTAAACTCACTCTCTCACTTTCTGGATAATCATGTTTTGGAAATTTGTAAAGTAACGAGTTTACTATAACTGAGCAATGACGTCATGTTTGAATCATTTATATCTACTCAGTAAGTAAACACCCAAACAACATGTATAGTTTCGTTTTTGAAGAGTATACATTTACTACCGTATTTAGTAAAGTTGACTAAATCCAGTGGACGCACTGTGTATGAAATGATAGGATATTTATCATGGGAAATCATCAGCTCATAGGGTATTATGACGAAGTGGGATTTCCAGAAGAGTGGTCGTTTTTCATGCACCATAATGAACAGCTTAACTCGTCATCTTGGTATTGCATGCAACGTTGACTACCTACCATCCAGCCCAGCAAGGTTCATAATGAGTGGGCTAATCGACATACGCTCGATACGTGTCACACAGTCACGCATACGTCACATGAGGCACATGTATAGAGCGTGACATTCATGAAGAGAAGAATTGAGCGAGTCTGTGGAAATTTGATGGATCCACAGATCCATCAGAAAATCTACATTTAATATCATCATGTTACGAAAAACTGAGTTTATTATGTAAATGGTTTATTATGTAAACCAAGGTTTGCGTAAATAAACACGAGTATAAAAAAAAGACCGTCAGTAAACCCCCTTTAACCTTCAGCCTACTTTATCATGAAAAATAGGGGATATTGGTTTTATAAGACTATAAAATACTGATGCTGTTACCAAGGAAACAGATGAAGAAGAGAAATTAAGGGAAATGGGGCAATATATTTCATTCCTTTGGAAACGTTTCATCTGTATGAATATTACTTTTCCCATATGTATTGTCACTGGCATGATGCTCGCAAAATGGAAAATTCCCTACTTTTTAAATGGTATATTTATCCTGGTTTAGGCTCACTCCCACTATTCGTTACGTTCGCTGATGGGATGCTTTAGTTTGCCGGGTTTTCATGATACAAAAGGAATTAATGTGGCTGTAGAATTCTGATTCGTTACATGCAATTTGTGTTACACCTCTATGAGAAACGTCGAATAGTTCGTTTTCAGCACGTCCGTGTTGGTCCATTTTGGCCCCGAATGGCAGACGACAGACAATCCGCCCCTGATCAATCGCGATGTATGGCGCAATGACAGCGAAAATAAATAGTTCTTACTTATAACCCTTCACCTTTTTACATTTACATTCTATATTACGCCATGATGTGGGTTGAGGTGGGTCAAGTCTTTCCTGAAGAACTCACGCCGCCGGTTGGCTAAAATAGTATAACGGTTTCAAAATACATACCAATTTCTTCCACAACCATAAACTGGATCATATTATCAATAGTGTATGAAATAAAACGACTGTGTGAAAAGAACAGCTGACTGAAAACACTGGGTGCATTTACGAGCTAACACTGTCGATCAGCTGACCACGAAACCACGTCACAGTATTTCTTTGAGACAGGAAGAATTATAGAAAATCTCATCATTTGTTTAAACAAACCGAAGAGCCCCATGAAACATAGGAGAGTGACAAGAAAGAGAGAAACTAAAAGTAGAACAGTGTTTCATACAGAAACATGAGAAGCAAAATCATTAAATTCCACCTGTTATCATCAACTTCCTCAATAATTAAAATCTTGCTGATGTGAGTGAGTGAGTATGGTTTTATGTCGCTTTTAACAATATTCCAGCAGCATCACGGAGTGGGATACCAGACATGGTTTTCATATGGAAGGAATGGAACCCGTGTCTTCTGCGTGACAAGCGAACGCTTTGACCTCTGGGCTACCCCACAGCCCCCCATTCTTATGTACTGAGCAACAAATATGTACTACATGTATTGTAATAAAATGAACATATTCAAGTGTGACAATGCTTTAAAAATTACTATCGACGTCACCATCGACCTGTATCCTCAGCTGTTAAGCCCGGGTATTAGCATCACAGCGAAACTTAAGGAAATACCCGATTATTTCAAAAATTATGACGTTCTTTTGCGCTTGCGTAGGGTACTTATATAGAACAATCCCTACCTTTATGTTAAACAGGCGACCGGGTCAGCTAAAATTTCAATCAAGCATCTCCGCCTTACCATATAGATTCATGTTTAATTGCGTATATCCAGTACGTACGAACAAGACGTAACTGAAGCTACGAAATGTTATTGGTAGATGCGATGAAGGCGTCAACTTCTAGAGAGCCAGTTATTTGTTCTTCGTTGTTCTACATCGGTTGTGGACCAGGAAGTGGATATTTAACGTTTACCTGTTGTATAAGTACACGTTTCCATCTTTCAGTCCCAGGCTGTACACCTGTACAAGTGTATTACATTGCAATGAGTCAATTCAGCCACACCTTGATTTATTTGAGTTTGAAACGGCCGCTTTTAAATGTCCCAAATACAATGTTAAGTGAGATTATCAAGTGTTTACAATCGAAAGTATTAATTAAACCACTCCCTAAACACCCACGCTTTGAAACTCTTCGACACACGCACAAACAAACACCAGGAGACAACCGTATCGTTATAATCTGATTCTGGATTAAAGTATATCTTCTTTAAGGTGTTTTAGTGTACACTTATATGAAGTTACATGCGGTGCGGTGCGGTGCGGTTCGGTTCGGTGTAACGTGGTAAGGTGTAACGTGGTGTGGTATAACGTGGTGCGGTTCGGTGTAACATAGTGCGATACAGTGTAACGTGGTGCGGTTTAACATGGTGCAGTATAAAGTGGTGCGGTGTAACGTGGTGTGGTATAACGTGGTGCGGTGCTGTGTAACATGGTGCGGTGCAGTGTAACGTGGTGTGGTGCGGTGTAATGCGGTTGCGTGCGGTATATCGTGGTGCAGTGCGGTGCGGTGTAGCGTGGTGCGGTGTGACGTGGTGCGGCATAACGTGATGCAGTGCGATATAACATGGTGCGGTGCGATGCAGTGTAACATGGTGCGGTGCGGTGTAACATGGTGAGGTGCGGTGTAACGTGGTGTGGTGCGGTATAGTGTGGTGTGCGGTGCCTTGTAAAGTGGTGTTGTGTTACGTGGTCGGTGTAACGTGGTGTAGTATAACGTGGCGTGGTGCGGTGCGGTATAACGTGGTGCGGTGGGGTATAATGTGGTCGGTGTAACGTGGTGCGGTGTAACGTGGAGTGGTGCGGTGTAACATGGTGTGGTATAACGTGTCGTGGTGCTGTGTAACGTGGTGCCGTGTAACGTGGTGCCGTGTAACGTGGCGTGTTGGGGTGTAACGTGTTGCGGTATAACGTGGTGCGGTGTAACGTGATACGGTGTAACGTGGTGCGGTGTAACGTGATACGGTGTAACGTGGTGCGGTGTAACGTGGTGCGGTGTAACGTGGTGCGGTATAACGTGGTGCGGTGCGGTATGACGTGCGGTGCGGTGCGGTGTAACGTGGTGCAGTATAAAGTGGCGGTGCAATTCCATCAGGTTATGTGTCATCAGCTTATGACGTCATTGCATTCAATCGCTATACCTGATGACGGCAAATGTTTCTTTAAAAGTTGAAATGAAATGAAAAATCTGATTTTATTTTCACTCACATTATGTTCCTTTAATATCCTGTATTGTCCACGTCAATGTAGTGGCGCTACCAATCCTTACATTACATGACCACGATCGAGATTTTCGGAACTCTCTCCGCGCTGAGATAGTCTTAAGTTAATGTATAGCATTAACGACCATCTTAAAACGAAAGAACTTCGAAATCTAGGTCCAGGAAGTGAACGCATTGAATATGTACTGTTTCACTGACTGCCAACAGTACCTGGGTTGGGCAACATATGGTTCCCCAATAAATGTAGGTAGGGTTTAATTACACAAAACCGGTGCACGATACCTCTAACTGGTGAACCTTACTTAGTTTTTACAGGTTCGGGTGTCCGTACATCAGTTTATGTCCGTGATATTTTTAAGGTTTGCATCATACAGCTGTGGAGAAGGATGGTATTTCTTTCTGAAAAAAAACCCCACGAAATACGTATTCATCGTTTACTTTGAAAAAAGCTTAATTAATCAGATGAGTAGAAATATGACATATTTGTTATTTCCAATAGATGCCTGCAGTCTGATGGGATTTGGCAACACTTCCGATGCCGTATTGGAGCCTGCAACCTGCGTTCTGATAGCACTTATTCAGGGACATTCATTAACAGGTCGCACTACAAACAACATACACACTGCATGCACACCTTATCCACAGGTTAGACACACTGCATCCACACTACATACACACTGCATACACGTACACTGCATACACACTACATACACACTGCATCCACACTACATCCACATACATTTACACGATATCCACACGTCTTCCACACTACACCCACACTACATCTACTCCACATATGCTCGGTATACATACAGCAACCTTCACTCCATCCGTATCAACGATATCCAAAGCTATAGCCATGGCTACAGCCATCACTACATTCACACTACATCCTCACTACATCCACTCCACATCCACACTGTATTCGCCTCCACATCCACTACAGCCATAGTTACGGCCACCACTACATCCTCACTTCATCCATTCTATGT
Organism: Haliotis asinina; assembly: GCF_037392515.1. Lineage (NCBI taxonomy): Eukaryota > Metazoa > Mollusca > Gastropoda > Lepetellida > Haliotidae > Haliotis > Haliotis asinina. The sequence goes on along the minus strand of NC_090287.1, from coordinate 58,761,131 downwards.
CCACACTATTTCAACACCATACACACACTATATCAACACTATTATCCACAGTATGTTAACACTACATGTATCCCCACATCCATCCCCACATACACACTACAACCATCACGGTATACACACCACATGCACAGTGCACCTGTCACTACACCCTCACTGCAAGCACTATACCCACCACTAAGTCCACAGTAAATGCATACATTTTGCTTCCAAACATCCACAGTGCATCTTCACTACGCCATTACTACATCCGCACCACATACATACTGCGTACATCATACGCTCGCTAACAAGGAACCATTTATGTCCAGTCTGTGTGTTATACATATTAGGTCTTGGAGGTATGTGGGGTTTGGGGGGAATGTCTAGGACAAAGAAGAACTGGATCACCTAACTCACCATGTGTCTGCATTCCTGAAGGTGTTAGGGTGATACTGTTGATGCCGTTGCTGTCTCAGATCACGCGGGAAAGTTGAGAGGGGCGCTAACCCCTTTACACCAAAAGTAGTCTGTTTCTGAGGCTAATCAAGATCTGTGTTCCTGAGCACTACTGTTTGCTTTTGACTGTACGTACTCCTTCCAGATTATTACCTTTCAAAAGAATACCTAATACATGCCACCACATAACAATTGCAACAGATGACATCACTGTATACATCAGAAATGTTCACCTGTTTTTCGCAATAACCACCATGGCTGTGGTAAACCTGGTGACCCCATCTTTCGTCTCAGATCAGAATCCATTACCACAGTTCAAGCTAACAGCAACAAAGCAGGAGAACACTTCGCTATAAAACATCCACATACTCGGAGATCTTCAGAAGATACATAACAAGTTGACTGAATCTAAGACAAGCATCACCAGAAAGTGTTTAATTAATTCAATAGCTGATGGAGTGCAGCGTGGATATGCGCTATCGCTGCCACGTTATACAGCTGTTACGCGTCTGTACACCTCGTACAACCCCATGCAACGCTTACTCTGACTGAATTAGCATTAGCCGAATGGCATTACTCCAACCCTGCATCTGGCAGCTTCATCCTCTTTTCCGAATCGTGTTCTAGATGATCAAGTAATTTGAATCACATCGGCGGGATGGCAGGTGACGATGCGTTGACTGATGTTATATGTACAATTTGCTGATTGATGTTACATGTACAATTTGCTGATTGATGTTACATGTACAATTTTTGACTGATGTTACATGTAAAATGTCTTGAGTGGTGTTACATTACAGTTTATTGACACATATAACATATACAATTGGTTGACGGATGACACATATACAACTGGTTCACGGATGTCACATGTACAATTTGTTGACTAATGTAACATATATAATTGGCTGACGGATGTGATATATACAATTGGTTGACGGATGTCACATATACAATAGGTTTACGGATGTCACGTATACAATTTAGTGACTCGTGTTATGTTCAAGAACGTTGTATAAACTATGTGTTGACAAATTTTGCATAAACTATATGTGTTCACGAATGTTGTATAAACTGTGTGTTATCGAATGCTGTAGATGCTATATGTTAACGAATACTGCACGCAAAAATGTTCAAGAATGTTGCACATACTCTCTGTCAACGAATGTTGTAGATACTACGTGTTGACAAACATTCTATCCGGATGTACACACTGTGTGTTTAACAAATATTGCATGTAGGAAGTGTAGAATGTTGAATGTACTATCTGTTGTATAAGGGTATGTATAAAATAGTTTAAATAAAATATATGTGTACATACTAGACTGAAAAACTGTTAATCGCATGCGTCATATTATGACGCCATAAGATTGTTACCGATGCAGCTTCTCAGCGGAGAGTTCGGAGGCTACCGTAGCAGCGGGTAATATTTTTTCCAGTTGTCACCCTTCTGCGAGGGATGACACAAAAACTTGTCAGAGCGTCATTGACCAATGTAATGAGTGTAGCGACAGAATTGCCTTAAAAAAACCCATTTCTTCACCGACTTCGTTCAAATGTGAAATATATGCAAATTATAGCATCTAAAACATTATACGATTGCAAAAGTCTAGATTTATATTTTTGAAAATTATTATCCAAATAGAGATTCGAACCTTTGTGGATCACACTCTGCCAACCTACCACAGAGTACAGAATTCTCCACCAGTGGGATAACCTCAGTGGCACGTTATCGTAACAATCTCTTATTGACATCTGTGCGACAAACAAATTAGCGACAATGTACCTTCACTGTAATATTGTCTTTCCTTCTGCGTCATCAATTACTCACTACTTTAAGACAGTGCTTGGTAAGCAGTCCATTTCGAGAAGAAGTACATAGATTTATAACATGCACTTTCAGGTCAAAGAATGGAGGTATTAAAGCGTGAAATGATTAATGATGACGAACAGCGATGGGATGGTCTCAGCTTGCAGTTAGCCCACAATGCGTCGGATTACCTCGCAACTAATAAAATAGCTAGATTTCGTAGTGTTTGCATAATAATAACGCTTGGGTCAGCATTAACAGCACGATGTGGTAATTCGACACGATCGCGAGTGAGTGAGTGAGTACAGTTTACGACGTTTAAGTATATTCCGGCAATATCACGTGAAGGACACTAGAAATGGGCTTCAGACATTGTACCCATGTGGTATTCGAACCCGTGTCTTCGGCGTGACGAGCGAACACTTTAAGCACTGGGCTATCCCACCGTCAGTGACAAGCTTGTACATAATTTGACATGAGAAACCTATTCCGAAACATATTGCTTGTAGTGTCACGGTAAAATAGGTATGGGTATGTTTGATTGGATCAATAAAGGGCACTAATGACACCAGGTGTTCGCAAAAATCATGCCCAGCAAACCGTAACACCCGCCACTTACAGAGTATGGCTTCAGAGCAAAGTCCCCCCCTGTAGATTTTAGTATGTCCAGGCGGGAAAATAGGAGAACATGGTGCTTGTTTGAACAGGCTGACCGGTTTGTGATAGCTAAAATGAAAGCTCAGAAAGGTATTGGAAACTATTTTTGTCCATCTGCATATTAGGGCTGGGACGGGTAACACGGATACCCGGGACGAGTGGGTAGAAAGTTGGACCCGGGTGCTAGTTTGAATTACCCCCACCCGTTATGATCATGCGCCTAATAGATTAAACAGTATTATTCTTTAATGATTAAAAGGTTACCTGTGTTGTCTTTTAAGATTTACACGGTATTTATATTCACCTCTTTTGAATATAATTTATGATTAAGAAACTGAAAAACTCGAAATTTTAGCCTCCGAACTGAACAATGTATTGCCTTTTCTTAGAAGTTTGATGTCAAGAATTAACATAACTGGTATCCGGGTAGGGTAATAGGGATGGGGTACATGGGTAGAAGATTTGGACCCGTTCCAGCTCTACTGCATATGGTATGATTTGACTCGAATTAAAGGAGAGCGGTGGAGTAGCCTAGTAGTTAAAGCCATTTATCGACACTTTGCCGACTGGGATAACAGGATCACCGTTATCTCCTGATGACCGCCCGCCACCCAAAAATGTACCAACCTCCATTATTGTAATGGAAGCTGTAATGTTTCAAACTTACAATATATTACGCAGGTTAATGAATGCATGAGTGCGTATAGTTTTACGCCGCACTCAGCAGTATTCCAGCTACATGCTGCATATGATCCAGTATGGACCAGACAATCCAGTGTTCGACAGCATGAGCATCAATCTGCGCAATTAGGAACCTGTGACATGTAGCAACCAAGTCAGCAATCCTGACCACGCGATCCCGATAGTCGCCTCTTCTGATAAGCATGTGTTACTGAAGATATTGTAACCCGTCCTTCACGTGTACCAATGAGTCCGTGAGCACACGAGTTTAATTCTCAGAAATGATGAAATGGCATCTAGTCACTGATATGAACATGTTGTACAGAAACGGTTCCTAAATTATATTACCATAATACAGAGAAGCCCAGGGTCTTTCTTGAAAGACTTGCTACATAATCTAGACTTGCATGGGCTTTCTTGAATATGTTTACTGCAGGATCTGTTTGGCAAACTAAGTAATATATAACTGAAGAATAATTGATCTCACACATCTGAGTACCGATATACTTAATCTCAATTTATAATAGCAATGCAGGTCTCTCTGTTAGTGAGATTCAGAATATTTCAAAATGTGTCCATACCTATATAAGCAGTACTAAACGAATTTGATTGTAAAGTGATTGTAAAGTTTTTCTATATGTATATTCCTCGCATTCTGGTCATGTATACCGCTAATATGTAACTGATGGGAAAGGCCTGGGAGGTTGGACAACTTATGACCAATCAAATCTTTGAAGGGCATTTAGAAGTGGAAAGCGTAAGAAAGTCAGATTTATAGATGTCAATGTCTTTATTGTGGATAACACAAAGTTTCGGAGCTTATGATTGCTCCTTCAACAGACTTTTCTTATACCCATCTATTTCTGCCATGAAAACAAATGTGCTTAAACTAAACTAAAATGAGCTGAACGTCAGTATTCGTCGTGTCGCTAACAATGGATGCACATCTGAAACAAGAGAAGAATAAAGAACAAAACATTTAGAGAGAAGCAAGAAAAATACTTAAACCGCCAGAAGCGCCCTTCAATCGCCGCTACATCGCCGTTCTCGCTCAAAATTCTTTGCTTCGAGGCTATACTCAAATACGAGCATGATTAGGCTCCTTTTGACGAATTTGGATTGGACAGTTTTTTATATCCATCAACACAATTCATTTATAACTCTATCCGTGAATCTGGACGATTGGTTCAAGTAATAGGGACTTTCTGAGGCCTTCGGCCAAAAGAAATGTTAACAAATAGAGATGGCATGCCATTACTTAAAAACCAATGCTTACTGCCATCTAAATATAAGTAAACGCTTTGGAACCTTTCCGGCTTACACAGAAATATGGCTTGCTACGCGCCTGTATGCTGACCATTGAAAAGTTTTGTTACACAGCCTTGTGGAGATTGTTTAATATATTTTCTAAATCTTTAAGGATAGATCTGACTATGAAAAAATATCATTCTCTCCTTAATTTTAAGTTCAGAGGGTAAATTGATGAAAGGGAATTGGCTACTTATTGGTTATTGAACGAATTTTGATCATCGATATAGTAGAAGCTTAGAATAAACTTGGCCAGATTGGTTTTTTTTGTCAATCCGAGAGCAAAATTCCGATTGATATGCATAGAGAAACACGTCAGTAAGGAGAAGGGAACAGCTGGTACTCAAGAGGATGGTGATATATATACATATATATATATACATATACACACACACACACACACACACACACACACACATACATACATACATATTAAAAACCAAAACACACACACATACATACATACATATATATTAAAAACCAAAACACACACACACACACACACACACACACACACACACACACACACACATACATACATACATACATACATATATTGTACACTCCAACATTTTACAAAGTTGGAGTGAGGAACTATAGTTTTTCAAATATTGTTTTCTCGGTTAATAGATTATGACATATGCTTTCATTTTAGCAACTTGACCCTAACGTCTGAAGAAAGATAAGTATGCATATATTTAAAAGTGAATGAGTACATCTTCGAAGTAACAAGAAATTAATCGAAGCAACGAAAAAATATTTGAAATAAGGGGAAAATATTCGGAATTTAAAGTTTTTGAAAGAAACTTGAAGTAGCGAGAAAATAGTCGAAATTTCAAATTTTTGAAATAAACTTGAAATAAGGAGAAAATGCTCGAAGCACAGAGTACATCATCGAAAGTAACGAGGATTGTGGCGAAAAAAAATATTTTATGCTACAAAAGTGTCAGCATTAGGCTTACGTACTTTCAAGCATTTTTGATGCAGTTTGCTTTAGTTTCATTTTTGACAATTTGTCGTAAACTATGATGAATTTCTGTTTGCGTAACAAATGCCCCAAGGATCAAGTGACGATTGAGTTAAAATACTGCATATTATTAATAACATTGTAGCTGTATTGCAATGTGAAGTAGCTATTTATTTTTAATACCTGACAAAAGACTGTGAAACGTTAAGTAAGGTATCACAGGTTAGGTTTACTTAGCATAAATGAAAGTCGAACATAGATTATTAGCAACCAAAACTATACCATCTTACCTGGGATCATGGGGCCCCATGGTGTTTTCTTAAGTACAGACTGCAGTGTGAATAGACTGGAGTTTAATATGGCTTAACTCAAGTTGCTAAATATCAAGAAGTGGAAATCAATGTTGAGATTTATTAAGCTTGCCTTATATAATCACTGAATAAAATATATTTGACTGTTCTCCATTGATTTACTACAGATTATGGTTAATCTTTGAAACAGGGATTTTGTGTTACATTTTCTGAACCCCTCAATGCTTGGTCGTCTTTTGTATGGAGAATAGGTGTATGGGACAAGAAAGGATTTGGCACAGATACATCTCAAGGAGTGGACCTGGACCTCATCACAAACCTTAGTAGTGATACTGACATATATTGGTCTATGTGAGAGTGAGTTTAGTTTTACGTCCACCCGAGAGACTACCGCCCGGTATCCAACTTGACATTCATGACAAAGATTCTAGAAAAAGTTGTTAAAGCACAGCTCGTGGAACATCTTCAAAAGTCTAATCTGATGGACAACTATCAGTCCGCATATAGAGTGGCACATAGCACTGAGACGGCTCTAAACTGTGTTATGAATAACATAAAAATGTCTGTTGATTCTTGAGACATCGCCATGTTAGTCCTGTTAGACTTATCAGCCGCTTTCGACACCATCGACCACGCAATGCTGCTGAGTCGTTTGGAGCATGACTATGGCTTGAACGGCACTGTCCTGGAGTGGTGTTCATCATACCTTACAGATAGGAAACAGTTTGTCCAAATAAATAAAGCTATGTCCCGCAGTGAAGTTCTGGCCTGTGGTGTCCCTCAAGGGTCCGTGCTAGGTCCGATCCTTTTCACCATGTACACAAGACCTCTGGGACACTTGATATCAGAGCAGCATGTGGCTCATCATTTCTATGCCGATGACTCGAAGCTGGTAGACAGTTTCAGACCCACCTTAGCAAGTCAGATGGAATCTTTGCATAACATGGCAAGTTGTCTCAACAATGTCAAATCCTGGATGTCAACCAACATGCTTAAATGAAATGACAAAAAGCCAGAGGCTATCATCATCGCTCCACCTTCTAGACAGCAAAAATCCCGGCTGCAAATTGGACAATCTCTCATACCTTTCTCGCCTCATGTAAAAAATCTTGGTGTTTTTATTGACTCTTCTCTTACTATGGATATGCAAGTGAACCATCTCTGCAAAGTATGTCACTTTCATTTGAGAAACATAGGATCAATCCGTCATCTTCTTACTACTGAAACCACAGCCACTCTGGCTAGATCGCTCATACTTTCTCGTCTGGATTACTGTAACAGCTTACTCGTGAGAATATCAGGAGATCAGCTGAACAGACTGCAGAGGATACAGAACAGGGCTGCCCGTATAATAACCAGGACTAAGCTCCATTCTCACATCTCCCCAGCTCTAAAGTCACTGCACTGGCTCAGGATCCGTGAAAGGATTGACTTTAAGATCCTTTCTTTAGTCAACAAGTCTTTTCAAAACACTGCCCCTGTCTATCTTCAGGACATGTTTGCCCACTACAAGCCGATCAGCTGACCAACTGCTCTTGACTGTACCAGTATATAAACTGAAATCTATTGGGGCTCGATCCTTCTCACATGCAGCAACCCCATTTAACCTCGAGTGCACCTACGCTATCTTTGTTTAAATCTGGACTAAAAACGTATCTCTTCCAACGCTATCACTAACTGTATCCACTGTTGTCCGCCCTGTGCATATGCACAGATGTCATACGCGCTTTGAGCATGTCCCTGAGTGATGTGGAACTAGCGCTTTATAAATACCCTTATTATATTATATTATATTATATTATAACGTCGTACAGCAATATTCCAGCTATATGACGGTGGTCTATAAGTATTCGGATCTGGACCAGACAATCTAGTGACCAACAGCATGAGCGTGGATCTACGCAACTGGGAGACGATGACAAGTGTCTACTCAGTCAGCAAGCCTGACCACCCGATCCCGTTAGTCGCCTCTTCCGACAAGAATGGGTAACTGAAGATCAATTCCAACCCGGATCTTCACAGGTTAATTGTCTATTGTCATCCTGGAAACAGCACCGAGTCTTTGTCATTGGGAACAATACCCTTTCATGCGACTTTGTTTGACAGTTATCTGTGCTAGAATGGGGCCATTCTAATTTGTTTCCATATGTTTTCACAAATTCAGTTTTGCATTCCACCAATGAGATATTGATAAGTTAGCAGTTCACTAGCATTTGCATATGTTTATGACAGGCGTTATCATCGGTGTCGATATGGTCCATACATTCCCATGTATGGAATGGGTTTCGTCCCTTTAGCCCATGTTCTTTTCAGTCACCTTTTACAAATTCCTTGTCACTTATAATGCCGCATTATGGACCTATAATGACGTCACTCTATTGTTTTCAGAGGACACTTCTTTTCGTAATATCCCTCAAAACTGATACAATATCGTTTTCTCGGGCAATTAGCTTCATAATGTTTCCTCTGACCCGGACATTATCTTAATAATGTCCCTGTGTCCCGAGCATTATCTTAATAACGTCCCTGTGCTCCGGAACTTTGAATAATTACTTGTTTTGAAGACTGATACGACTTTGTCTTGCCATCACTGAATATGATCGTAAACTATGACAGTGACGAAACCGGGTTTCGAACCCATTACCCTTCGCTTACATGCTCGGCGGTTTCATCCACTGGCCTACGGAGGATCGCCTTCGGGCCTTAGGCATTTCATATATGGGAAGCGGGCTTACTTTTCAATAATGACAGCAGGTCATGTTATATCCTGCATGTATACCACGAAAGGGGACACATACGTTTCACATATGCAATCGTACTCGTGTCTGGAGCGTGACCAACGAACGCTTTAAGCCCGAGGCTCCCCACTGTCTAAAGAAAAAATGTAACAACTAGATTTAAGACATAGCTGCTTTATTTAGCTGCAAGATATCGTGAGACTGGTACGAGGCCACGTTTCAGTACCAGAGTTTCAAGTAGCTATACAGCCGGTTGCATCTTCCTCTGTATCTGTACCCGACATACGGGCGACACCTTTGTGACTGGAAAAGGCTTCCGTAAGCGCAGGCTCTACAGCGGCGCACTCGTCTTCTGAAGCGACATCCAAGCACACAGTGACCCCAGGGTCCCCACTGCCGAAACCCACATTCCGACCCACACTTGCCTTGCGAATCTTGCCAAGCCCACAGATCTACCTCTGGCAGCTGTCGGCATAATCTGATTCTGTTTCTGTAACACGCAATGTGTGAGTGTGTTTTAGCACAAAAGCAGCACTTGTTTTAGCGCAAAATCAGCACTTTCAATGCATGGGACACCAGAAATGAGTGCGTGAGTAAGTACAGTTTTACGCCGCTTTTAGCAATATTCCAGCAATATCACGGGAGGGAACATCAGAAAATTGGTTTCACACAATGTAACCATGTAGGGAATCGAACTTCAGTGTGACGAATGGACGCTTTAACCACTGGGCCATCCCAACGCCCCTACACCAGAAATGGCTTTAATGTGTTACTCTATGACCATGGTAGCAATCACACTCCGACTTTCGGAAGCCTCTTTAACCACTAGGCTACCCCACTACCTTGAAACACAATTTTGAAAGAATACATCACTTATTGGCAGCGGAATCTACATTACAGTTTTGTGGGAACGATTTTAGTTTTACGCCGCTTTTAGCATTATAACAGCAATATCACGGCGGGGAACATCAGACATTGGCTTCACACATTGTACTCAGAAATTGGGCCTCCTTTACCCACCTTGGTCCAGCCTTCTTGAAGGCGTTAGGCTGGATTATGACGGTATCGGTGTTGTCGCAGACCACACGGGAGAGAGACGTCTTCCGGATCTCGGCAAGTTGTTCTGGGAGGGTAGAACCGTTACACTTTTAAGTGAGCTACAGTTGAAAAATGACTTCTTCATTGGGTCATCAAGGCCAAAATAATATTGTGAACATGACAAATACATACCTACTGTAAACCCGACCGCTGCATCATCAGTTTCATACCAGAATCTATCACCAATCTTCAGCAATTCGAACTGACTGCCGACAATACACGAGAAAGTTTCCCCCAAGAGACCTCCATCAACAGGGCGTTCAGACACGCCTCCGGAGAATAGATCGATGTCATCGGGAGTTCTGAAACCCAGTTACTTAACTATTAACTGTTGGAGTATCAGAAATGGGCTTCACACATAGCACCCATGTGGGAAATATCGAACTGAGGTCTTTGGTGTGACGAGGGAACAGTGTTCAGTTTAATAAATTAATACCATATACAGAAACAGATTGAGAATTGTTCAGTTTTACAAAGAGACCGCCATCAATCGTGAAACTTGTCTTTTCCTTCAGTTCTCATCTCTAATGTCTTCTCAATCTAAAAGGCCGCTAACGGGATCAGATGGTCAGGTTCATTGTATCCCACTTGCGTAGATCGGTGCTCATGATATTGACCATGAAGTTCAATGGATTGCGAACAGCATAAGCATGAGGTTTTGAATACTTTCAAACAGTGATCACAGCAGGTGGGAGGGCGTATGCTACCTAACAGGTGGGTGCCGTTTTAAACTCATGCAAACGCATGGAAAAATACCATGGGGACACACTCGTACCTGTACAACGTTTCCAGAGAAGAGGCTGCGTCTTCAGGATGATCCACAAGACCTCCAAGACCTGTCGAGAAGTTTGCAGCTTCCGGAAGTCCACACCACCTCCGCCAATCATTGTACCCTGGTAGACCATGATCACGGCCACGCTGAATGTTTAAGGACATCAGATCGAGACTGTTGCCTTCATCATCTGGGAAGAGGAAGTCTGTAAGTTCAGGGCTGACGTGTCTATCAACGGAATTGGCTCTATCAATCAGCAATCCTCTTGTTAACTGGTTTATAGCATCACCATCCGATGAAATAATAATGGACGTATTTCCAAATGAGTCTCTTAGTTGAAGATCTTCTCCACCCTTGAATCCCCTGTTTGGACGACTAAAGAAGGATCTTATCATGGAGTGTCCAAAGCGGTAGGCTGCTGTAGCAAAGGCATTGTGAATACTTGCATCAACACTGTCATTGTAAATATTAACCGGACCAGTCGATGGAAGGAGCCCAAACTTGACGAGAAACTTGGGTGAGAGGACGAGTGAAAGGAAGTCGACGAACGTGATGTGCTGTATCATGGCTCCAACAATCCTTCTGGTTTCCTGGAACAGCCGCTCATCGTCCCAGTGAGGGTTGATACGTGCAAGCTTCCTGGCTACTCTGTTGTGTTCCCGCAGCCAGATGGTGTGCATACTTGCCAGAGACATGTGTTCGTCCACTCTTTCGTCACCTGGACATGAATAATTTTCGGCTTCAGTTTCTTTACTCTACAGGTATGAAAGAGCCAATTTACACGTAATAGAAGGCTACACAGAGAATCTTGGCTACTAGTTTAGCGTAAGAAGCGGTGGTCGTGTGGGTTAGATCATAAACATTGTGTACTGGCGGTTTGGTACCTCACCTTATATGACCCATGACTTTCAGTATTGCATTAATTGTACATGTAGCCACAGGAACAGAATATTGGTTGCTTGAATCAGGCTCAAGTACAACGTGAGTGAGTGAGTGAGTTTAGTTTAACGTCGCACTCAGCAATATTCCAGCCGTATGGTGGCGATCTGTAAATATTCGAGTCTGGACCAGACAATCCAGTGATCAACTTCGATCTGCGCAATTGGGAACCGATGACATGTGTTTACCAGGTTAGTGAGTCTGACTACCCGATCCCGCCAGTCGCCTCGTAGGGCAAACTATGCTTGTCCTAAGAGGTGACTAACGGGATCGGGTGGTCAGGCTCGCTTACCTGTTTCACACATGTCATCGGTTCCCAAGTGCATAGATTGATGCTTATGCTGTTCATCACTGGATTGTCTGGTCCAGAGTCGATTATATACGGGCCGCCGCCACAGAGCTGGAATATTGCTGAGTGCGGCTTATACCAACAAACCCAAACCTAGTCCAACTGAAAGATATTGTGCCTCCAAATACGTACCGGCCAAGAAACAAAAGTTGGGCTCGGTGAACGTGATGCAGTCCAAAACGGGGTTCCTCGGCAGTAGGTCTGGCTTTACAAAGGATGTCCGCAGCAAACCTGGAAGATAGTCACAGACAGAAATATACCCGTAAATATTTGCAAATGGCTAATGGTCTGCATTTCAGGTTTCAATGCTATGAAAATAAGAAGGTGGCTTTGATACATTTGAAGCATTGTTTGACTATAGGGAGTCTTTCCTTAGGTGAGCTAATATGCTTTTTCAGACATAAATTCGGGGTTAATAAATAGTGGCTTTGGCTTCACAAATGATGTCCTATGCAATCATTAACAATTAAATTATAAGTATTTGTATAATGGTAAATGCTGCAGATAAAATGAGATGCTCCAGAAGATGTATTTCATGGTACATCAGAAGCCCTTTCTAACCTATACGAGTCTTTCCTGGGGAGTCAATATACATGTATATTTTTCAGACAGTGAGTTCATAATAAAAGATGCTTTATATATTAAAAACAAACAACCCCATAAATTTTAACTTCTTCATGTCTCAACGTTAGAGGTACAATTGGGTAAGTCTTTCTTCAAAGATTTCAAAGTGCATCATGGGACTTTTGCTCATGAGTTGCTTGATCCAAGTTACAGCTTTCAAAACTAATTAAGTTCTGGTCGAAGCCATTTTTCCTGCACCTGTTACCCAAACAATGTCCTATTTTAATCTGTTGTCGTGTGTATGAGCACATTTACAAGCCTTTTCGTGCATGTTTTTTCAGTGCCACCTTTGGGGCAGGACAGGTTCACCTTTTCGCAGACACCTGAAATTTTTACTATGTGATCGTGATTCAAAACTACAATGGGCTCTGCTTCAGCTACAGATCGTTGAGCATGAGGAAATGGTTGCTTCTTTATCTGGCCCGTAATTGTACGATTGGAAGGCATGTGGCTCCTAGGCAGCATTCAGACGTTGGCGCAACGTCTGCCCAATGTTTACTAACGTTGAGCCAATGTCTGCCAATGTTGGCCCAACTCCGAATGCTATCTGGGCTGTTTGTATGTGTGTCATACCTCTCACGAAAGATCGGAGTTCGTCCTGCTCGTCCTTGGTTGAGCCATAGACTTGGGATGCATCGACAAAGGCGGTCAGCTGGTTCAACTGCTCTCCTGGAGCTGACAAGAAATATTCTAAAATGGTTAGGCAGTTCCGTCCACCACAGAAAACATAACTATCCAACGCAACACAAGCAACCAGCTAATCCTTTGCGAATTCCAACACCTTAGAGACCCAACAAGGCAAAGCTGTTTTCCATTTCTATCATTCTACATCTCTTCTGGCCAATACATCTTTCATTTAGACCTCGACAAACACACTGCTACAATATTTTAATCGCTTTAATGCTCCGAACCTTTGCTTCAGCTCTTTTAGTTTTGTCCGTATTAAACTGCCATTATGTCCTGTTCCTTCAAACAATCTACCGTCATCTATACCATCTTATGACAGCCTTTAAACCCACTACACCTTCAAATATGTCCTCTTTTACACCACCTTACCACTCATGCCGCACCCTTCGCAACCTCACTCCAAACGTTTACCCTTTCCTATCCCACTTCGGTTCAAACCCTTCGCCTCCTCCACCGTTTTCAACGCTTTGCTTAGAGCTTCAATTCCGACAAATCACTTCCTTAACCTATACGCACATCCTTCGCCTCCCTTGCTTCAACCCACACTCTTCTCCTTTACCACCTCTTCTCATACCTTATGCCCATCAATCTCAGCACGAACACTTAGCTCAATCTGACTCATCGCCTCCCTGCACTCCATTACCCTCTACCTGGACTCTCCCCTCTGTGCAATAATACTAACCCAAATTACAGTCTGCGTTTGCAATCTGTACTGAGCGGACAAAGTTCAGACAGGTACGGTTGAACCTCCGGTCATCATCTGGAACTGGAATCGGAAAGCACTGGCGTCTGTAAGAAAAAACGGAAATGAATCATTGCGAGTATCTTTAATAACTTCAGGTTCAGTGGTGCAGACGACTGACATACTTATTACCGCATCTCTGATACAAGCTGGATTATTTTATTTATTTACAATTCATTGTTTCTTTTCTAATCTGAAGGAAACAAAGGCATTCATTCATTCATTCTTGCTTGCTTGCTTTCATTCGTTCATTCATTCATTCATTACTTTCTTTGATTCCTTGCTTCCATTCATTTATTTCATTCATTCCTTTTTTCATTCCTTTCTTTGTTGCTTAACTTGACCAACTGATGAAGGGATTGTAAAATCACAAATCTACCTATCAGTGAGGTTGAGGCTGCTGACAGGGATGTCGTCAGGAACGTCATCTTCACAACAGGTGATGGTGGATCCATCAGCACCTAAATCCAGATTTGCTTATTACTGTTTACACGTTCATGGTCATAGCTTTACTAAATTCGAATTATATTGAGTTTCAATATTCTATATTGACTGAAAGTATGTCAATTCAAACTTCACAACTAGAGCTCTAGTCATAAATTTACAACTTCAACTGACCCCGTTCAACAGCAGTGCTGGCGAAGTCATGATCTAGAAACTGGGCCCACTGCATGACCATGTGTGTGACGTCACTCTGTGACGTGGTGTCTACGTCAGCAGTGTGCAGAGTGGTGCTCACAAGACGTGGACTTGCAAGCGGACTTCCATCACTTCCGATGGTTCTGGGTAAAGATATACCTGCAGACAGAAACATGGCCGACATATATGGCAAGGGGCCGTATTTATCAACAACCCAAGTCTGAAGGTATCTAGGTTTAAATATAATAGTTTAGGATTAAGTCAGTTTTAGTAGAAAACAAAATGATTGCTCGGCGTCTGCCTCGAGAATTCCATAAAAGAAACCTGATGAGCTGATAAACAGGTACCGTTTTGACAGACATTCAGTCATCATGTTTCAAACAGCAGCCATGCTATTACAACAGTGTGTAAAGTTTCGTCGACACTGAGGTATTTGGCAACAGGGAAATTTCAACTGTGGTCAGATCATGGTCTGTCTCAGCCCACTGTGAGTAGAGTGGTCAGCCAAACTCTTGACACTTTGTCAGCGTCTCCATATTGTCCAACGTGAAGCCAGGTGCAAAATTTCCAGAAAATTAAAAACTTACATTCGTACTTAGTTCGTTGACAACCCATGGACCCTCATAAGGCATACAGGTTATCGACGGAAATAATATTGATGAATGATATAATTATGTATAAATGACGAATCATGCAATTTATTTATTGCAACAGATATACAATTGGTAAGAGAGAAAATATATATTAGTAGTTTCAAGGAAACTCCATTTAGAGGACTCGAGAAGAGCCGCAGAAGCTTACGACCACACATGTGACCACGAACAGGAACAGGAACAGGAACCGGCACTCATTTGAAGAGGAATTTATTACGACTCAATTAAAATACCAACTCACCATCGCCATATTGGGGTGGAAGGAACCTTCTCATTGGGATGAAACTCTGTCCCCAGTCTGGATTTGCAAGGTTGTTACAACTGCCGTCTGCAGACCGGAATTTGTCGTTGACGTTACACTCCACAGTGCTGGGGCAGCTGCTATTGGCGTTGACGAAATATTCACAATCGTTATAACAATTTGAACTGTTGGCTAGTCATTCAGAGAGTCAAGGAGGCAGCAGTCATCACCAAAATCACGTATCCACACAATATCACATAGCTGTTTAAATCAACGATGAAAATATGAACAAATATCAACCAAACTTACTCGTCAACGCTTGATGTTCCAGAAAATAGTTTCTCCCTGTACTGCTGGCCGAGTCTGACCGATGTTGGCTTTGTCGACGTGAAAGATGCATGTTGTTCTGTGGTTGAAGTTCCCCCAAGTCGGTCAACACCTGTAGTTTAACGTAAGCTCAATTTCACGAGCTGTGGGTTATTCACGTCAATCATGTTTCTAGAATATGATATATTATATGCCTCATTCTTCTCAGACGTACGTATTACTCCCGTATCCAAGGATTTGCTATATTGTACAAAACGACCTTACTGTAAGCTGTTGTGAGAAATAACCTCAGTGCTACTTAAGGTGATCGTAAGTCCCATAACCCAAAATATACATACGACAGACATAGGGATAAGGTTTTTACAAGGTTACGGAGAGTTCGCGCTTAGTTCTATATTTTATGGCTACTTCTAAGGTATTCGATCCAATTTTATACAACTGTTACAGTCAGATTGTGAAATCAGTCATTTCCAGCGGTTTCGTGAAAAGACGAGGAGGGTCCGCTAGTTCGCGCCATGTTTGTGTAACAACAATCAATATACTTCAGTCATTTCACGCAATTTCACTAAATAACTTAATCTACAAAAGTGAATCACCATTACAGTATTACTTATTGTCACCATCAGTTAAAACTATTTTGGCAGGAACTGCTGCACTTCAGCTTGGCGTTGAAGCTTTTCCACCTGTTTGTTTGACACTTTCTGTGTCCAAAGCGGCCACACCTTACAAACCCCTGTCCACCACATATAGATGAAATGAAACTTCATGAAATGACTGAAGTATATTGATTGTTGTGCCTGAAACTTTCAGTCATTTCACGAAATGACTCATTTCACGATCTGACTGCAACACTTAGATCAATAACTTGACCAACATTACACCGAAACGTTTCTCTCCCAAAAACGCCGGACGGTAACCAAACTAATTATGACTATTGTTACATCATATGTTAAATATTATATTTATATTCAAATATATGCATATGTAAATGTAATAACGGTGTGGGACAAGGCTCTCTGTTATGCACTTACCTATTCCAACATATATTTAATCGTTAGACAAAACACATGAGGACATTTATCCAGGTATTCAGCTTTATATACAAATAACACATTTTTTAGATATCAAGGAGATTCATCTTTCTGACAACACAGTTTGGTTTCAAAACGCGATTTAGTTTTGGAAAAATATATCGGGAAAGGTGGGATGAAGTGAGGATTAACGTCGATCATATGACCACGTTCATGCGTGTGTATGTGTGACTGCTTCTGCTAGCCCACACTTAACCTGGTTTTATAGTGCTAGCTCACTGAGATACTATGCAGCAGTATAGCATGAACCCCCCACTCAGAACGTTACACTGACTCCAAACCGACCAGACCTTCTTGTAAACATTTATGCCGAATGCCTGGCAGGGATCAATAGGTATCATATGTTAATGTCGTTTGGTATGAGGCTGCCGGGGATCGAACCCACGACCTTCCGTTCGACGGGCGGACGCTCTGGGAAAAAGTATGTAAAATTAACAAATATTACTGCCAAGTCTGTAAGCATTTACGTTGTAAAGGGAAAGGTTTCGTTAAGGATTTGACGGACTTGCAAGCATGATCAGGTCCGGCAGCTGAAGTAACTAAACCATTTATGTAGAATTGTCAAATGCTGAAATTTTGTACAATGTTGGAGGATGTGTATTGTATATACATCCACGAAATCTGTTGCCAGGTAAAATAAGCGATTTCTCTGTGCGAGTATTCTGTCTTTGGTAAGCAATGTGAAATGTCTATATTTCAACATCGTGGTAAGAATATGTGAAACGTATTGTTGTTTCTGACCTGTTGCCAAGTACTCCCTGTCTTTCTGTATTTCAGCTGAAACCAACTCTGCACCAGTGAGCTGAACCGCAAAGGTTCCCTCTCTTTGACAGAGGAAGACCAAGAGGATGAGAAGCAGTCTTGGATCCATGTTTCTAAAGAAAGTTTGATTTTATGAGTAAGCTATTTCCAGCAATATCATGGCGCATGACATCAGACATGGGCTTCACACACAGCACCTATGTGGGGAATCAAACCCAGGACAAGCGAACGCTCTGACCACTAGACTACCACCACCCAGATTGATTGTTAGGCGAACTAAAGGTTCTGTATAGAATTGCGTGGTCAGCCTCCACTACAAGAAATAAGGCTGGAGATTTCGTATGAACCACACATCTATCAGAAGAGTGAGTGAACGAGTGAGTGACCTCTGTTTTCACATCACTTACGTTTACCATAATTTGAGCAAACGCAAATATGTACATACAAGACACAGTTACATGTGGCTCACCATAATCCTAGCGTATTGTCTAGCTTAAATATACATTTTCGTTTTGTTCTCGTTAGTTAACAGTAACGTGTAGTATCATTTGATAGCCTATGATGAAGATGCACTTAATAGTCTATCTCTTCTAAGCTAGTTAACCATAACGTATATTATCATTTGATAGCCTATGATGAAGATGCACTTAATAGTCTATCTCTTCTAAGCTAGTTAACCATAACGTATATTATCATTTGATAGCCTATGATGAAGATGCACTTAATAGTCTATCTCTTCTAAGCTAGTTAACCATAACGTGTATTATCATTTGATAGCCTATGATGAAGATGCACTTAATAGTCTATCTCTTCTAAGCTAGTTAACCATAACGTATATTATCATTTGATAGCCTATGATGAAGATGCACTTAATAGTCTATCTCTTCTAAGCTAGTTAACCATAACGTATATTATCATTTGATAGCCTATGATGAAGATGCACTTAATAGTCTATCTCTTCTAAGCTAGTTAACCATAACGTGTATTATCATTTGATAGCCTATGATGAAGATGCACTTAATAGTCTATCTCTTCTAAGCTAGTTAACCATAACGTGTATTATCATTTGATAGCCTATGATGAAGATGCACTTAATAGTCTATCTCTTCTAAGCTAGTTAACCATAACGTGTATTATCATTTGATAGCCTATGATGAAGATGCACTTAATAGTCTATCTCTTCTAAGCTAGTTAACCATAACGTATATTATCATTTGATAGCCTATGATGAAGATGCACTTAATAGTCTATCTCTTCTAAGCTAGTTAACCATAACGTGTATTATCATTTGATAGCCTATGATGAAGATGCACTTAATAGTCTATCTCTTCTAAGCTAGTTAACCATAACGTATATTATCATTTGATAGCCTATGATGAAGATGCACTTAATAGTCTATCTCTTCTAAGCTGGTTAACCATAACGTGTATTATCATTTGATAGCCTATGATGAAGATGCACTTAATAGTCTATCTCTTCTAAGCTAGTTAACCATAACGTGTATTATCATTTGATAGCCTATGATGAAGATGCACTTAATAGTCTCTCTCTTCTAAGCTAGTTAACCATAACGTGTATTATCATTTGATAGCCTATGATGAAGATGCACTTAATAGTCTATCTCTTCTAAGCTAGTTAACCATAACGTGTATTATCATTTGATAGCCTATGATGAAGATGCACTTAATAGTCTATCTCTTCTAAGCTAGTTAACCATAACGTATATTATCATTTGATAGCCTATGATGAAGATGCACTTAATAGTCTATCTCTTCTAAGCTAGTTAACCATAACGTATATTATCCTTCAATATTAATTTTTTCACTTCCCATTAGTTCACTTCAATGTGTAAGGGGCAGTTAGTTTTTCCCTTCTATCATTTCTCACCAGCTTTGCTCTAGTTTACGGTAATGTCTGGAATATTGTGGGGTTTTCACTTCTCACCAGCTTCGCTCTAGTTTACGGTAATGTCTGGAATATTGTGGGGTTTTCACTTCTCACCAGCTTCGCACTAGTTTACGGTAATGTCTGGAATACAGCGGGTTTTTCACTTCTCACCAGCTTCGCTCTGGTTTATGGTACTGTCTGGAATATGGTGGGGTTTTCACTTCTCACCAGCTTCGCTCTAGTTTACGGTAATGTCTGGAATATTGTGGGGTTTTCACTTCTCACCAGCTTCGCTCTAGTTTACGGTAATGTCTGGAATACAGCGGGTTTTTCACTTCTCACCAGCTTCGCTCTGGTTTATGGTACTGTCTGGAATATTGTGGGGTTTTCACTTCTCACCAGCTTCGCTCTAGTTTACGGTAATGTCTGGAATATTGTGGGGTTTTCACTTCTCACCAGCTTCGCTCTAGTTTACGGTACTGTCTGGAATATTGAGGGTTTTTCACTTCTCACCAGCTTCGCTCTAGTTCACGGTACTGTCTGGAATATTGTGGGGTTTTCACTTCTCAATAGCTTTGCTCTAGTTTACGGTACTGTCTGGAATACGGCGGGTTTTTCACTTCTCACCAGCTTCGCTCTAGTTTACGATAATGTCTGGAATATTGAGGGTTTTTCACTTCTCACCAGCTTCGCTCTAGTTTACGGTACTGTCTGGAATACGGCGGATTTTTCCCTTCTCACCAGCTTCGCTCTGGTTTACGGTACTGTCTGGAATATTGTGGGGTTTTCACTTCTCAATAGCTTTGCTCTAGTTTACGGTACTGTCTGGAATACGGCGGGTTTTTCACTTCTCAACAGCTTCGCTCTAGTTTACGATAATGTCTGGAATATTGTGGGTTTTTCACTTCTCACCAGCTTCGCTCTAGTTTACGTTACTGTCTGGAATACGGCGGATTTTTCCCTTCTCACCAGCTTCGCTCTGGTGTACGGTACTGTCTGGAATATTGTGGGTTTTCACTTCTCACCAGCTCTAGTTTACTGTTATATCTAGGATATTGTGTCCTCTTTCATATCTGGTCGTAAGGAACAGTAGATAGTGTTTTCTTTAATCTCGCCCTAATGTACAAGAAGCATTTCTCTTCAATATGAATATTGTAAACGTCCTAAAGTTAACTTTGTGAAGTTAAAAACAGAACATGTCAAAAGACCGACATGGCCACTGGCAAACACAGCATGTAACATGTAAACTTTGAGTTAGATTATAGATACAAATATAGACATGTCTTACCTCCGTACTTGCTAGTGCTTTCAGGAACAAACGCACAAAGCAGAACTCAGCACCCCTTATATACCTATTAAGAAAGGTACAGACTTTTTCTTTCGTATTCTCTGATTGGCTGCGCTAAGTGCGGTGTCTCCTTTCTACAGATTCATACGATCACGTGATTTGGATAGTTCTGCCTCCGTGATTTCAAATGCTTTTCGTAGGTGTATGTGTAACAAAAATATGGATATAAAACTGCTTTTATCCAAATCACTTCAATACTAGTAAGATGTGGTAATATGACTGTCTGTTGTGATGCATATGACGGAGAAAGATATTGTAATATGGTTGACATGTATGTAGTGTGTATAGATGACGAAAAGAGAAGTCATAATATATTCTTGTGTAGAGTGTACAGATGACTAAAAGAGAAGTGATAATATGGTTGTGTGTTGTATGTATAGATGAGGAAAAGAGAAGTGATAATATATTCTTGTGTAGAGTGTACAGATGACTAAAAGAGAAGTGGCAATATGGTTGAATGTTGTGCGTACAGATAAAGAGGAAAGATATGGTAATATGGTTGGCATGTTTGTAGTCTGTTGTCTGTATAGATAACGAAACGAGAAGTGATAATATGGTTCTGTGTATAGATCACAAAAAGGGAAGTGAGTGAGTGAGTTTAGTTTTACGCCGCGCTCATATATTTATTGATTGCCCATGATTTTGGGCAAGCAAATTTTTTTAAAATGTGGTAGCGTTTGTTTTGGATGCTAGTTTAGATGACGAAAAAGACAAGTGATAATATGGTAGTGTGTACTGTGTGTAGATGACAAAAAGAAATGGAAATATGAAAAGTGTGTATAGATGACGAAAAGAGAAGTGATAACATGGTCGTTTGTAATGCGTATAGATGACGAGTGAGTGAGTGAGTTTAGTTTTACGCCGCACTCAGCAATATTCCAGCTATATGGCGCAAAAAGTGTGTGTACTGTACAGATGACTAAAAGAGAAACAATAATATGGTTGCACATTGTCCGTATGGAGGACAAGGAAAGATATGACAATATAGTCGCATGCAGTGTGTATAGATTACGAAGAGAAGTGATATAATGGTTGTGTGTATAAACTAGCGGCCAAAAGAAACGCCAACCAAAGAAAAGAAAAAAACCGCAAATTGTCAAAATAATTGTCACTGTGTTTAAAAATAGCTAGAAACACTCGAACACATGTCTATTCCCAGTGAAACCTTGCACTTGCATTTCGTATTTTAAGAACAAAATGCAAATCCACTATCAGAAGACTTGCCACACGTTAACGACAGACTGGCAGTGCTGCAGGCGGGCCAAAGAGTGGTAGGCGGAAGGTCACTACCCGAAAACGAGGCCGGTATTTACTGTTGTTTCACTTGAGGAACCGATTCGTCAGTGTGACATCATCAAGCGCCAACAGCTCTGGACATCCAGTCAGCTGACAGAGTGTAACCAGACGACTCCGCATTCGTGTTCTTTGTTGCGGTCGACCTTTCAAGGGCATGGCGTTAACGTGGCAACACCCAAGTGCCAGATTGAGATGAACCAGGTCTGTACCACGCCGGCAGCAGCAAAACTGGCAAGGAGTGAACATTAATGAGGAAAGCAAGTTCAAGCTATTCAAGATCTGTCCCAACTGAGCACTTAGGGAATAGCTGTGTCGTCATATTCGGAAACGAAGAGATCAACCATTGAATATTAACGCTTTGGCAGTTGACTTACAAGGAATGGCGTCGGATCCCTAATGGAGACGTCAGACGACTCACCTACGTAGTTCAACTCCGGGTTCGGGCCTGCATCACTGCTAGTGGAGGCCACTCCCGGCATTGATCAATATGTGTTGTCCAGAGAGTTGTAAAAGCTCCCAGTCGATTCTGCATTGTCATCGAATACTGGATAATGGACCCCAATGTCATTCATGTGATATTAGACCACGATTATGTCGTTTTTCTTCTTGTGATCCATTAAATATAGTTGCTGAATGATTGTTTTTTTAGCTTTTTTGCTGTAAACATTTAATGTTGCCATATATTGATTAAGTTTTGATTTTGGGCAAGCAAAAATTTGGTAGCGTTTGTTTTGGACGCTAGTTTAGATGACGAAAAAAAGAAGTGATAATATGGTTGTGTGTAGTGTTTGTAGATGAGAAAAAGAAATGGAAATATGAAAAGTGTGTATAGATGACGAAAAGAGAAGTGATAATATGGTCGTTTGTAATGCGTATAGATAACGAAAAGCGAAGTGTGTGTGTAGATGACGAAAAGGGGAGTGTGTGTATAGATGACGAAAATGGAAGTGATATTGTGGTCGTGTGTAGTGTGTATAGGTGACGAAGAAGGATTTGGATAAGATATTATTAGTTACACTATGTTTTGAAAGGATGTGCTCGTCTTACTGTCCCCTACATCCTTTCAAGACAGCTTGTAACGAATTTATTACCCATGAGATCTTTTAATTTAGCCTATCGTTAAACAACCACATTCGATAGTCAACAGAATGTTTCGCTGTGGTATTTCCTTTTAGTGTGTATATATTGTATTGTGGTTGATTATAGTGTGTATATATTGTATTATGGTTGAGTTTGGTGTGTATATATTGTGTTATGGTTGAGTTTAGAGTGTATATATTGTATTGTGGTTGAGTTTAGTGTGTCAAGATCATAGTATGGTTGAGTGTAGTGTGTCTATATTGTAATATGGTTGAATGAGGTATGTCGAAATTATAATATCCTTGAGTGTGGTGTCTCGCAATTATAATATCGCTGAGTGTAGTGTGTCCATGTTATAATATGGGTGAGTGTCAAGTGTCAAGATTTTAATATGACTGAGCCTAGTGTATTCAAATCGTAATATGGTTGAGAGTAGGGTGTCAAGATTGTAATATCATTGAGTATGTAGTGTCTAGATTGTGATATGATTGAGTATATAGTGTCTAGATTGTGATATGATTGCTTGTAGTAATATTACTCATTAGTTTGTAATATGTTGCCTTGTACTGTGTCTAGGTTGTAATGTGATGTCTTGTAGTGTGTCTAGGTTGTAATATGTTGCCTTGTACTGTGTCTAGGTTGTAATATGATGTCTTGTAGTGTGTCTAGGTTGTAATATGATGTCTTGTAGTATGTCTAGGTTGTAATATGATGTCTTGTAGTGTGTCTAGGTTGTAATATGATGTCTTGTACTGTGTCTAGGTTGTAATATGATGTCTTGTAGTGTGTCTAGGTTGTAATATGATGTCTTGTAGTATGTCTAGGTTGTAATATGATGTCTTGTAGTGTGTCTAGGTTGTAATATGATGTCTTGTAGTGTGTCTAGGTTGTAATATGATGTCTTGTAGTGTGTCTAGGTTGTAATATGATGTCTTGTAGTATGTCTAGGTTGTAATATGATGTCTTGTAGTGTGTCTAGGTTGTAATGTGATGTCTTGTAGTATGTCTAGGTTGTAATATGATGTCTTGTAGTATGTCTAGGTTGTAATATGATGTCTTGTAGTATGTCTAGTTTGTAATATGGTTGAGTGCAGTGTGTCTAATTGTAATATGGTTGAGTGTAGTGTGTCTAGTTTGTAAAATGATTGAGTGCAGTGTGTCTAGATTGTAATATGAGTGACTGTAGTGTGTGCAGATTTAGGAGATAAGCATCATGTGTTGGCCAATTTCCGGGTGTTATTGAGTATTTGAAGCACGGGAATGCATTTGGAACCGACGGCGTCCGCCGGAAGTTTCAAAGGAAATATGGATGACAGTGTAACTACAAAGATGTCAATGCACAGTTCCCACACGTTCATGTCCACGTATATGGTGTTAATGATGACAAGACATAACATAAACCAGGAACACCCCGGGTATCTCCGCGATATGACTGCACTCACCATGAGCTCACTTCTACAAAAATCCCCTTTTCGCATTTCTCAGAACACTTCCTTCTTTTCTTCTGTTGGCTGTATCTATGTATAGGTTTGTGACAGTCCGTCCTTTGGGTGCAACAATGTGCTCCATTTATACAATGAGATACTAAGAGCACATCCTGTTGCTAAGCTTGACCTGTCTTGTAAAGAAGTATAATTCTGGTTAACCTGTGAATTAAAAGATCTGATGTAAGATATCCATCGGTAAGCAATGCACACCTAAAATGTAAGTATACTCGCCACATAAAGAAACTATGCGTTGTGAAAATGCTATCCCAGTTTATAAGTACTATAACAATTTCAAAATTACACATAAACTGTAACGGAGGGATCATGAGACCATAGCAAGTCGGGAGAATTTTTAATTTAAACGTCAATTCAATTCCTGGGGTGGTCCGGGCAGTCATAACAGAAAAGAGAAACAGAGCAGAACATAAATGACGTCATCAATCGGCCACGTTCTGGACGTCCACGTGTAACAACGCCAAGGCAGGACAGATGGATAAGAGTGACCTATCTTCGCCACAGGTTTCAGACTGCAGTGATGATTGCAGTGATGACTCTAGTCTGAAACCTGTGGCGAAGATGGGTCGCCCTTATCCTTCTCTCCTTTCTTGGCGTTGTTACACGTGGACGTCCAGGACGTGGCCGATCTATGACGTCATTTGTGTGTCTGATAGCTTCTCACCAGTGCAGAAATGGTGTTCCGTTGGTAGTGGAAATGTGCAGTCACTTGTCGTTGAGACGTTCCCCCACGGACCATCCTAATTGCCTCAAGACGTTGTGCAGACGTTAGATTTTGCATGCGTTTCAATAGCCGTTCATTTTTTTTAACAATAGCAAGGACAGGGGTTGAGCTTTCCAAAGTGACAGTATTGTATGTCATTAAGGACGAAACCACTGACGTCATGGAACGTGGCACGTGCACGCATATTGGATACACGTCACTAATCTCATGTGTCTACACAGGTTTGATCACTTTAGATTTTTGTGTGCACAGCTTCTTTATGTGCCTAAGATACATACTGCCTGAAGCGACACTCGACGGAAAAGTGAATGAGAGTGATCAGTTTCAGAATAAATAATATGTTTAAAGCAGATCTGCTTCAATGTCTATGTGACGTGGATGAGTTGTGGAAAGGAGAGACACTAGGCGCATTTACAAGATAATTTATTATTCATCAAAACAAAATGTCGTCTCTTTGAGGGGCTATCAACACCCATGAATTCCCAGCTAACACCACCACAACAAAGATTAGGTTTTCATTTCCATGCTTGAAAAACATTCTAGAAGACCATACAGAGCGGTCAGAAATCCCCGTCATTTTGGGATCGTCATTATTGACAGATCGGAGACAACAAACGATTGTTGCTACTGCTGTTGGTGTTGTTCTTGCTCTTGTCTTTAAGGGCAGTCAGTCGTATTCACACAAATATACCCTGCGTTATACCTCTCCAAATAGTCTAACCATGGCCTGGACGGATTGAATCCATTCTGAAGGAAACTCGCGGACAAGAGAAAGTTTCTTCTTTGAGAGTATATCTAAAAATATTAAACGATGGCGATGTGCTTGACAGCACAGTTGTGTTTTTTCCCTAAATCTTGCACTATATTGGCGGTTGTATTCAGTCAGGTGATGTATTTATTACCTTATCAATATTCTTCGCAAATCAATTTTTCTGGGTATACTTTCTTTTATCGGTCAGTATATGTTTCTGGGTAGCACAACACATGGGTGTATGTCAGTTTTAACGAACGAAAATGGCATCTGTCATACAAGCCTTTATTCGACGTCCTCTGAATACGAGTCAGTCGATATGCATAGAAGAGTTCATGTGTGTACAAAATGTTTCATTACGCTCCAGGTAGTTCGTCTGTAGTTAGATTTTTCAAATCTGATGAGAGATTTCTAATACCAGCAGCCATTAACTGCTCAGCGGGTTATATCCGGTTATACGTGATTAGATCATATATGACTAATCTCAATTTAAGCTCAGAACTTAAGTGTCGAAATGTTTCCTTTTCATGAACCAGAGGCAGGTGAGAAATGCTGGCGGTGATAGCCAAGATGAGTGTTATCGTCGGAAGTCATATGTAAATAACTATCACATGTTAAGCAGTAATGGACCGACTCGGGCAGGTGCGTGTTAGTTCAGGATTGTATAAAAATTAGTTTTCAATATCTTAAACATTTAAAATGCCTCAATAGATGGTATACATTAAAGCGAAACCTACTGAGCGAGTGACTTGGGTTTTACTCAGCCTTTAGCAATATTTCTGCAATATAGGGTGGGGACACCAGGAAAGGGTTTCACACATTGTACCCATGTGGTTAATGGAACCCTGGACTTCGGTGTGACGAGCGGATGCTTTATCTTCTCCGCTACTAATAGCATGCAACACTCAAGGTCCAAAGAATAGGGTTTGCTCGGAGAGGGAACAGTGGGTGATTCGATCCTAGGACGTGTCACCCCAGAAGAGGTTAAAACTGTTAAAGGTCACATGCAACAAAAATCAAACGTAATAAAAACACATTTATCACTTAATCGTGACATATAATATGCATTGCTGCTTTTAAAAAAACAAATAAACAAAATTATAAGCGTACAATCGCGATTCAAAGGTGCAATATTTTGTACTTGGGCTTACTTCACCCGAAACGCAGCCCTCATGAGACCGAACCCAGTCGTAGCGGGTGGATCTGCACTCAAGTGTAAAAACGGCTTCCGATTGGCTGTTTCATTTGCTGATATGCTGAGGGTTCATTGT
This sequence comes from Haliotis asinina, assembly GCF_037392515.1. Classification (NCBI taxonomy): domain Eukaryota; kingdom Metazoa; phylum Mollusca; class Gastropoda; order Lepetellida; family Haliotidae; genus Haliotis; species Haliotis asinina. The sequence goes on along the minus strand of NC_090287.1, from coordinate 58,733,441 downwards.
GTGTACAGAAAGATGATCTGTTTGATGGGCATTTTAGAAGTATGGCGAGTCACAAGAAAGTAAGATTCTTTATGGATAACAACTTCTTTTTGTGTACTTGATGCGCCGTTTCAGTATGGATTCATATACTGTTGTCAAACAAAAAATCATATACACTAAAAGAAGTTGTTATTCATGAAGAATGTACATAGAGATGCTAGGTTTTGAACATACATGTTCTCTGAATTATCGCTCGATCCAATCAAAAATCATCTCAGTAGAGATGATAAACTACTGCTCGGCTGGAATCTGTCATTCGTCCAAATACAAAGCAGGACTTGAAACTGACAAGAGTTTGCACCAGTTTCCGTCAGATCCACTCATCCGAAAAAAATGAATGTAGTTTGTTTGCAATCCACAGACATAAAAACATCTCATGTGTATCACACCTGCCTAATTACAAAATGTGGCAGAGACGGGACTCGGGTGCACCAGTCATAAATCAATCTATTTTCTTTATGTCGTATAGTCTGATAGGTGTTAAGTTCAAATTGCACGTGGTCAATGATTGAAGCTGTGCACAGAATGTTATCTATAGCAGACAGGCAGGCAGACATATAAGTGTGAATACACCAGGCACTGAGCTTTCTCTGAGACAGAGACTGCTTACCACAATCAACAAGTTTTTTTACGTAACGAGTAGATTATTTACTTGTTTGTGTACAGAACCAAGATTAGACTACTGCTCACAACCCCAGACTCTGGGCATGCATACTGTTTCAAGCTCCGCGAACCTATTCACTGCGCATGCGTTATGGACGCAACGCATCATAGCTGTTGAAACAAGTTTTCCCCCCAGCGCTGGGGGAAATTTAGTGAAACGTTTGAACTCCTATTTCGCGGGCTTCTGTTTCATCGCGTTTTTTCAACTTTATAGGTTAAATTGGCATTTTTATGATTTGTTTCGGTAACTGCATACCGAAAGGTACCAGAATCTGCAAAGTTGTGTTTTACGTTGCATGTGGCCTTTAAAGCTGTTTTCTTCCACACGTTTGTCATTAAAGGGTTAAACAAAGACTGTCGACTTGAAGTCAGTAAACTGTGTCTGAGGAGGACATTTAATACAGAGGTGCTGTAAAACCGGCGTTAGACACTCACACATACGCACGTACGCACATACGCACTTACGCAAGCAAAATCTTTGCGAGTAAAGCTATTTTTAACTCAATATTAAACATAATTTCATCCCACCTCACATGATGGTCGAACTCGTGTCCTGAACACGTACCCTGCACAACGTTTAATCTTGGAGCAAGTACCGTTTGGCGAGGGATCATTGATGGTGTAGGAGCGCCACTAACATAACTTTAAACATGACCTTGTGACGATCAGACAAAACCTCAATGGATAACGGCACATCACTAATATCATTGAGAGGGTTGTTGTGCCACATTTCGATGACCATCCTCTGAACATTCTCCTCGCCTATCTTCATGAATGGCAAAGCTAGGCCACATCGTACACGTGTCGTTAGTGATTTCTTATGTCAAGAGGCGGTCGCGTTTAAATCTCAGTCAGATAGAATATGTCTGGGACTTTATGTGTTGTAGCACTAAATTTTGTGCTTAACGTCAAAACTCAACGTCTGATACTGGGTCAGGAGAAGAGTCACTGACTTTGCTGTAGTTAGCGGTGGTTACACAGATATTAACACTGTCATCCGTGTTTGGCTGGTGGCGTCATCCTCATTCCAGGCTGCATCCTAGGGTCCAGACTGCATCCTTGAGTTCTGAGTGAGTAGACTTTTAGAAATTTCCAGCAATATCACACCGGGGGACACCAGAAATAAACTTCACACATTGTACCCATGTCGGAATTGAGCCCGGGTCGTTGGTGTGACGAGCGAAGTAGCTGACTCCAACTCCAGCTTGGGGCTCCAACAAAGGCGATGCACAAAGTGTACCTGGCATATAAATTGCATCCTGGCCTCTGAAGTAGAATGACCACGGGGCTACCCATATCTCCCCATTTTACAGACAAAACTGTCGGAAATATATTATGTGTGTCACAGCAGTGTAGTTCATATTTGTTAGCAACTCAGCGCATGTTGCCGAGGTTCAGATCTTACCCGGATCTTCAAGAGTATGTCATGCATATCACACATCGCTTAATCCCCATCAGTTTCTGTCGAATATACAATGTCATGTATATGCATGCGTCATGCGAACACACGTAGTCTAAAAGCAATTGTAAACTAAATTGCTGGTCATATTATACCAAGTACTACATGTTAGGAAATAACAATCTCAGACAATGGAGCACCTTACAAGCATATCCTTTAGCCTTAAAGTCTTCCTGCACATTAACCAACAAAACCTTTCCTACAAGCAACAAAACTCTTCTCAAGATCATAAGCAAGGTCTCCATTGTCTGATTTTAGTGTATCACAAGCATATGTTTTTGTTTGTTTTATTTATTGTTTAATACCGCACTCAGCAATATTTCATAAATATGCAGCGTTTCGTATTCAATCTATTCTGAACCACACATCCAGTGACTGATATCATGAGCATTGATCTACGCAACTGGAATACGATGACATTTGTCAACTATGACAGTGATCCTCACCATTAGTAGCCTCGTTCGGTAAGCATCGATTGCTGAAAACCAAATCTACCCAGACCTTCACGAGTGAAGAAAGGCTGCAGGAGTACCTGATAGATAGCCACCCAATCACCAAGATACACTTGAATTTGACCTGATGTATACGATGGTTTATGAATAATCCAAGAAGGCAAGGCGACTCTAAGCACAGTAATGAATTATTGCCAAGAAAGTCCTGACCTGATTTCAGAGATAAAAATACGGCTAAGGTTATGCCATGCAACAACGTCACAAAAGAAATAAAAACACTTTGATAAGAGGTTCTGCTGCCATTGACGTGAAGCTTTGATATACTAGCGAAATGAGAGTGCTGGTGTTTTGTCTTTCTTTGGCGACCGCTTCTGTATTTTGTGCTGGTTTTATCCTTGACTCGCCTTCAAAAGCAGTTCCCCCAAGACAATTGCCTCGTGTTGGTATGTTTTATGCAACATGGCATGCCTACGCCTTCCATTCTCAACAGACAGTGAAACAACATGGCGGATCACTTATCACCATTGAGGACCTAATCAGAAGCAACCATAGACTGAAGATTAATGACATTCTGGAGAAGTACCACGCCAATTCGCAGCTGTTCTATTACCATACTAAACCTCTAGCTGGGATCTACTGCATTTACCGTAAACGTCCCGGGGAGTCGGGCCATGTGGCGGATTGTCCAAATATTACATCCACCCTGGAGAGACATGCTCGACAGATCAGCGAAGCCGGCGTCGACTTTATCTTAGTCGACTTGACCAACATCGACAAAATGAACGCACAAGCTGACACACTTGAGTATAGGCCTTTTGAGGTGCTCTGTGAGGAATGGAAGAAACTAAGAGACCGGGGAATTGTTACCCCGGACATTGCTGCATGGCTTCCCCTCAGCCCCGGATCCAATTCCTGGAGAACAGCCTTCACCAACGTTTACAAGAACTCTTCCTACGACGACCTGATACTGAAACATAATGGAAGAAAAATCATCCATGCAGTGGCTTCGCACGACCTTGACCCTGGGTATGTAAGTGAGTTGGAATCTCATGGTATAACTGTCGTTAAGAACTGGGCTAATTTACCAACCACAAAATATTCCAAGGACGGATACTGGCGAATGATGAGCCCGTGTATGGGTCCCCATAACCAGTACAGTACATCAGTTGTGGATGCAGACTGTTCCCCAGTCACGACCAAGAACTCTCCTTTGGGGTCGATGTTTCCAGTAGCAAGATCTTTTCAAATGGGATATGCCTCGGTTCCTTGGCAAGCTGCTGGTGCTCTCAGTGGGCTCACCTTCAAGAAACAGATGAAGGCAGCTCTTGCTGCTCGTCCAGACTACCTCTTCGTTTCAGGATGGAATGAACTTATTGCCCAGCCTCAGGCAAATCCATTCGAAAAGAGCGTCAACACTTACTGGAGTATGGGCCTTCAGAATACTGCCACACATCCATCAGGGTACTTCAGAAACCTTTTAAATCCTCTCTGGGTTGATCTATATGGGGAGGAATTTCACAGAGACTTGGAACCAACAACTTACAGTGGGGACAAATACTACCAACTGCTAAAGTCCTGTGTTCGTGTGTTCCGGAGTGGAACCAAAGTCTGCAGTAACCAACAGGAAGAATGCTGCAACATGGCTTCCAGTGATATTTACACCAATGTCTTCTCGTTGTACAACCAGGGCGCCAACGACAACCTCCTTACGACATCGACACGTGAACGTCAGGTGCTTCTAAAGGTGGGTTGGCGGGACCAATGCAGTTTCTTCAGTCCAGGCGACAGTGTTTTCTGCCATGACGGAAAACACTCCGACCAGTCCAATACACAATTTATCATGTTCTCCAAACCAGGGCCAAACAGGATGGCAGTTTACCGCTGCTATGACAACAGGTATCACTTCTTCTCCTTATCCCCCAACTGCGAAGGTAGTCACCCCGAGGGTGTTCTTGGTTATGCTTCTACGGTAATCACTTCAGAAATGCCCAGGTCCCTCATCCGATGTGTGTTCCCGGACAACCATAGCATCCACGCTCTGGACCATGGCTGCCCACAAGGAACAAAGCCTAAAGCAACCTATGGCTTTGTCCGATGAGATGAACTGTCAATTAATAAAATATAATTACACTGAAACAGACTCAAAAGCATTGTGTCATACGGTCATGTGTGTGATTAAACATAACGAGTTAATGACGGTCAAACGTTTGGTCTTACAACATTCATGGCTTGATCAAACCTTCAAAACGGTTGAAAAATAATATGTGCAGGTAAATGGACATTGAAATGTATACCATATGTGTCTTAGGATGAAAAGTTAACCTGGTTTTGCATGTGTTTGTGACCGGTTAAACTGTGAAACAGGATACAGACCAGCTACCAGTTGTCATGTGTATACGGCCATTTTGTTTACCCATCGAATGATTCGTTTTGGCGAGTATCATGTGTTTAAAAACAAATGACAAATTCGGTGGTATTTCAGAGAAGTTATCTTCTCTCCTATCTGACATAATCTTTGTTTTAGCACCAACGTGGACCTCGTGCGTTTTATATCCTCCGTCACCTTAAGTGTTCCTTGGGTTAGCATCACCGTCATCTTCTGTAATCCTTCCTTTAGCACCTGACCTGCCATGGGTAACACCCGGTGTCATACATGCATCCGTTCTTGCAGGTTTCACAGCATTGTTTCACTTTATCGCAAAGGGATTTTTTAGATTTGTTTGGATATATATAGATATATATAACATACTTTCCGTCCTCTAATTACACTCTATTTCATTCAGCGGCAGCTTCGACCACGTGGGTATAATAAGCTTCGTCATCCTGTTAAAGCCTTTTTTTCTGTTTGAAGAGGCTTACACATGCCTCCGTTTAGCTCGTAGCTTTTGTCAACCACACAACACCCTAAAACAGTTTCTGAGTGAGTGAGTTTAGGTTTATGCCGCTTTTGGCAATATTCCAGCATATCACTTCGGGGGACACCAGAAATTGGCTTAAAACAGTACTCATGTGGGGAATCAAACCCGGGTGATTTGCGTGACGGGCGAACGTCTTCACCACTAGGCTACCCTACCGCCCTAAATCAGTTTCTGAAGACCTGAGCCTTAACATACATCAAAGTTAAATATTTCTCATTATCAATTATATTCTTTGTGCGAACACTTTCGGTTCATTTTGAGTTCATGTAATTGTCACATTTTTTCCAGGTGAATCTGTTTCGTGAGATAGTATATACCAGTTGTTCTCTGACACTGACGTTTGAGACGTTAGGAAAATGGCTCCAAAACACTAAAACGCTTTAATTTACACTACAAAGAAGTTATTAATGGTTGAGTGTTGTAAAGTCCAAACGTGAATAACGCATGTGATAAGAGACAGAAGTGAAAACCATTGCATAAAATTCTTTGTAGTGACTGAAAAAATTAAGGTCATCAAAAGACACAAAAGATATTTTTACGTAACAACTATATACATGTATTTGTCATGGCTGCTTTGTCAAAGTCAGTATATTTGCGTCTTATCCATCCTACCTGGCGGGCGCGGCATTATCAATGGCAGTCACAAGGTCAAGATGTCGTGCCGCCCAGATAACATGGCTACCCTTACCCTGACAGAGTATACTGACTTCAAACACTCCCACAATGCCAAGCGTCAGGGTACATAACATCCTGTTAACATTAACCCTTGAATATCCGGGTTAGAATTAATCTTCAGTAAGCCATGCTTGTCGTAATAGGGTCGGGTAATCAGGCTCGCTGATTTGGTTGACATAAGTCAAGATATCCTAATTGTGTTGATCGATGCTCATATTATTGATCAGTACTTACATACCACAGCCATATAGCTGGAATAGTGCTGAATGCGGCGTAAAACTAAACTCACCCACAGGATTGCCTTGGTGGAACACCAGTTCAGTTGGGAATTTATGGTCTGTTTGTCTAAAAAGCGGACCGATGAATTGCAAAACAAATAAACATAAAATGTCCAGTGAAACGTTAATCATAATCAAAACATAATATCAGCTCTTAAGGTTTTTGCAGATTTTTTGTCCTAAAAGTAAACATGTTATTTAACAATCTATCATTAAAATGTTGACACACTTCACTATTTGTTACGAGGGAGGAGTGCAGAGAAAGGAACAGCCAGGTGTGTGAGAAAGCCTGGTGACGGCACAGCACAGGTAAATTAACAAATAACTTCCTCGTCACTTGTGCACGTGCTTCTCGAACACCTGGCTGTCAATATTTTAATGATTGTTTGTTAAACAACTACTTATGTTTAGGACCAAAATTCTGCCAAAACCTGAGTATGTTATGTTTATTAGTTTTCGAGATTTCCGCGTTTGAGCCGGTATCTTCCCATAAGACAGACCTCCCAAACGAAACATGTTATAGTTGGTTGCATAAAACTTAAATAAGCTGTACCCTTGATAACAATGGTATATCCCCAGATAAAAAAGACAAACCATACAGAGGCATAAACCATACTTTTGATAATTCTTGTAATGAAATATGAATTTTACATTAAGGCCTGTTGCATCAAAGATACAAAGTAAAGTGCCTGAGAACATTCTTAACTCTAACAACTCAGTTCTTTACTACAGCGGAAGCTGTATGAACCGGCACTCATTTCGACTGGGGAATTAATCCGGTTTAGACAATGTGCTGGATGTAGAGTTGATGATAAATGTACAATCAACGGATGGGACTGAGATTTTATGCCAGTGTTGACAACTTGATGGATTGGACAGATGCCGGTTTTGGCAGCTTCCACTGTACTCACTATTCACTAGTAAACTAGAAGAGATAGGAATGTGTGGTTACTATACTCTGTAGTGACTCTGGTAGCAGAACAGTAATCTGTTAATCTCCAGGGTGCATTCTTTCAATGGCGATGTTCCGTGTCGCAGAATCAAGACGTGGCGTAGTATTTTGCGATTGAAACTCCTTCAGAACGAATACCAATTTCCGGAAGTAATCTGCATTTTCATTGCAAGACAAGGCATGCTCTTTGCTGCACAACTTCAAATGGAAGGTGATTCTGATGCCTTTTGGCGATGCCATTTACACATTGTAATCTCATCAAAATCAACATTTTCAGGTAAAATCGATTTTTACTTATGCAATTGTGCAAAATCATTACATCAACGCCTTTGTTACATATTTTGACGACTGTTTGAACACAGTATGTGAAAAATAGTTTTTTTAAGAAATACAAATCGCCTGTTTGTTCCAAACTATTTAGCTAGGACCTTTTTCCTATCGGTAATCTATGATTTGTTGTACTAAACTGTGTTAGCCAAATTTTACTTTGAAATGTTAATTTAAGATAAAGTTCGGGAATAACTGCATTTTTATACATTAAGTGATAAAATCCTTTTGGTGATTGATTAATGCGTGTATTCTAAGATTGTACATACTGGTCTAAATCACTATACTCTTTATCGACACCGTGTCAACTAATTAATTGAATATGGGTGGACAGAATGGCTGATCTAAGAGGTATACATCAACCTTGTGGGCGGTGAATCAACATTGTTTAACCTCGTTGGCGGTGAATCAACATTGTTTGATAGTCATTAATTAATGAACAAAATTGACTAGTGATTTCGGCCCCGTCCGCAAGAAGTTACGAACTGCAAATCACCAACATGTGGAAGATGCGCTCTACAAATGGTTTCAAGGAGCGAGAAGTGAAAACATTCCCTTGAGTGGTCCCATGTTGCAGACTAAGGCAAATGGATTGGCATCCAAGTTAGGTTATTTAGATTTCACTTGCAACAGTGCTTGGATTGACAGGTTCAAACAGAGGCGTGGTATCATATGCAAATCAGCTCACGGGGAAAGTGCATCAGTTGACCCCAACCTCATCAATGATTGACTGAAAACCCGTTATTCCTGTGCAAGATGAAGATTCATCAGACGATGAGAGTGACAACATGGTTCTTTCCGATCTCAGACTTATGTGGAGTCAAACGTGAATAACGAACAACGGATATAGCGAACTAAATCCCTTGGTCCCTTGGAGTTCGTTATATCCGTGTTCTACTGTAGTGTACTTATTGAGTCTGTCTTATGGGAGTTCTGTCTTATGGGAGGTCTGTCTTATGGGAGGTCTGTCTTTTGGGAGTGAACCGGCGTACCACTTAGACCATACCTAGGCAGTGTTTCACTTATGGTCCGTTTACATGATCTTACTAGAGGTATGGTCTAGGTGGAACCCTGCATCAGCTCGAGGAATAGGAGGAACACTTAGCTTGACTGTAAGGAGGAACATCGTTTCAGCCAAGAGGCTAGCTTGAACACTCCATGAGCACGTAGGCTAGGTCTAACACTACTTCAGCTGACTTTTCGCACGACCCGGTTGAAATTCTCTCCAGTTTCATTGTTGCACTTCTGCTGATCGGAACGTTGCGCAACATTTGTTGATGTGAAGCGGTCATAAAATCAATCGAACATTTCAGTTCAAATGTATCAATTGTTTTACAGTGATTTTATTGATAACCCAATCACGTGCACATTGCCATAGTTGACGAAGTCATGGGGGCAATGCTCTTGTTACTTTATGATATTGCTAAAAGCGGCGTAAAACAAACCTAAACACCCCATATAAAAAAGAAACATATGAAAAATGTGAAAATGTGACACGTTGCCCTTAAATATGCACTACATAAATATTTTACGCACCCTTCATTCAATCATTTTAAAACTCGTTCACAAAAATCACATAGAGCGTCTGCATTATACACTCAGGTTAAATGCTTTTTTCAACTATTGTCAACTTCTGATGAATGAATGAATGAATGAATGGATGAATATTGAAAGCGAACCTAGATGTGGAAAGGACAGAAGGCGTAACATCACTTGAATTGTTAATAGAAAATTTGTCAAAATTAGAAAATATGAAATCGTGACTAGCAAAGAACGGCTATTACCTGAAATAGTTTAAGATTTTTTATAGTTGATAGTGAGTGAGTTGAGATTTTACTTCGATTCCGTCCCTCCGCGATATTGTGGGAATATTGCTCTGAGGGGTGTAAAATTAAAGTTCACTGACTCAAGTGCACTTGTTTGTTTTATTATGTCTTACCAGTAAAGTTCCGGGTTAAAACTGGTCCTCAGCATCCCATGCTTGTCTTTCGGAGCGGCTACCGACGTGGGTTTGCTGGGACGTGGGATCTCTGACTTAATAGGTGCATGTCATCGGATCCCAGTGACATAGATCAGTGCTCATCATGTCAGTTATTGGGTTGTCTGGTCCAAACGCATCTATTTGGCGTCATATAGCGGGAATATTGATGATAACCCGACCGACCCACCCAAATCCGGGAATTTCCACCAGAAGCTTGCGAACATTCCAAGACACGATTGTCATATTAATCTAATTTGAAATTTTAATTGAATTGATCCTTAACTGTTTTTGTTGAGAATACATACACAATAACAAAATTCCTCTTCGAACATATTAGTAAAAGCTACAGAAATAAGAATGTGGATTGAACCCACATCGCATAGTGAATAAGAGAAATTCAACATAATCTGTGTTTGCTAAACAGAATTGTCTCCCCTAGAATGCCGACATGTTGCTGTCAGGGGATGGTGTTTCGTTTCAGAACGAACTGTAATGTATAACGTTATGTGACGTTCCTTGATAAAGGGATAAAGGTGAACACTAAAACAAGGTTCCTCGTCCTGCAGTCATGGCGGTTATCATTGTGTGACTTTCACGTCGACGAAGAAAACAGGGCGGGGGGGGGGGGGGGGGGGGGGTATGGGAGTTAGCCTAATGGCTAAAGCGTTCGCTCCTCAAGAGGAAGACCCGGGTTCGTTTCGTGTGAAACCCATTTCTGATGTCCTCCACCATTATATGGCTGAAACATTGCTAACAGCGGCGAAAAATTCAATTCAACTCACTCACTCACCAACGTAGTAGCTAAAACACATGTTTATGGTTGTAGTGTTAACAGCTTCGTATGAACAAACGTTTTGATAAATTTATTTGTTTCCGTATATTGACGGCAAGGTTCAAATCCTCAAGGGGCGGTGGGGTAGTCTAGTGGTTAAAGCGTTTGCTTGTCACGACGAACACCCAGGTTCGATTCTTAGCATATGTACAATGTGTGAAGCCCATTTCTTGTGTCCCCCAGCCGAGATACTGCTGAAATAGTGATAAAAGCGGCGTAAAAACATTTCGGGAAACTAAACTAAACTAAACTAAACTAAACTAAACTAAACTAAACTCGACGAACAAAGACGTAGATCACCCTTTCTTGAGGTCCGGTCAGTGTACAACGTCCCCATGGTCATATTCTTAATCAGTTTTCCTTTCTTTAATAAATAATTGTTGATTTATCAATCTATTATCGTCATCATGGGAACTACATAGATATTCTTTGTTTCGAAGAAATTTCTGTTTTCAAGCATATCAAAGAACAAAATACCATTTTAAATACCATGGATCCTAAGTCAGGAAAGAGTAAAGATAACGCTGAAAATTAATTTTGCGTGGATTTCTTAAGTAATGCAATCACCTACAGCTGAAAACCCTATACAGGACATTCTGCTCATCCAAAAATATGAAATGCGGTTTTTTTCTAAAACGATATGCAGAAAAGTGGCAGACATTTCTTTCATAACATTGTCCTGCCCTTTTTAAAAACCCGTGTATACTTCAAAGAGAGATATATTCAGATAATCATCCACATCTTTGAGGTTTTGGAATTACGACGGGCAAGACAGACATTCGTTGTTCGTTTTTGTTTGTTATCAGTGGATTCCAGCGTCTGTCATGTGTTACAGCACGTCTGCACACAAGTTTTCAATGCAACAACACTCTTCTGTGCATTAATCATCATCATAAACCTAAGGTTTATCAAAAACAATTACTGCTATAAAAACTCAAAATTGAATGTTTCCCTCAAAACTGTCATAGCTTAAAATCTGCAACTGTACAGAAAAAGCCCCTTGAATGACTCAGAATTTAGTGTTTATTACAAAACATGTTGGTTTTTTGGGTTTTTTTTCTTTTTGTTGTTGTTTCGTTTTTCATGGAAGTGATCCTTCTGTGACCTGCACTTGCATGGAGGTGAAGTCTGCTCCCGGCGTGGTTGTAAAGCCGGCGTGGTTGTAAAGCATGTTTACTGTCTTACAGTCTGTTCTCATGTCTTACAGAGTTCCATGGTGAGTCACATATGTCACGACGCATTTTGTTACATTCATATGACATAGTATTGTCATCAACTTGGCGCATGATGTACAGCTGAAGTGTCAATGTCAATTTCATGTCTATATCATATCAGTTTCATGTCAATTCCATGTAGATTTCAACAGCTGTAGAGCGAAAATAAAAGAATATAAGAATCTTGGACATCTCATGCTAAACATGGCACTATCACGTAAAGGCAAACGAATGCACACGCACACGCACACGCACACGCACACGCACACGCACACGCACACTGCAAAATACCATAAATGTTGCCATGTAGTGTCTATTTACAGTGTCCCCCTTTGGTCATGTGCCTTACGCAAATGTCAGAAGAATACAGAAGTTAGTATCTAAAAAGCTGATCTATATTTTATTCCAGCTTGAAATTGGAACTGTCTCTTGAGAGCTTAAAACATTAAATAATTTTATGGCGTTCATCTTGTAGATCAGTGTTGTAAAGTATACTTAAAGAAGAATGTCTCCGTTCCACTGCATCTGTAAGAAAAGGAGTGGACAGATAAAGGTCACAACAGGGCCGATGAACGAGTGAAAAGTGGTCAAGAGGCCATCGAACTCTTTCTATCCCAGCTACCTGGCGGTAGTTCTAGCCCGCCCAGTGTTGTTATTACGTCATACATATGGCACGTTCCATCCTGTCCCCCAAGAGATCGTTACGTCACTGGTTGTTTCCTGCCTGTGTATTAATGCACATGAGTTTATGAGGAAACTTTAGGACTTCAGTAACAACCAATTCTGCATACAGTATATTCTCTAAAGTTACCAATTTGATATTGTACATAATCATACATTATTATTATTCAGTATCCATATTTCGCCATACCACTGAATGTATATAAAAGGTCTGTCGTAAGTGTCGTGGCCTGTGCCTAGTCCATTTTGTTTGTTTGTTCGTTTTTGTTTTGTTTTGGGGTTTTTTTTCTTTTTTGGTTGTTGTTTTTTTCTGTTTCGTTTTTGCTTTTGTTTTGTTTTGGTTTTTGTGTTTTTCTTTTAAAATATATTTTTTTAAAAATTAAGTCATCTAAATTATCAATAATACAATATCTTACCTTAACAACTGTGCAGTATCTTAAAAGGTATGTTTGCAGTACCGTGTCTCGCGTATATGCATATGTCCGGTGCAGTTTCACATAACCGGTAACGTGTTTCACATTTCATATGGCGTATGTATAAATATGATGTGCCGTAGTTCACTGTCGCATTATCAAATAGCATTTCTCTCGTACTACATCAGTGATCACACAGTAAGGTATGCTTGTTCACGCACGATAAATTATACCAGAGCTCGCTTAGTACAGTATGCTTGTTCACGCACGGTAAATCATAACAGTTATCACATAGTGAAGTATGCTAGTACACGCATGGTAAATTATACCAATTATCACATAGTAAAGTATGCTTGTTAACGCATGGTAATTATACCAGTTATCACCTAGTAAACTGTGCTAGTTCACGCATGGTAAATTATACCAGTTATCACGTAAAGTATGCTTGTTCATGCATGGCAAATTATACCAGTTATCACGTAAAGTGTGCCACATTGTAAAGTATACTAGTTCACACATGGAAATTATAACAGTTATCATATAGTATAAGTATGCTAGTCCACGCATGGTAAATTATACCAGTTATCACATAGTAAAGCATGCTAGTTCTCGCATCGAAAACTGTGCCAGATATCACATAATAAAATATACCAGTTCTCGCCTGGTAAATTATTCTCACAAAGTTGAAGGACACTCTCTTTCTGCTCACTCGCTCATTCTCTCTAGAAAGGGCACAAACAGTTGATGTGTGACCTCAGTGCTTTCCCTGCTATAATTACACAAAAGGGACTGGGTGGAGCTGGGTCCTTGACGATCAGAGTGTAATTAACAAACACAATCCCTGGTTCAAAATGTGTCTACGATTACGATCCACATTAGAAGATTTCATAAGTCGTAAATATCTGACACCTGGTTTGGTTTACCTACTTACCTACCTGAACAACGGTTAAAGTTAATCTTCAGAAACCTATGCTTGTCATAAAAGGCGACTAACGGGTCGGATGGTCTGGTTCGCTGATTTGGTACCCAAGTTGTGTAGATTGTTATTCATGCTGTTGATCACTGGATTGTCCAGACTGGTATACCTTGTATACTTTCGCCATTTAACTGGGATATTGCTGAGTGCGACGTTAAAACAACATTTCACACTGATTAACTAATTACTCATACACGGATCTTATCGCCGAGATTGTTATGATTACACAATGCATTAAAATAATGGTGAAATATACGAAATGTTATATTTGAAATTACACTTTCTGCCTAAAGTACAAATTCAAGTTCTTTTGGGGTCCCATCTGGGTTCGAACTCATAGTCGGTGCGATACATCAAAACCAGGGCCTAGAGTTTCGAAGTTCCAGTGCTAAGATAGTCGTAAGTCACTGTTAATGAATGGTTCTCATGACTATCTTAGCTCTGAGAGAGGTTCGAAAACATAGGCCCAGAAATAGAATTAGAATTTTCTATAGAAAGTCTAATTCTAAAAACACGGGATTGTTGGTGCGTCAAAACAGCTTATGCAACCTCATGAATGAAAATACTCTTTGACTTACGAAAAACACTTGTTTTACACTCATTTATAACAGTTGTGGGTAACAAATCAGATTTATTAAAATTACAAGATTTTTGGTTTATTAGAGAATCAAAAGTGATATTATAGGATGATGAATACACTTCGTTCGCATTCCTTCATTAAGCGCGCGTGTCAGATCAAAGGGACCGCCTTCTTATGGGATGTACGAGGTGTGACACCGATACCAGCTGATACACTTAGCGTCCAGAACACTTGTAAACTCCAGCCTTGAGACTTACACCTGTAGGCCGAATCGTTTCCATGTATCTGACGTATAACAGGTCACCGAATCTTGTTTACGACCTACAAAGGTTGCTACTCGTTATTTTGCGTGAACTTCGCCGTGTTTGTGTGACTATTACGAGCGGTTAGATTTTCTGGGACGTGGGGTCTACATGAATCACCTTCTAACGCTGTTTACTTATAGCATTTACCTGTAGATTGGGCCGGCGGTCAGGTGTGAACACAGGTATAACGCTAGTTTGTGTCACATGTTTGGATTACATCTATAAACATGTGCACTGTAAGCCTCCCCACCGACTCGCTGCCCCTCGGTAAGCCGTGACCCCCCTGACTGCGCGACCGACAGTATGCTTTTATCAACTTTGGCGACAATGTCACAATGGTTCGCATCTGTGTGTAAAACGACCTTTAAACTACAATTTCACCTTCAATTTCACCATACACAGTGGTGTCAGTGTGGTGGAAAAAATACCCATTTTGTGTATGGATATTTAAAATGATAAGTCTCTTTCACATTCACTATGCTTCTACGCCTGTTAGATATTTATCAATAAGGAAGTAAACTGTGAAAAAATATATGAATCCACTTGAAAAATCACAATTCACTATTTTTGCAATGTTCCTTGTGACGTAGACGCCTGTTGCAAGATTCACGTTAACATAAGGGTCGATAGCCGGGCAGCCTAGTGGTTCAAGCGTCCGCTCGTCATGCTGAAGAGTCTGGTTCGATTCCCATATAGGTACAATGTGTGAAGCCCATTTCTTGTTCCCTTCCGTGGTATTGCTGGAATAATGCTAAAAAAGGCGTAAAACTAAACTCATTCACGGTGATATGAAGCATTTAACCCCTGTGGCACCCGTATGAAATACGTCGCTACTGAATATAAGTTTCTTGTTTGTTGCATTTTAGCTACCATCGGCCAAGGCATACACTTTCCGTGGTACGACAACTCATTTCGAACAGACCCGTGAAGGTCCGAGTGAGAGTTTTCAGTAACCAAAGCTCGTCTTAAGAGGCGACCAGCGGGATCGGGTGGTCAGGCTCACTGACTTGGTTCACACGTCATCGTATCCCTTGCCAGGTATGTAGATCGATGCTCATGATGTCAATCACTGTATTGTCAGGTACAGACTAGATTATTTACAGACTATTCATATAACCTGAATATAGCTGAATATGGCCTTTAAACAATAAATAAACAAATATTTCCAACGGAGGCGACCACAACTCTCTCACTCATCATTTGCCTTGTGTTGATGAAAAAACTGGGTATGTTTAGCAAGTAATATCAAATGGCCTGTTCACAAAAGGACACAGGGAGAGAGAGAGAGAGAGAGAGAGAGAGAGAGAGAGAGAGAGAGAGAGAGAGAGTAAGAAAGAAGCAAAGCGCAAGAGAAAGACAGCGAGTAGGGGGAGCACGGGACAGCGACAGACAGGCAGAACGATAGAGGGGTACAAGTGAGATGCAAAATTTCATATTTAGACGTTTCTTTGACAATAATGGTCACTGTGTACCTCCAGGTTGACAGTGGACATCATTTGGTTAATATACAAAATATTTCTCTTAAAGACGTTTTTACTCTATAACTAAAGAGGGGGAGAAAGAAAGTCCAATGTTTCATGTTCAAAGTATTTGAAAAAGAGAGAGAGCGAAAAACACCATGTATGACATAGGCGGCCTTACACGGACAAGCACCGAGAATGGGTCAGTCACAGCGGACTGGTCAGTCAAGGGACTGGTGGTCTCTTCATTTACGTCAAACATTCATTATATGTCATTTTTATATACTTACACGATACATATGTAATCATGTATCGACTGTTTGCTGACATTTATATAGTTCTACCCAACATTCTTTTCCATCTGCCGGGGCTGTGGGGTAGCCTCGTGGTTAAACGTTCGCTTGTCACGCCAAAGGCCCGGGTTCAGTGCCCTACATGGGTACAATGTGTGAAGCAGTGTATAACTAAACTCACTTATTACACACTCACACCAAACGGAACCCAATGTAATTGCTGGTTAAAGCGTTCACCTTCATTCTAAAGTCCCAGGTTCAAATCCCCGCATGCGTGCAATGTGTGGAGGCCCTGGTGTGCCCGTGATATTGCTGGAATGATCTCTGTTGTTACAGATGCAAGCTTATTTTGCATAGTTTCATAGTGGTGTTGAGAAACAAACCCGTACGACTTGCTGACAGCAATCTAAGCGTTACAGGGACTAAGTTGTTTATAACGTGCACTGAACAGTATTCCTATTGTATCATGGTGTGTCAGCTTGATAAGGGAGGGAAACCCGGAGTAATGCAAGGCCCTTGACCCCAGTTCAGTCTGACAAATCAAGGGGAACTGGTTTAGCGATAGAGTGAGTGAGTTTAGTTTTACCCCTCCTGTAGCAGTATTCCAGCAATATCGGCGCACCAGAAATTCACTTCACACAATGTACCTATGGGGAGAATCGAACCTGGGTCTTCAGAGTGACGGGCGAACACTTTAACAATAGGGCTACCTCACCGGCCTATTACTACGTTGAGTCTTATGTTACATCCACTTTGTATGGTGGGAGAACAAAATCATTTTATACAAATGGTCCCAGTCTTGCATTATTTACGAGGAGAGATTTACAAAATGAAGGCAACATTTAATAACCAGTTCTTGTACTATGTTTTTTTGTTATTTTCCAGCTTTTTCGTAGGGGTGTATAAATAATCCATTCTGGATCAGGCAATCCAATGATCAACAGCATGAGTACGCAACAATGACATGTGTCCACCAAGTCAGCGATCCCGACCGCACGACCCCGATCGTCGCCTCTGACAAGGGTTGCCGAGGATAAGCTCTATCCCGGATCTTATCGGGTTGATTATCCATGATATCATTCAGATATTAATATTTTACAAGTTGATGTTTTGATAAAACACTAAGATGAATACTTTATCATTCACGTGTATTACCAAATTATCGATTATGCTTTAATTGATTCTTGGATATTTGTTTAAAATTGATGCAGCATGCTTTCTGCACCTATGTAAAATAGCAAGACTGTGTCATATATAAAGACTCTAATTTGTACAATCAATAACTGTGCGTCGAATATATCATTTCGAAACTGTTTGCGCCTATATTTAGACCAAGCGTCATAACGGCCTTATACAACATAGAGCGCACCGTTAAACCCACTGTCGCTCAGTCATTCCATGTTATGCGTAAGCTGCTTGGCCACTGGTCTGCACTTGACCAAAGCTTGGGAAGGATTATGTGCTACGACAGTCGGGTTGCTATGGGTTACTGGTCATCGCTTTCAGGTGTTACCATAACAGCAAAACTTAATCCGCAGTAGATTGTAGTGTTGTGGCCGCGATATAACTGATTGCGCGAGGATGACATAACATCCAGTGCGAACCAATGGTGATATGTACATCATAATCTGCGATATAAATCAGTGACGTGACTGAGATGACATAATCTGAGACAGACCGGTTGGGTCGTTGTTGTTTTACGCCGCACTCAGAATTATTCCAGATATATGGTGGTAGTTTGTAAATAATCGACCCTGGACCAGATAATCCAGTGATCAACAGCATGAGCATCCATCTGCACAATTGGAATATGTTGACGGTCAAACATTCCTGCGATCCTGGCCACCCAATCCCGTCAGTCGCCTCATACGACAAGCGTGGCTTACTGAAGATCAATTCTAACCCGGATCTTCACGGAATGAGACAGACCAGTGGCGTCTGGTTGATATAGCAGAATCTGAGTCAAAGCAATTCGTTTTGCTTGATATAACATTATCTAAAATCAGACCTTTGGTATGTGACTGACACGACATCGCTGACGACACATCAGCAGTGTGTGACTGATACAGTAATACCTAAAACAGACCAATAGCTTATAACAGATACAATATTGACTACAGATCGATACCATGGGGCTATTACCTAAAGTAATCTAGGACAGATCAATGGCGTTTGATTGATTTACCAAATCAGTGGTCTTTGATTGATATATTGTCAAGTCTATTGACGTCAGAGTAAAACAGTATGTCAACATGATGATAATGCTTAAATCTATTAAATTTTATCAACATTCTTTTTAAAAAATTTGGTCAAGTTTCAAAGAAGTACATGTTTATTTTTTAACGATCGAGTATCAAACTGTCACAATTATCTGAGCAGAAAGCTTATACTGTGCTGGTATATGATGTTACAATGAATAAAAACATTTCCGGAAATATTCAAGTTTTCTCTTTTCCCGATAAAATTAGCCTCAATTATCTGTGGTGTCAATTTAGCATTGAACTTGTGTCTCCCCGAGTAGTAGGTTTGCAGCATCGGATTTGGAGGAGGGAAATCTTCAATCTAGTTGAGCCTCACACGGAAATATCTCTTAACAATGAATTATCGGCGACTGGCGATAGCCCCAGGACGCCCCCCGTCGGCCATGTTGTGTGTCCCGCGAGGTCCGCACGTGCCACGGCCGCGTGCTGATGAGGTGAGGCAGACGACTGGAGTTATTGGAAAAGATTCGGATTAGAAGACGACAGGAGGAGCAGATCCTGACATCTCTAGGATCATCCAGCCGAGGGGCTGCCATTGTTGGCGATGTTGAAGGCGAACACATTGGAGGCAGTTAAGGTCTGTGCAAAGCACTCGACTTCTTTTAGGCATGATTGCGTTTATGATGCGTTTACCAAACAGAGAAACTTAATCATAACTTTATGGATTGATGAGAAACTGGCCGAGTGAAGGCGCGGGAGGTAAGGGGAGGTAACTGGATACAATGTTGTTGTCATGTCGTAATGACATGTGAGGTGTTCGTGATGCCGTGATGCCGTTCGTTAGATGGGGTGTCATTTGGTGCTTGTATAGTAGCTAGATGGGGTGGCAGGTGGGTGTTTGTAAAGTCACTAGATGGGGTTGCAGTTGGATGTTCGGAAAGCCGCTAGATGGGGTCGAAGTTGGGTGTTCGTAAAGCGCTAGATGAGGCGGCAGTTGGTGTTCGTAATGCCGCTAGATGGGGAGACAGTTGGAGGTTCTAAAGGGACGGGAGGAACACTTTTCTCCCGTGAAAACGGATGAAAAGGAAGTATTCACCACCTTACCCCATGAAGCCGCTAGATGGGGTGGCAATCGGGTGGTTTTGATGCCGTTATATGACATAGAATTCGGGAGTTCAGGTGGTGCTATGTTTGAAAACTGGCTGAGTGATCGGGTGGCACGTTGGGTATGTCGCTAGATGGGTTGATTGACGGGTGTTTGAGATGTCATTAGACAGGTTGAAGGATGGGTGTTTGAGATGCCAGTAGATGAGGTGAATGGCGGATGTTGGAGATGTCGTTAGATGGGTTCAGTGATAGACGTTTAAGATGTTGTTAAAATGGGTTGAAAGGCAAGTGTTTGAGATGTCGTTAGATGAGTCGTTTTCAAAATTTACCAACATTTAGTTCTCATCAAATGACAAAATGAAATGATTGAAAAGTTATTTTTTCATTCTTTAAATAGCATCATATGCTATTGCTCTTTCTATGCATAAGAAAATTATGCCTTAATTGCAATTATTTTTTTAAAAAAATATGTTTTTTTCTCAAATCACCAAATTTACATTTCTTTCCCGTGACAACACTTTAGGTGATGTAACATGTTATAAAAGTGATATTTCTAGCAATATTGTATGACAGACATGAAGATAAGCTTAGATTGTATGTATATCCACATAAATGTTTGAATTTGCATGAATTTCTTTGCTTAAATAGATGTGTATGTATGCTTTCAAGAAATCGCACGACTAAGTTTCCAATTTTTTACGGCAAAACCTCACCCCAAAAAATATTTTATTACATTAATATTTTTGAAACCATTCATACTTCTTGATACAGTATTTTTAAATCAATATGATTATTTAAAACCCGAAAAAATATAAAAAAAATTGTTGTTACGGGAAAGATACGCTTGTTACAGCAAAGACAAAAAATGTTGCTTAACAATCTGTTTTTCACATTAAATAAACATCAATATATTGAACCAAAAATGTGAGTTTACACTGGTTTACACATATATATAATATATTAAGACATATGCATATTTAATACAAATATCCCCTGTGAATTGCTGTTTTTCTTTACCGTAACATACACGTTCTTTACAGCAACAGAGATGTCGTTAGATGGGTAGAATGGCAGGTGTTGGAGATGTCGTTAGATGGGTAGAATGGCAGGTGTTGGAGATGTCGTTAGATGGGTAGAATGGCAGGTGTTGGAGATGTCGTTAGATGGGTAGAATGGCAGGTGTTGGAGATGTCGTTACATGGGTAGAATGGCAGGTGTTGGAGATGTCGTTAGATGGGTAGAATGGCAGGTGTTGGAGATGTCGTTAGATGGGTAGAATGGCAGGTGTTGGAGATGTCGTTAGATGGGTAGAATGGCAGGTGTTGGAGTTGTCGTTAGATGGGTAGAATGGCAGGTGTTGGAGATGTCGTTACATGGGTAGAATGGCAGGTGTTGGAGATGTCGTTAGATGGGTAGAATGGCAGGTGTTGGAGATGTCGTTACATGGGTAGAATGGCAGGTGTTGGAGATGTCGTTAGATGGGTAGAATGGCAGGAGATGCCTTACGTTGGGGTGACTGTGTTTGGGTGGTGCTATTAGAGTTGAAGTTACTACTCACAGATAGTAAGATGGCAGTTTAAGATGTCGTTACATGGGCGGGGAGACAGTTGGAGTACGTGAAGTCACTTGGAGTTTCTAAAGGGACGGGAGGAACACTTTTCTCCCATGAAAACGGATGAAAAGGAAGTGTTCACCACCTTACCCCCTGAAGCCGCTAGATGGGGTGGCAATCGGGTGATTTTGATGCCGTTATATGACATAGAATTCGGGTGTTCTGGTGGTGCTGTATTTGAAAACTGGCTGAGTGGACGTGGCACGTTGGGTATGTCGCTAGATGGGTTGATTGAGATGTCGTTACATGGGTTAAATGACAGGTGTTTGAGATGCCGTTAGGTGAGTGAGTGACGGGTGTTGGAGTTGTCGTTAGATGGGTTGAATGGCAGGTGTTGGAGATGTTGTTAGATGGGTAGAGTGGCAGGCGTTGGAGATGTCGTTACATGGGTAGAATGGCAGGTGTTGGAGATCTCGTTAGAGTGAGTGAGTTTAGTTTTAAGCCGCTTTTAGCAATATTCCAGCAATATCATGGCGAGGGACACCAGAAAATGGGCCTCACACATTGTACCCATGTGGGGAATCGAACCCGGGTCTTCGGTATGGGTAGAATGGCAGGTGTTGGAGATGTCGTTACATGGGTAGAATGGCAGGTGTTGGAGATGTCTTTACATGGGTAGAATGGCAGGTGTTGGAGATGTCGTTACATGGGTAGAATGACAGGTGCTGTAGATGCCTTCCGTTGGGGCGACTGTGTTTGGCTGGTGTTAGAGTTGATGTTACTACTCACAGATAGTAAGGTGGCAGTCAGTTGTTAGCGAATGCGAAAGGTTGAGTGTTAGACGAATGATATTGATTCTGCTTTATTGACAGATGAGTATAAAACACATTTTGACCACATGCAAAGGAAAATCAAGCCCTGTATGTCACACTTATCTTCTACATGGCCCAGTCGGAAGTAATAACGAAGTGCAAACACTGCAAAACTATGCAAAACATCGTTTGATGATGACGACAGTGGACTTGCAACAGTCCTGGTAGAAATCCTTTGATGCGCGATGTGACTTGACTGAAAAACAATGTATGTGTAAAGTAAAATAATGACAAATAACCTGTCTCTAAAGATGCATCACACTGTAATATTTTTTACACAAATGGTTCGTTAATCTGTAAATTGAATCCTCTTTTTTCAAAGGTTGGCATCAACGAGCGAGAATCTGCCTGGTCGTAGATGGGGATGGTGATGAAGTGGCTCCCTGGAGGAGGAGGATTTGGGTGAAGGGAGGGAGATGTCGGATCTACAGACTACCCCGAAGGCAGCGTTGTTGTCAGGACACACCCGCCTCTGTAACGACCCATCTCCCATCTGTTACTGTCACAACATCGTTGACGAGGAGGGACTCCGGAGTAAGACGTTGCGTGATCACAGCTTGACTTACCATCAGTAACAGGATTACTGCGGCTCTGAGTAATCACGGAACCCGGGAGACCCTGTAGGCTCGCCCTACTTTCAAGTGATCACATTTACAAAATATGTCGACTGTAAATGCTCACTATTCTGACTTTCTTTTTAATTCGCTGAAGCAAGAAGAGCTACATCAGTCTCCGAGCTGATGTGATCAGAGTATTTCTGCAGAGCTGTTTTCCCGCGATATGGCTGAAACGGTGTTGATGATGCTGCTGCCATCCCTGACGTCGGGTCATGTACTCACACGACATGTCCTGGCATCACTTCCGTGATGGGTTGAAGTGAATAGACAAAAGATGGCGCCACAATACCGGGCCGATGTGTTGGCAGCAGTACTAATTATCCATCACAACACTGGCTTGGGAATTCCTAACGTGACGTCACTGGCGGCAAAAAACAACAACAGTATCGAAACAAACATCCATTACATTTATTCTTTATAGCGACTGTTAACAGGAAGCTTTGGATGTATAATCCCTAGGGAGTGGAGAATGAAAATCCATTACTCACTGATCCAATGCAATGACCAAGGTAATACTACAACGCTTAGAGCATCGTTAAGGGAGTAGATTTGATGCAGGAAGAATGTTTGTTTGTTTGTTTGTTTGTTTGTTTGTTTGTTTGTTTGTTTGTTTGTCTATTTATTTGGGGTTTTTTTGTTTTAATTTTTACTTTTTTAATTTTCGGATTTTTATTTTTCAGTTATTAATGTATTCATTTACAAACCACGACAACAATTTTCATGATAACAAAATAACACGCTAAAAATATGCACCGTTCATTATCACTTTTGGGTGTGGCGGCGAAATCAGATGCTAAAAGAAGAGGTCTGTAACAGCTTGGTTGAAATATATTCTTGATCTGGAACAAGATTAGAATGAGCGGAAACTTATACACCAATGTCTTTCATATTGTGACACTGCCAGCTCAGGTCGACCAGCTGGAGTAAGGTCAAGGTGCACAGTGAAAACATATTCACGTGATGCTGTCATGCGAATACAGCAATTAGCGCTGTATGCCACTACCTTCCGGGAGGAACATTAAACTATCTGTATAGATCCAGTACATGAAAACATTGTATGTTATCGCAGTAGTAGATTAAAAAGTAATAAAATGACTCTGCCCCCAAAAAACAATTAATTGCTAATTATACATTGACTTTGATTCCGCTTGAGCTTGCGAACTGTTAAAAAAAGCTCGTTTGATCTAAGTCTTTTGAATCGTAGAATAAAAACCGTTATCAAAGATGACGACTACAGCGAGCGAGGTGAGATTAAATCTGTATGGGACTACAATATGGCGCATGAGTCGAGAGGCGGTTGCAGCGGCGTGAACGGGCCGGCTACGTCGTTAACCCCCATGTTGACGTAATGCGACCCATCAAGCGAACATGAAACAGCCATGTTTGGCACGACACAAATCACACAGTCATCCGCGATGGAAAAATGTGATCCACAGTCACGTGCGTGACGTCACAAGCCATGTGGTCACGCGTCACGCGGGTAGATCTGCAAGTGTTTCACCTGTAAAGGTAGTGATCAACGTTCGCGGAGCGCAGTGCGAGCAGAAAGAACGACTGCTCTTTACAAGAACTGGTCGTTATCTGATGTTGAATTTATTTGCTGTACAAAATGAATCTTTTGTCTTTTATATTCATTGGATTAGCTAGGTTCCTGCAATAAGCGACTGCGGATGGCTGTGTCCAACCGAACGTCGCCATAACGCGCCTTTTTACCGGTATTAATGAGGGACGAATCTGCGGGGAACGGCGGTGTCGCGTGTCAGGTAAAGGACGCTTTGCAAGATGGCGTGTCGCGGGTGTGTCGCGCGGGGCTCAGTTTGGGTTGAGGAGAGCCTTTCATCCTGGCTTCATGATAGGAATCTGGCTGCAACAAAGCCATGCTCGGTTGCCGAGGGAGTCGAGGGAGTGAAAGAGGTGAAACCCGCATCCATCTTTTCGCTTATTAAACACCAACTGATGACAAACTTGATTACATCATGAAACATGACGGGTGCGCCTGGATAATTATTACGAAAACCAACTCGGTAAGAAAGTTAGCTAAACGGGCTGGTCGTTTCTCTACGTTTGGATAAAGGGCTGCGCTTGTTGACATTACGGTGGAAGATCACACACTGCACGTGTTGGCATAACGATGGAAGATCACATGTGGAGCATGTAGGCATGGTGGTGGAAGATCACATACGGAGCATATGGGCATGACAATGGAAGATCACACACTGCGCATGTAGGCATGATTTTGGAAGATCACACATGGCTCGTGTAGACATAACGATGGAGGATCACATACTGCCCATGTTGGCATGCCGATTGAGCATCACATACTGTCTGTGTTTATAAATAACTTACAAATACTGACAATGCCATTGCGATAAATGTGAGAATTTGGTCCAGCCAGTGTCACCCGTCACAAACATATGCCGAATCAAGTCAACTGTTCACCTGAAAGAAACGTTTTCTGTGTGATGAACACAATAACTTAAAGTGATGATGTAGCATCACCTTTATACACGTATAGTTCAGTGTAATTTGCGTACATAGTGTAATTTAAATATATAATCTCCGCTTAACAATTTTCAAATATATTCAAAATTTTGCATATATGCTGAAACAAAAGAGTTGCTGATTTGGGCTTTACTAGATATCATTCCAGTCACACAGAGACGAGATCAATTTTTCATTCGTAAACATTTTAAGTCCAAGGTCCAAAACATTTATATTTTGAAAACAAATGCAAAACAAAACAAAAAAAAACAGAAAATGTCAGAGCGCCAAATTTAAAAGCAAGCAATTATTCACATCATAACTTCCGTCAGCTAGTTAACATCGAGATGCGCACTCACTCGGGTAAAGATTAATGTAAACGATGTACAGTACCAATACAGTTTTAGATAAAAGCATCAAAACCTGTTACACAGTCAGTTTCTCCTGAGAACTGAAATACCATTTCCGACAGTCATAATCACATTTTAATGAATGGCTATTAAAAATGAAAACAAAGAATGTTTGCATCCTACCCAGTTGGAGGCTCCAGTCACAAACACGTACAAAGGCAAGTCAATAATAAGAACAGTAATACTAATAATAATGCAAGAACTTATGGAACAACGCAAAATAAGGAAATGTATCAGACATAATGTTTGGTACTGCTGCGTAGGTAAGTTAATATCGTAAAGAACATGTTCGGTTGTACCCAGTGATGCTTGAAGGAAAAGCAGACGGTTGATAATTTGAGCCTTGCCTCTTGTCATACTGTGTTGGATATGTCATGCTTACATGTTTTATGTAGCATGATTACATGAAATTGCCTCTTTGGGCAAGGTGCTCTTTTTCATCCAGCTGGGAATGGGTACCGGGAAGAATGAGATTGTAAAATACCTTTTAACATTCTAGAGCCTCACATAAGCTTTAAGTACATAAAGTCCTGAAAGCTGAGAACCAAAGTTCAAAAGTTTCTGAATATATAATAGGCCACACACATATCTAGTACAGTGGGAAATATTTTACCTGAAAAAAATTGAAGAAATAAAATGTTCATAGAGTGTGGATAGCCTTAGTACCACCGTCATGCAAGTAGATATAGTCTGCTCAACCTCGTGTTAGTAGTGGTCATTCTTTCAAAAACTACATTTAAAACGCTATTGCCAAAGAATAATCAGCTTCGGGCGTCTACCGAAATATATACATGGAAAAGGGCTATCGCAACATCCCATACATATCATAACATCAGTATGTTACCATATCAGCCAAGTAAAATCTCAACTGAACTATCTGAACCTTCAAGGAATAATTTGACGAAAATCTAAAGTAAAACGGCAGTTTATTAACAGAAATTCACATAAACAAAATACTCATTTTGTAGTAACTACTCGAACACTCATTTTCATGATTTGGACATGCAATACTCAAGAAATCACATAAGTATTGATAAGTAAGCACAATATCAGTATATGGTGGAAGTTCCTCCTCATGAGGGTCTTTTCTTGCGTATCTTGTGACCCATTATGTCTGCATTGTGAGATATCACTGAGATATCCTGCACTCAAGAACTGTCAAGGTATAGTTGCTACGGTTCTTGTGGCACAGTAATGTAGTCCAGGTCGATGGGTGTTATGTTCAGAGGACGGTCATGAAAATGTGGTACAACAACCCCCATCTAGGATATTTGTGATGTACCGTTGTCCATTCAGATTTTGTCTGATCGTTACAAGGTCAAGCTGGCGGTCACGTGGAGAGGCACATCCACACCATATTTGCTTTCCAACAAATTTGCTTATAGACTGATTTTCCAGGTTTTGAGATTTACTGGAACTTCATATTTCCTTAATGCTGGGTATACGTATATATGATGAACGCCTTTGTACGTGCGTATCTAGAATCAATGTATTCTATACAAGAAGGATCAAAATAATCATTCAAACAAACACGACATAAAATGTATATGAATGGCTATGTACCTTTTCCCATTAGTGTATGATCCACGAGTCAATGTCGTAAAAAGGCAAAAAAAAGTATAAAAAGTATAAAACTATATGGAAGAAATACTGAAATCAGTGATAACACAGGTGTTTAAAAAAAATCTCCTGTTCTGCCAGCCACGCCTGTCACTCACAGATGTGAAAAATATGCATTCTAAGTCGCAGGTTAAGCTGTTTTCTGTTAAAGTCTTCAAAACAATCTTTAAACCTTTTTGTACACATTTTATCTTGAAACATACTTCGATATATGAAAGTCCTTGTCAAGCTTCGTGGGAAATGTTAATCGAGGTCGATGGCTGATTTTGTTTATGGAATGTGATAAAATTATCGTTTTACTGAAGTTTAACAGCTTTATCTAAATATAAAAAATACATTTATTGACACTTCGTTCACATACACCAGACACATGCACAATGGTCGTTGTCTGGGAACACCATCAACTCCGGTAGGTAGCAGCCCGAGGACCCTGGGTAACCTGCTGATTGGCTGGAGTGATTTTCAGGACCCGGATGGAGGTAGTCTGTATAGAGAGTATTTGTTTACCCGACTCACAATATAACATCGTTATAACATATTGCTTTCACAAAACTTATTTGTATCTTTTGTGAAACTTCTCGACATCAATATTCATCGGTGGGGGGAGATTTATTACCAATTGTCGTGAGAATGAGATGTAGAAGAGGACAATGTGAATGTTTGTATTGAACCGCTGTCCCCCAGACAACATTACCATGACAACACAACGCTCATCCCAGCACGTGCTGTCACATCCTTCCGTCGGATCACCTGTCAACAATCAGATCAACAGTAGTCGAATTTGAATTTAATTTCACCACAAAACTACGGTTTTACTTTGTCACAGATCTGGTTTATTCGGCGGAT
Source organism: Haliotis asinina (assembly GCF_037392515.1). Taxonomy (NCBI): domain Eukaryota; kingdom Metazoa; phylum Mollusca; class Gastropoda; order Lepetellida; family Haliotidae; genus Haliotis; species Haliotis asinina. The sequence goes on along the minus strand of NC_090287.1, from coordinate 58,705,237 downwards.
TTAGAAGTTTGAGTGTTGGGAAGGGGATCTATGTGAATGAGAATTGAAGGTCAGGAGGATTATGAGAGAGGTCTACGGCAAGGATAAACCAGATATGTTTGCCCCCAAATAGTTGGTAAACATTTCCTATGATTTATTTATTCTAAGTGAGAATCATATCTTCCTAAATTTAAAAAAATGAAATAAAACAGTTATTTATACTTGTTACCTTCATGAACATTATATGATATTTCAAAGATGATCACGTCCATTGTGGAAGGCATCTGCTAATGAACATGGGTTCGAATCCTGGTTTGGGTGTTGGTTAGTCAGCACCAGGGCCCATGCTCGTGGATTCCGTGTTGGAAGTAGCTATTTTGATTCCGTCATATCAAAAGATGTTAAAATATAGTGATTGTTGGTCCTCACCAGGCGCTCAGCATTAATGGGTACAAGGACTGGTCGGCTCGAAGTCAGTGTAATATGTCTGAGTGGGAAATTCATGCTCAACTGCGGCATGGTATCTCAGTGATCTATAAACCAACTTTAGCATGGGCTAGGAAAAGTAACCACGCGTGCACGGTGTCATATGAGTGAAATATTCTAACCGTGATGTTAAACCTCATTACACCTCACATCACACGAGTGAGTGAGTGAGTTTAGTTTTACGTCGCACTCAGCAATATTCCAGCTGTATGGCGGCAGTCTGTAAATAATCGAGTCTGGACCAGACAATCCAGTGATCAACAACATGAGCATCGATCTGCGCAATTGGGAACCGATGACATGTGTGAATCAAGTCAGCGAGCCTGACCACCCGATCCCGTTAGTCGCCTCTTACTACAAGGTGAGTCACCTTTTATGGCAAGCATGGGTTGCTGAAGGTCTATTCTAAACCGGGACCTTCACGGGTCCACATCACACGAAGTTCACACATAATATGGTAACTGGAATGCTGTTAAAATCGGTTATAGCTTTAACCAATCACTCAAATTGTTCCATTAAACACAATTGATCGTGTAATGTTTGTTTGTTGTTTAACGTTTCACTCAGAAATATCTATATGGCTGCGGTCAATAAACAATCGAATCCGAACCAGACAATCCGGTGATCAGCATCACGAGCATCGATCTACTAAATTTGGATATGTAGCGTTATGAGGTGAGTGAGCGAGTTAAATTGACTCAACGCCGAGTAATATACCAGCGGGACTCTGCTACCAATGCGCCCGCGAAAGGGTATCGAGCGAAGGTTTTCAGTTCGAAGAAACAGTGCTTCATTCGCTGGGTCACTCGACATACAAGGTCGACATGAACGACCTAGCAACGTAACATATCGCGACAAAAGCGTTAGTAATAACGCACATAAGTGTCAACACCTTTGTCAAATGAAGAACAAAACAGATCCATCAGGATTTTTACAGTAACGTCAAATTAACAGAGTCTGGCTTACAGCATACTGAATATATTGCAAACTCGTGTGCGCACGAACCTGCACGTGCAGTACCTGGTCGTGGCATTCGCAGTGGCGATGTGTCTGCGCATTGTTGCAACTTTACCACGTGACTAGGTCACGCTCACGTCTCACGCCAGCTCTGCGAGGAAGCGGAAATCAATGTGACATCCTTCTGTTGATGCGTGAAGCAGCCTTTGCAAGGAACGTGATTAACGGAGGCTTGATACACTCGCGTTTAACACTGAGAACGATCGGCGCGCATGTAGATAGATACGCGAGCTGATACCGGGCCACAAACAACAGGCCTTACCCAGTACGTTCCCCATTAAGCAAATCAACCAGATTTAATACCACTTTTGCAACAATTTTATGTTTAACTGCTATCATTAAGGAACGATCATTTCTAAATTGCGAGAAGACGTGTGTGAAGGGGATTGACCACCCTTAACAGGCCGATTATATCCGGTTTGGGTGACCTTCCCTGACCTCTAAAGCATGTCAAGCAGCGATGTTTTGTTTGGTTTGAAACTGTACTTTTTCTCTTTTTGCCTTTATGGGAAAATATGTTTGCTGGGTTAATGTTATCATTTCTGCTCGCAGGGAAGGATGGGGAAGCTTTTGATATAAATGTTTACATCATCTTTCAGCTTGTTGTCATACATAGTGTTGAAATGTGGGGATAAAGACTTCTGGTGATGAAGGGTTTAAAGGTAGATGTAAGGTTTAAGGGTTGTTGTCATTTTCAGTCGGTGATAAGAGTGCTGTCGAATCTTGTTTGGGGTGACTAGATTGTAGTTGGAGGTTGTTGTGGATGACCAAATTGTTTTTGAATGTTATGTATGACTAGAATGTTGTTGAAGATTGTTGTTGTGGATGACCAGAATATTGCTGGAGGTTGTTGATTCTTTGTCCATGACAAGAGAATTGTAGTGGTTGGTTAAGGATGACTAGAATGTTGTTGAAGGTTGTTGTGAATGATCAAAAGGTTGTTGAGGTCGCTGTTAATGACTTAAGTGCTGTTGAAGGTTGTTTTGGATTTTTGAAGTGTTGTTGAAGGATGTTGCGGATGACTGAAGTGTTGTTGAAGATTGTTGTGTATGACTGAAGTGTTGTTGAAGATTGTTGTGGATGACTGAAGTGTTGTTGAAGGTTGTGGATGACTGAAGTGTTGTTGAAGGTTGTTGTGTATGACTGAAGTGTTGTTGAAGATTGTTGTGTATGACTGAAGTGTTGTTGAAGGCTGTTGTGGATGACTGAAGTGTTGACTGAAGTGTTGTTGAAGGTTGTGGATGACTGAAGTGTTGTTGAAGGTTGTTGTGTATGACTGAAGTGTTGTTGAAGATTGTTGTGTATGACTGAAGTGTTGTTGAAGGCTGTTGTGGATGACTGAAGTGTTGACTGAAGTGTTGTTGAAGGTTGTGGATGACTGAAGTGTTGTTGAAGGTTGTTGTGTATGACTGAAGTGTTGTTGAAGGATGTTGTGGATGACTGAAGTGTTGTTGAAGACTGTTGTGGATGACTGAAATGCTGTTGGAGGTTGTTGTGGATGACTGAAGTGTTGTTGAAGGATGTTGTGGATGACTGAAGTGTTGTTGAAGACTGTTGTGGATGACTGAAATATTGTTGGAGGTTGTTGTGGATGACTGAAGTGTTGTTGAAGGTTGTGGATGACTGAAATGTTGTTGGAGGTTGTCGTGGATGACTGAAGTGTTGACTGAAGTGTTGTTGAAGGTTGTGGATGACTGAAGTGTTGTTGAAGGTTGTTGTGTATGACTGAAGTGTTGTTGAAGGCTGTTGTGTATGACTGAAGTGTTGTTGAAGGTTGTGGATGACTGAAGTGTTGTTGAAGGATGTTGTGGAGGACTGAAGTGTTGTTGAAGGCTGTTGTGGATGACTGAAGTGTTGTTGAAGGTTGTTGTGGATGACTGAAGTGTTGTTGAAGGTTGTTGTGGATGACTGAAGTGTTGTTGAAGGCTGTTGTGGATTACTAGAATGTTTTTGGAAGTTGTTGTGGTAAATCAAAGCGTGGTCGGAAATTGTTATTGTTCTTACACTGTAATCGGAGAGTCTTGTAGATTGGAGCTGATAGTTGGATGTTGTTGTAAATCTATGTTGAGGTGGGAGGGGGTCTTATGGGTGGCTAGACCGTTGTGGGGTTCTTGTGGGTAGCTAACGGGCTGCCTTAGATTGTGTCTCACCAAAGCGTTGTCCGATGGTGCTGTACTTGACAAGAGCACATCCGGGGTTCTTGTAAAGGTGTTTTCGTTCGTTGTTGTGGGTGACTATAGTGTTTCAAGAAGATAGCTTTGTTAACGGGGGCATGCCTTGTGGGTGGCAGTTAGCCTGTTAACCTGTTGTACTGACATTATTACATAAAAATACATCACACTATGCCGATAAAATAATCATACATACGTACTACAGTTAACACGTTTCATTTGCTGCTACAGTTTATCAAGAGTTTGTTATTTTTTTATTTATTTAAGCAGTTAAGGTGCATTTAAATGTATTTGTATTCCATTTCATTTTTCTAGACAGTCACAGTATGGGTGAAATATGACCGATATGGCACTACATTTTACTTATTCACTCAAATTGGCATCCTGCAATACAACACCGAAAAATGGACCACCCAACTGAGATTCATTCATGTTATTATAAATATTATGTCAAGCCCTGGCATATTACTGTATTACTGTAGTAATACAAATCAGTAGGGTGATATCAAATGTTAATATTAGCAGTGTTTTATCACTGTTTTTCACTGATCCAGTCATATAATTCTCACGACTATTTGTCTACCAAACGGATTTTATTAAGACAGACGAGACTTGGCATTCTTTACTCTGACATTCCTTACTGAAAACAACGGCCGGATATTTTATGAAAAAAAACGTCCATAAAAATAAACTTTAGACTGTCCTAGAGACTGAAATTTAAATTGCATTGTAAAACATGTCAATTAATCATTTATTTTATTTCAAAATTATTATACATCACGTTTTCTTTAATTCTAAGTTTTACTTCGAATTCGAGATGTTTTGAATCAGGGTGACAGAATTATATTTATTTTCGATTTCGATGTTATTTATCCTACTTTGCTACAACGACAAAAGTGGTGTATTGATAGTTCAGTATCTCTCCTAGGGCGCATTGCGACTGTGTCATCTGGAACTAGCTTCGGTGTTCAGATGGTCCAGGCGGATCCCTTCACCCCCTACCCCCAACCAACGTCGTCCCCGTAGCCTTCAGCCAACTGCAGTCGTCGCCGGCCGCCCAAGTCGTCGTTCTCTCCAAGCCTCGGGGAAACTGCCGGCGTAAGAGCCGCAATCATATTTTTCTATTTACGCTAGTTAATCTTCTTACCACCGAAGTCGCTCCTTGATGAGCTACGACAGCACAAAGACGTGGGATGTCTCACTACCCATGGGCTTCTTATTAGTTATTGATTTGCTCAACCAATTAATTTTCTGGCACAATATGTTAGACCCATCATGATGATGATTAAAGCGGCCCCGCCTTAATGTTTAGAGGGGTAGAAGGCGGGTGATTTGGTCCTGCCCAAACCCGCTGCGCTGGCAACATGCACCAACATTAATGTAATGAGAACTGGGTTTGTGTTGACTATCTAAGAGGACACACATTGTCCGGCTGACTGCGTCCATGGACGACGGGCCACTTCTTCATCTTCGTCGAACTCGCGCACCTGCGTCCACATCTCAATGTGGCTTCCCAGCAGATTAGCTCATCCCTAATGAAACGACATGTTAAAACACTTCACCATATTCACATCTCATTCTCATCGCCCGAGCCTATCACTGTAATGATGCGCTCTTCACATCTCACATCAAATCAACAATTTAATAAATTAAGTACTCTACTGCACGAGAAGTTCAGGTGTGCGGCTCTGTACCTGCTCGCGAAGACAATCAGGCGTACGTCTCCCTGCCGGCGATGTCGCGCTGTCAATGCCTCTTACAATTGACATCGACGTCAATACAAATTTGAATGATGTTATTTCATTTTCTCCGAATTAAAACCGAATAGAACGCTGGATGAGGATTTTAGGCTATGGAAATTGTAGGATTCTCTACTTGGATTTAATTTGATGGACAAGACACAAATTGGGGTATTCAAAGACTGTAGTTAAACAAAATACACAGGTTGCAGGGGTTCGGCGGCTCTTGTGAGGAGCGCAGGAACATCAGCAGTAATGGCAGGAAGGCATAACAGTGAGCTTCGCTAATTAATCTCGGCACACACACAATTGCTCGGCGTAGGCTACAGGAAGTTCAAACATCATAAATAAATTTATGTTTCTACAATGTTTGTCTAAACTATACCATAATTGTTTAAACAAATATATTATGTGAATTTTTATTGTATTTCATCATGTAATAAACATGTTCATACCAAGCTTAATAACACAGTAGATTGTATATTTTGGTTTTTCTTTTCTTATATTTAACACTGGCGTTTTAATCGTGAAGTTAAAACTGGCCTTCACAAAGCTATGCGTCGTAACAGGTGACCATGCTCATCATAAAAGGCATCTAAAGGGATCGGGTTGTCAGGGTCGCTGACATGGCTGACACGTCATCGTTTCCCAGTTGCGCAGATTGACGCTCATGATGTGAACCATTGGATTGTCGAGTCTACAGTCTTTGTTACAGCCCGCTGAAGAAAATCTAATTTTTTTCTGAGTGCGGCATCGCACAACAGGCACTCAAGCATACCTAAATACGACACGTGTTTTTTTTTTGTTTTTTTCAGAGTGCCAAGTTATAACATTTAAAACGAACTTTTCATTTCCTTTTTCATTAAATATACTTTAATTTTTAAGAAGTTATTGTAAACAGTACTTGATTATCCTTTCTTGGACTCATCGATTTTACTGATTTTAAGTACATTTTAAATATATTCTGTTCGGACGCCTTTCATTTCCATGTTGCGTTTTGCGCCCAGCAGAATATACTTCGGATGATATCGAAAATGAATATTCTCTGGTGATTACGTCTAAATTCCATTGTTTAAACAATTTCATTACACACAATTCAAGGTATGCAGGGGAAATAGGTAGTAGTGACGTGTAATCAAGTCTGTCTCAACAGGGACTTTCCTCCAGAAGACAGATATTTAGATTCTGAGCGTGAATTTATAATGAAATATAATCATATGATATTAACGAGGATGCACACACATTAAATGTGATACGTGTTTTGCCTTTGAAGTGCGGGTTGTTTATTGATAAATTTCTTAATCTTCAGCAAACCATGTCGTAAGAGGCGATTAACGGGATCGGGTGATCAGACTCGCCGACTTGGTTGACAGATCGTATCGCATATGCATTTATAGATGTTCATGCTTTGGATCAGAGGATTGTCTGGTCCAGATAATTTACAGACTACCTTGGTTGAAATATGTCATCTTATTACAAATGGGTAGATGTGCACACATGATGTCGGTCACAAAACTGTCTAGTTTTGACTACGTTATGTACAAAAAGCCGCCATGTTGTTACAGTTGTCCTAAGTTTCTAAGTTACATAATAAACAAACATAAAGATTAAACTGTCATTCGTAATGTTCATGATGAAAGGTTGCACAGTCCAAATTCATATGTCCCCGAGAATATTTAACTTCTCATACTAATTCTGTTGCCAAACACAACTAAACCTGATAGGAAACATCCCACATCAAAAGTAGTGTTCCATTTTAATGAATTATTCACAATCTCCATCGCATCACCTTTGAAGCAGCAATCAGCGACATCAGTACTCTCCATACTTCACTTGGCGGCGAAGGATATCGCCTAAATGGATAATCACTGGCAGCCATGTTAATGCATTATGTTTAAGAGAAAGGAGCCTTTCCGTTTGAATATAAATTACTTTCTTAATACAAGTAATCGTATTAACAGTATCGTGCTCAGTAATCACATAGCCGCTAGGAAACTCTATACATTTATCGATGCTGAAATGGTCCCCATCACCGCCGACGATGTCGTAAGGCGCTGGAGTTAGTGCTGGCATAAGAGACGGCGTAAAAAGAACAAAGCCCGTTACCAATGGAGGTAAACGTTTAATAACCTGTTTGGCACTGGTTTGCGCCTCTAGAAACCTTGCACGTGCAGATAGGAAATGCAGGGGGAGTGTGGTGCACGTGAGGTTAGCACCTGACAATGGTATCAGGTTTCTTGGAATTACAGCGCTCATTGTAGCATTGTAACAGCTGACCAGATCAGAGGTCGCTGTCACTTACCCCGCAGAGAATGAAGTCACGGGTGCGGATCCCGGGGCGAATGGCTCAGTCCCGTTATAATTTACGGGATGGGATGGGCAAGGTTGCCCGTGGGTGGGGCGGCATGGGGACACACGATAGCGTCGGGGTAAGCATGTCTTGTTGGGCCTAATTCATCGGACAGAACCTGCAAGTTGAAACGGGCATTTAGCCTGAGCGAAGACAGACTAGGGAAGAACTGCGTAATGGTTTTTGGAGATACTAAATCTTGAAATTGATGGTTGTGCTAGATGGACGCCTCAACTCATCACTCACGTGCTCTAGACGGGGTGAGGGGTGGTGGGGGGTGGTGGATCTCGTGGAAGCGGGAGCTGACAGGTTGAGAAATGGAAGGTGCGCGATTCACAATGACTGGCGTCCCTCCGGCCCGGCGCACATTTACCCTGCGAGGCACATCACAACAACGCTCAGCTACAACCATACATGACACGGGAGATGGAAATAAAAGCATTGCAGCTTTTGTAGGGCATAATCTGAAAATGACTGGAAAATCTCCCGCAAGTAGGAAAGTAATAGTGGCAAATCCTTTTACGTGGGATTCTGTCTTTAATCTTCATTCACGAGTGACAATTTTCATTTTCTCCGTCGAGGCTGAAAATTAGTCATCGGATTTTCCTTTATCATGACGAGAAGTCTTTTTGCTGACATTAATCAAAACCTAATTAGGCTTGCTGTCGTCTATCTGTTGATATTTACTTGAAAAATACCCAAAACTTTTTCTCGGACAATAATCCAAAAACCGAAATACCGAAAGCGTAAATATTTAGGAGGCGCGCTGCTAATTAAATTGTCATTGTCAAGGGTGGCGGACAAAATACTTAATCATTCCATCGTCATTAGTACAGATTTATATCCTCGCTGCGCTATTAGGAAATGCTCAACTGGGATTTCTCACCCACGGCTGTAGAAGCCTGTAAGGAGCTAAGCTAATAAGAAAGTGATATTCTTCATCTGAAGAGGACGCACTTGACTCAACCGGCCCTGCAACGGAGCACGGAGTGACAGAGGCATGTGTCCTCAGCATTGAATGAGAGTTAAGGAGTGAATTTAAACAGTTTTATCCGAATAAACAGGATAAAAGAATTTGCATTGTTGCATTTGTTTTCTGTAAATAGATGAGAAGACGTTAGAGTCGATGACAATATTACCTTGAGTAGGATGGTACCTTGTGTACTACACTGAACTCACCTCACCTGGAGTTGCTATAATCTACAGGTGAGATAAACACGCTTCGAATGTAGAAACAGCGAATCATGTCATTTACATTGAGTTTAGGGAAAGGATTAGGTGCTACTAAACTTAAGACAATTGTCATTTATGCACGAAACATATAATTCCTCAAAGCGCAAAATGGATTTAAAGAAACAATTGAATATTACCAATACAAATTTTAGATTATTTCCAGTAGGCCAAAAATAAATATTCACTGATTCTGGACGAGACTTTTTTCACGTCAGTTACAAAATGCAAATGTGACATGGTAATTTCTGCAAACTGTGAATGATGGCTTTTATTTATTTGAGAATCCGTTTTATCGTGCTTGTTTTGTTTTCTTTTTCATGTATTGAACTTTGAAGATAAAAAGGTTATTTTTTTAATTTTTTAACTCTAAACAATAAAGTGGCGTCACTTTATAGTTATTTATTAGCGTAAATAAGCAAGTTTCTTAGTTTTTCCAGAGACGATTGTCACATTCATTCATTCATTCATTCATTCATTCATTTAATTAATAATCATATGCAGGTAAGATCTTATCCCAGTATAAGAAAAACGTTCAACATTCCCACTGTATTTCTTAAGATTTCGTCATGCGCTGTAACAGAATTTTTTTTACATAATATTCCGATTATAGCTTTTGAAATATACACCTAATGCTTTTATTCAAGACATATTATTACCCAAGACATCCGCGCAAAACGCTAAGGAAGTAATAGACAGCACTCCAATCTATGTTTCACTTCATCTCGTAGTGGAGATGCGTGACAGTCAATGCTTGGGCATATCCGCTGTGCGCATTTCTGCATGCTTAACATCTTGCGGACAGAATTATGACAGTTCGCCGTCCTAAAAACGACGCTTAACATGCTGAGCTAATATTGTTACAGTTTCATTTTAACACAGACTGTTTATTTACACAAAATAATTAAACAGGAAAATATCCTTGTAACTATTTAAATGTCCGCAGGTCCAAACTCCGTCTAACTTCGCTTTCCTCAGCTTCGCTATTTTCTGCTTAAATTGTCATGAGTTCAGAATTCTGGTTCTCTGTGTGGACATACTCGTTACCATGTCAACACACGGAATGCACGTGGTACGGAAACAAACAGTGTGTTCTGTACTAATGTCAGACAATATTTTTTCATGGATATTATTCTGAAGTATATCATTGGATGCTATATTTAGTGTGTTCATCCACAAGTTTTGCGGAACAAATCCCTACCACGAAAATGAAAGAAAAATCCCCAAGGCGATTAAATATACCAAAGGTATTTGCAGTCCTTCGGCGACTGTTCTCCACCAGGTGTGTGTGTGTGTGTGTGTGTGTGTGTGTGTGTGTGTGTGTGTGTGTGTGTCTGTGTGTCTGTGTGTGTGTGTCTGTGTGTCTGTGCCTCTGTGTGTCTGTGTGTTTGCCTCTGTGTGTGTATCTGTGTGTGTGTCTGTGTGTGGAGGGAGGTTATAACTTTTGCACTTTTGGTCAGTTCCAAATTAGAGGTGACCACGAGGTTTTATTTGTTCAGTGGCTCATTTTCGGGAAAACAAATTCGCATTTAATTCCAAAGTTTTCACACTCAAATTTCGGTCTCTCGTGATAAGTTATGAGGTTGCATAGCCTATTAAGTGTAAATGAAAGATTTGACATATATAACATTGGCTTTTGCGTCTGAGAGAACGTTTACATAGCTACCACCTTCACCAATAACTCCAACATGACAATCAACGATGAAGTCGTAATGCTGTATAGCATTGTACATTGTTGCTGTTTTTGATCATCAAGCCTCTCTGGTGGAGAAGCATCTCTTGAGTAAAGGATTTGTGATTATATAATTATATGAATACTGTGTACATTTTAATAGCACTAGGTTACAGTTTGCGTTTTGTGTTCTTTTTATTGCGTTTCATCACTCTTGCAATAACTTGACAACGGTATAAGGATCCATACTGAAACGTCGCATCATATGTAATAAAGAAGTTGTTATCCATAAAGAATCTTACCCTCTTATGATATTGAAGTAAAACAAGCATAGCATCTGAGGCCCAAAAACAATCCACCAGTGATGCCATTACACAACCCCCCCAAAAAAACAAACAAACAAAACAGGTTTGTTTGTATGTTGTTTAACAAATCATCCAAATAGCAGCCAGTTCTAACAAGACAATCCAGTGATCAACATCATGAGCATCGGTCTACGCAATTGGAATACGATGACTTGCATCAACGAAATCACTCTATCCCGTTAGTCGCTCCATAAGGCAAGCATGGCTTGTTAAAGAATGATGAATTCAAATCCCTATCGTAGCGGGTCTCCAAAGCAAACATCAGTAACAGAGAAAGGACATATTAGTGTGTGTCATTCCATTAATCTTCATACCGTTTGAAGTAATTTCCATGTAATTAATATCGGGGGAATATTATATTTTGTTTTAAAAACACATTTTAAACCAAAAGAAAATGACGTTAACTCTGTTAACATCGCCGAACCTCCAAGATACCGTATTTGCCGTTTTCAGCTTCAATAAAATACATGACCAACCTTTCCTTACATAAAACTACATCAACGGATAAAGAGATAATTCTCTAGTTAAAGCGTTTGAACCGTTTGAGCAAAGTTTGCTAGATTACCAAAAAAATAAATTAAAAATTATGGATAAACGTGTTAAGCGTATAATTTTTAAATTTACGACATTTTCGAATACACGATGTCGAATTATCGGTTTATGCGAGATATGCAGAGAAAGAAGCCCGAGGTAAAGACTGTCTGCTTAGCAGAGGCAGATGTGGCTCTCTTCGGTGCTGTGATTATCTAGTGATTCGAGTCAATATATCTTGTGATTTAAGCTGGGTCTGAAGCTAACGAGGCATCACTGCTTGTTATTAATTCAGAAACAAGAAACCCCCAATATTGATGCTAGGGTCATGGATAATTCCTAAATTGTTTACTGCTTCGATTAATTACGACAAAGTTTTCTAATTCATTCCTCGACGTCCGCTTCTCCATGTTAATCTTTTTCAACGCATCGACGCGGTTTTGCTTGTCAAGGCACACTACTTATTTCGATCGTCCAAGATGCGTATGTTCTACTCCTTTAAATAGAAAACGTCATCGCAAGAGGCTATCCAGGTTTGATTACCCGCGAAACATTTTCAACCATCGTGTATCCACAAAATCTTAACTTCATCATCATATTGCTATAACGTTTGCGGCTGTGCAGTAAACTCGTATACTTGGTTTTGCTTTGCCGTCAGGGGCATAGAAACAAAGGTATGCGAAAAACAGAGTTTACAAAGAGTTATTCACTTTAAATTTGTGAAGAAATGTTGTTCATGAAGTGTTTCAAAGTCTGATTCCCTGTCCCTTGAAAATGAATGCAGAAAGGAATCCAAGCCTAAAATGATTACACAAGCTCTAAAATCAATCATTAGGATCATGTTTTTATTTTGATAGATATGCATGTGTATGGTACTAAATGTTAGTCCACAGTAAAGCAACACACATGCACTGTATGCATCGTGGCAATGAAAGCATGCATGGTGGTAATGAGAGTGCATGGTGGCAAGGCGAGCATTCATGATGGCAATGTGAGCATTACGATGGCAATGAAAGTATGGATGGAGGCAATGGGAGAATGCATGTGGCAATGAGAGTATGCATGGTGGCAGTGACAGTACGCGCGGTGGCAATGAGCGTATGCATGGTGGTAATGAGTGTGCATGGTGGCAGTGTAAGTATGCATGGTGGCAAAGCGAGTTTGCAAGATGTCAATGAAAGTATGCATGGAGGCAATGAGAGAATGCATGTGGCAATGACAGTCTGCATTGTGGCAATAAAAATGTGCATGTGGCAATGAGAGTATGCATAGTGGCAATGTGAGTATGCAGGGTTCGTGTGTTTGGTAATCACTGACAAGTTCTGACATCAACAGTCCCCTTTAACAATATCTTTGTTTGTGTCATTGAACAATAGGTTAAACGTATTTTGCCACTGGTTTCCACTTGCTCTGTAACACTAACAAAATATAGCTGGTTTCTCTTCCTGCGTGCCATTAATTTCTAAAACTGCATTTCATTTGGGTTTGTTTATAAGAAACTATTGATCATCAAGAGTCATTCAATCAATCTCTAAAATTTAACGTTACTTTTGGGTTTCTTTTCAAGCAGCTAGAGCTTTGGTAAACGTGTTTGAAGCCGATTTCGGACGTACCCCATCTGTTATAAAGTTGGAATATCTCTACCTCGACCTTTGGCGACGTTGGACTCATTCGCGGCTAGAGATCGTTCGTTCATTGAATGGGTCAGTATGGTTTTACCCTACTTTTAGCAATATTCCAGCCACATGGACAGCAGAAATGGGCTTGTAAGGTTGTACCCCTATGTGGAATCAAACCCGGGTTTTCAGCGTGACGAGCAGACGCTTTAACCACAAGGCTACTCCACCGCTCATCCTCAGTTGAGTATCAAAGACGAACCAATGCAACCAGCATGGACCGGACATGTCTGGATGCCGGATCATTTCATAATGATATTTTATTTTAATTTTGGTTTTGAAATTAGGCCACAGAAACAAAACCACTCTTTCCGGAATCAAAAAAAAAGGAAGAAATGGGTCAGTAAGCCGATTTTTATCATCATTTTTGAGATTTTCAAACCACGTAAACCCATTTTCACTGTTGTTTGAACTGAGCGCGCTGATCATAAAGTGGTAAAGAAATACATTAGAACGTCACTAACGGAATAACTGTTTTCAAGAAGCAGCTTTAGTGACTATGACACTACTTCGATTTCCTCGGCGATGAATGCATCATGCAAAAAATAGACTCGGTCGGTGATGAGAAATAGAGCGAAAAAGTACAGCAAACAAACCATTGTGACTATGTTATAGTGACTAATCTATAGCGGCTAACCATAGTGACTAAAACATTGTGACGAAGCTATTGTGACAACATTATAGTAACAAAGCCATAGTGACTAAACTATAGTGATTAAACTGTAGTGACTAAACTATAGTGTTAAACGATAGTGACTAAACTATAGTGACTAAAATGTAGCGGCTAAACTGTAGTGACTAAAACATAGTGACTACACTATGTTAAACTATAGTGACTAAACTGTAGTGACTAAACTATAGTGTTAAACTATAGTGACTAAAATGTAGAGACTAAGCCATAGTGGCTAAACTGTAGTGACTAAAACATAGTGACTAAACTATAGTGTTAAAGTGTAGTGATTAAACTACTGTGACTACACTTTAGTAACTAAGCCATAGTGACTAAACTATGATGACTAAATTGTAGCGGCTAAACTGTAGTGACTAAAAATAGTGACTACACTGTAGTGTTAAACTATAGTGACTAAACTATAGTGTTAAACTATGGTGACTAAACTATAGTGACTAAAATGTAGCGGCTAAACTGCAGTGACTACACTATAGAGACTAAACCATAATGGCTAAACTGTAGTGACTAAAACATAGTGACTAAACTATAGTGTTAAGCTATAGTGACTAAAACATAGTGACTAAACTATAGTGTTAAAGTGTAGTGATTAAACTACTGTGACTACACTTTAGTAACTAAGCCATAGTGACTAAACTATGATGACTAAATTGTAGCGGCTAAACTGTAGTGACTAAAAATAGTGACTACACTGTAGTGTTAAACTATAGTGACTAAACTATAGTGTTAAACTATGGTGACTAAACTATAGTGACTAAAATGTAGCGGCTAAACTGCAGTGACTACACTATAGAGACTAAACCATAATGGCTAAACTGTAGTGACTAAAACATAGTGACTAAACTATAGTGTTAAGCTATAGTGACTAAAATATAGTGACTAAACTATAGTGTTAAACTATAGTGACTAAAATATAGTGACTAAGCTATAGTGTTAAACTGTAGCGGCTAAACTGTAGTGACTAAACTATAGTGTTGAAGTGTAGCGACTAAACTACTGTGACTACACTTTAGTAACTAAACCATAGTGACTAAACTGTAGTGACTAAACTATGGTGACTAATATGTAGCGGCTAAACTGTAGTGATTAAAACATAGTGACTACACTATAGTGCTAAACAGTGACTAAACTGTAGAGACTAAACCATAGTGACTAAACTATAGCGGCTAAACTGTGGTGACTAAACAGTGACTAAAATATGAAATATAGTGTTAAAGTGTAATGACTAAACTACAGTGATTAAAAATATATTGTGACTTAACCACTGTACACGTGACTAAATTATTCCTTTTTATTCCATTTTAGCCACACTAAAATATGGTCGGATACTTTCTTTAGCCTTATAGTTACATTTGTGTACCGGTATATTGTGAAATGAGACCACGATTTGCTAACAAACATTATAATTTGACGCCGTATGAGCCCTAATTTGAACAAAGTGAAACATCATCCCCATTGTGATCTGTAACCAAGGCCGTCTCCACCACCACGTCGCCGGATGATGTTGCTGCTGTTGTTGTTACCTCAACTATCAGAGACCTATGCCCCCTGTAAACTCGACGGCCACTTAAGGTACACAACGATCTGTGTACGCTGTCCCCTGTCGGCTGACCAACGATGTAGCCGGTCGCTGCCGATAGGAACATCGAAGAGACACGGGAGGGAACACAGCGCTGAGACCCGACCACGCGACTCTACGTTCGTGAGATACAACAATTAATTTCCTAATAGACCCCGCGGCGAGCGATTGATTTTCTTTTATCAACTGCTAATCTGTTCCGTGCACTCTCGGATTAGCGGACAGGCCGAGTTCGACTAATTTAAACACGAGAAACATGCACGGGGCGTTTTATGTCCGCTCCCTGGAGACAGCGATGGCAGGGCGGACTAGTGACGGAGGATGGAGTTGTATGCGGTCGATGATGTTACCTGTCATCACGGGGAATTACCTGTTCCCGCGTGACACCACTGACAACACACCTAGCTGCCACGCCCCTACCCAGCGATCGTATCTTGGTGTTAGCCACGATATCACAATGACACTGATACCCCGTGTCTGACCACGGTATTAGACGTCGCGGTTACGGTAACGCGGTTACGGTAACGTAACATGGCCATATATGTAGCATATCATAAATGAGTGAGTTTAGTTTTAAGCCGCTTTTAGCGATATTCCATGTTCCATAAGGTACACCAGAAATGGGCTTCACAAATTGTGCCCACATGGGGAATCGAACCCAGGTCTTCGGCATGACGAGCGAAAGCTTTAGCAACATGGCAACCCCCACCGCCTTAGTAAATGAAACAATTTCATTTAACCATATATGGAATCATATCTGTTGGTAATATCTTACCATAATCGTAACATCACCCTGACCGTAACATGGGATATTATCGGTTGTTAATCTGACCTTAATCGTAACTTAAATCTAGCCGTCGATATAACAGGTCTTTTAATTCTGACGCAGATCGTAACATTACTCTGACCTCAACATCGAATATTATCTGTCGGTAATCTATCGCATTATTCCTAACACCGGTTACGTCAGCCAGTACAATCTGACGCAGATCGTAACATTACTCTGACCGTAATATCGGACGTTATCAGCCTGTAATAGTGACATGAATCGTATCATCGGATACTTTAGCCAAAGACATCTGTCGCTCATGGTAATATCACTCTGGTCGCAATATCAGAACTTAACAATTGTTAATATCCCACATAAACCGTAACATCTCCTTGACACTATTTCCCATCTGTATCACGACATTATGCTTAATATCTCTGACCCCTAACGTGGCATGACCTTGGCCTAACACCAGATGACCTTGTTACCGACATCAGACTGACGAATACCATCTGATCGTGTCAGAGGCATGGAGTTTTCTGGGCAACATATCACCAGCCAATAACATCGGATCAATAACATCAAATAATAACACCGTAACATCTGGCACAGTTAGTAACATGTGTTCTTTAACGTGACATGACCATGACCTTAACCTGACCTTCACATTTTATGTCAAACATCCCAGGTTCAAAAATGAAGTCAGTAATGCAATACATTCAACAGCAATGTATACTGCTGTCGATTCTAACCGTTCCCGACATAATCGTTACCCTGCCACCAAGGCCCCTTTTTGAATGATATGATGCTGCCTGGCATACGCAAGTATTCAAAACGTCCTAAAAACATTGTTGAGTTCCCAGACAGACAATAGTGAACAGGTTACCGTTTTTCCCATCAAATTTCCATAAACATATTCAAAGCTAAAAAGTCTACCTGGACCACATTCATTGAAATATTGTAAGCTGTGATTAATTTTTCAACAAAGTTCAATGGACAGTGGCTTTTAGTTAACTATACTTGTTCCACATCTTCTACGGATCAGGCATTCCTGGGAGTCCTGTCATCTGGTGCCATGACTGTCTTCAGTGATCTTGTACTGTACTTGTCCCAACTATTGTGCCCTTTTTTAAAGCCCAACTTAATCAGTTTTATAATAATCAGATAATCAAGACTGATTGTTCACTGGCGTTGGCACAATGTATGTATTCTATTGGTGAAGTCCATCCTTCACAACAAAAATGAAAAAAAACCCCCATCTCTTTGTTCTCGATGACTCTCTGAAAACATGGTACATATCAATGGTACATATATAGAGGTACATACTTGACCAATCTTATCATGGTACACATAGAAGTACATGCTTGGCCAGTCGTATCATGATACAAACAGAGGTACATGTTTGACCTATCTTATCAATGGTACATATAGACTCACATGCTTGATCAGTCATATGAAGGTTATACATTTGAGTACACACTGAAATCCGTTGTCAATCTTTCATATACATATATGAAACTCCCCGCAGGTGAAGGTAATCCGCAGCATGTACTGAAGTATTTATCTGTATTGATGAAGCACCAGCCTTGTTGCATCTTGTAAGACACATCTTAAACGAATGTTGCATATTTATTTATTTATTTGTTTGTTTGTTTGTTTGTTTGTTTGTTTGTTTGTTTATTGGTTTGTTTATTGGTTTGTTTGTTTGTTTGTTTGTTTGTCATCCTAGTTCACTGTAAAATTAGCATGTGAGGTCGCCTGGCTGGCTGATAACATACGTATGTGCGTTGTTTCTCAAACGTGCCGTATTTGAATATTGATGTGAAGTGTTTTACGTCATTCTAGCGATTATTTATGTGGCTGTCTTTCATTGTTTTATGTTTGAAAGGATGTTTTTCAAAGATGGCAGATCCGAAAATGTCCTCATTTCGTTACATGTTATTTCCATCTTAATCTGGTTACAGGTGTAAACAGATTTCACATTTTAATGTTTGACCGTTAATGTTGGCATACCGTTACCATTCAATGTAAAAAATAGACATACATCAAACATTAACAACACTTATAGTATCACTTTCTCCTCATTTGTGAAAAGGATAACTGTGGAAAGT
This sequence comes from Haliotis asinina, assembly GCF_037392515.1. NCBI lineage: Eukaryota > Metazoa > Mollusca > Gastropoda > Lepetellida > Haliotidae > Haliotis > Haliotis asinina. The sequence continues at coordinate 58,686,874 of NC_090287.1, read as the reverse complement.
ATGCCAAGCAAACATCTGCATTTGTTGTGAGGAGCAAATATCTGCAGTGTAGTGTGAGGAGCAAATATCTGCAAGGTGTTGTGAGGGGCAGATATCTGCAGTGTGGTGTGTGATGCAAATATCTCCAGTCTAGTGTGCGGAGCAGATACATGCACTGTGGTGTTTAGTGCAAATATCTGCAGTGATGTATGGTGCAAACATCTGCGCTGTGATGTGTGGTGTCAAATAGCTGCGTGCACTGTGGTGTGAGATGCAAATAGCTGCACTGTGGTGTGCGGAGTCAAATATGTGCACTGTGGTGTGTGGTGTCAAATATCTGCACTGTGGTGTGTGGTGTCACATAGCTGCACTGTGGTGTGCGGTGTCAAATAGCTGCACCGTGGTGTGTGGTGCAAATAGCTGCACTGTAGTGTGTGGTGTCAAATATCTGCACTGCGGTATGCGGTGCAAATAACTGCACCGTGGTGTGAGGTGCATATAGCTGCACTGTGGTGTGTGGTGCATATAGCTGCACTGTGGTTTTTTCTGGTGCATATATCTGCACTGTGATGTGTGGTGCAAACATCTGCACTGTGTTGTGTGGTGCAAATATCTGCACTGTAGTGCGTGGTGCATATATCTGCACTGTGGTTTGCAGGTATAACATGTGCAATGTCCACACACCCGCTCGCGCTCACATACACAAAGTTCCACAAAAACACTCATACACACAAACACTCACAAACTCCTAGGTACACCAATTCAAAGAACAAGAATAAACACTCATAAACAAACGCATTTACACACAAGCGTACAAACAATTACACGTACAACCCACAAACACACATGAACGCACACATGCGCATAGGCACACACACACACATGCACATAGACACACATACACATTCTCTCTCACACACACACACACACACAGACAGAGGTACAGACAGAACCAGTACACAAACATGCATATGTGTTTAAACGCATCATAACACCATACATTAGTTATTCAACGAAATAGTACTGTGCTAGTATATGAACACCTGTTATGGCTATATTGACGTTAATGTATTATTTAACCACTATAGTACAGGTACATGAACCCTGTGTTACTGGGTATGTTGATATACCGCTGTATTCCACCACAAGCACAGTACAAGTATATGGACATGTGTTACTGGGTATGTTGATATACCAATGTATTCCACCACAAGCACAGTACAAGTATATGAACATGTGTTACTGGGTATGTTGATATACAGCGAAAGCCGTTGTGACAACCTTCTATGTCCCCGGGGATAACGTATTATAGTGAGGGAATGCTGTCCATTCAAGTGTTCTAATCTGGCGGCAAATGGCGTCTACTCTCAATTCCACCTTATCGAGGAATGTTTCACGGCCGTTCTCGAGACGTATTGGCTCTTACTACACCTACATTGCCATTTAATGTAGTACCTTCTGAGGCAGTAGCAATAAAACTTTGACCCCTCCACCGGCATGTCGGTGTAGGGTAGGTATGCGGGTAGGCATTTGCTTGATTAAGTCCCAACAATCACCAAAGCTACAGGTGTTGGTTAGGGGTGGGGGAACGACCCCGGGAGAGACTGGGTTACAGGGTGCATCCCCTGGGTGGAGGAGGCAGTGGAGCACGGCAAGACCTTGGATGTACACAGGCTATCTCTATGCTGATGAGGCCTTACAATTTGTTTGATAGATGGCAGAAAACACCGTATTTATTCCGACACTGTCATCACTTGCTGTCAATTGTGCGGAGCGCATCAAAGAGGAGTAGATTGCAATACCAGCCTCAGCCTATTTCCTCGTGCATGGCGATATGATTGACAAGCCGTGAAGTTAATAGATATGAAATTAGCTTCGTTTGTGAGTGGAGATCGAGGTTTCAATGTGACAACAAATAATTTGTCACCTGTGACCTCTGGGCCTGCCTGCAAAGCACAGAAAGGACCCGGTTCTGTGTAACGACGACAATGCCTTTCTGTGTGGGCGACGAGAGGGGGGGTAGGAGGGGTGCTCGCTGTCACACCTCGCTGACTCCGATCAATGCTTGTTTTTGGCTGATAGACGCGGTTCACCTGTGGAGGTGTGTCCAGGTGCTCTCGTCGGGGGGAACGAGGAGGGGAAGGGAACAATATTGTGTCAGTGATAGCCCTCAACAAGAGCATATTGAGCCGTCTCATTGCCCTCAATCTTCTGTAAATTCCTCTGCTGGTTATCTGTGTGACTTGCGACAAACCCCGGAACCTCAGCGCCGATAATCCCATCATTACCCACAGAGAAGTGGGAGGAGTCCCACGCCCTCACATTATATAGATATACACTTATATACTCTGTCGGTGTGTACATGGGGGTCATTCATGTGACTGAGGCGACATTGACTCTCTGGCTTAAGACGTACTATCTTCACACTGGAGTTGCATTGAACACACGCAGTGTGTTGAAGTCTTTGTTGGCGCATGGTTAAACACGACAGCTGCCTGTCACATGCTGTAGACGTTACCCGTTTAAGTAGCAGCATGCTTTACATCAGACCACCCAATACATCCGATAAACACGGGACAATGACATACATGACAGCCAACTAATACATCTGATAATACATTTAATACATCACACGATAGACCAAATACACTCAATACACGCTGGACAACCAAAACACCCGATCCACAGATTCTCATGGTATAACATGTCCACCCGATACTCAAAATACAACCGGCACACGCGATACACCCAATCGAATATATACACAGGATGTATCAAATACATAAGATACAAGTGATACGCCTGTGAATACGATACACCCAATACACACGGTTCACTCAATACACCCGATTCAGACGATGCATCCAATACACCCAACTGACACGATTCATTCAATACACCAAATACATTTGTCTGTTGCAGCTATTAATCGCCATTCACTTAAACAGGATATCATTCTAGTGACAATAGGTAGAAGAAGTTTCCAGGATCCCATGTCACCATCGTACTGAAGTCATCAGATTCATCCAGGTTTACCTGTCATCAGGTTCATCCAGGTTTACCTGTCATCAGACTCATTCAGGTTTACCTGTCATCAGATTCATCCAGGTTTACCTGTCATCAGGTTCATCCAGGTTTACCTGTCATCAGATTCATCCAGGTTTACCTGTCATCAGGTTCATCCAGGTTTACCTGTCATCAGGTTCATCCAGGTTTACCTGTCATCAGATTCATCCAGGTTTACCTGTCATCAGGTTCATCCAGGTTTACCTGTCATCAGGTTCATCCAGGTTTACCTGTCATCAGGTTCATCCAGGTTTACCTGTCATCAGGTTCATCCAGGTTTACCTGTCATCAGGTTCATCCAGGTTTACCTGTCATCAGGTTCATCCAGGTTTACCTGTCATCAGGTTCATCCAGGTTTACCTGTCATCAGGTTCATCCAGGTTTACCTGTCATCAGGTTCATCCAGGTTTACCTGTCATCAGGTTCATCCAGGTTTACCTGTCATCAGATTCATCCAGGTTTACCTGTCATCAGATTCATCCAGGTTTACCTGTCATCAGGTTCATCCAGGTTTACCTGTCATCAGATTCATCCAGGTTTACCTTCACAAGACAGGTATATAATAGACGGACAATTTCTTAAGATGTTATATCAATATGAACAACAAAATCACAATGCATACGGCGAAATAATTTCGTTTTTTTAAACAAGCGTTCAATTGAACACGAGCACTATGTTTTCATTGTCCTGAAAGCAACGTTATCGTGAGAATCATCAACCTGTTGTAACACTATTTGTCTCCTGTCATCCCGAGACGATATTGTGACAGATTGTTGTGTTAGTTTGATGCAGTGTAACGATTGTATCTACTGCTCAACATCCAACACCTTTGATTTGAGATAAGGTATTTATCCTCTCTTTCTTATCATGACATATCTATACGAGATCGCTATGCCTGGCTGGCTGCCTGGTGGTCTCCTACACGAACAGGTGGTGACGTTATTGAGAGACAGTGTTCTCATGCAAATGTGTCTTTTGAAAGGTGTTGGTGTCAACGTGAACTTTGGTGTAATTACAGCTGTCACCCTGACTTCATATATGACTAGTTGTGCAATAAGTATCAGTTAACAACACTGTTTCTAGTTGATTACATAAGTGCCAAAAGTTTAATGTAAATTTGTAGATGACAGAGTTGTCAGTTTCAGTATGAATCAACCGATGACACAGTTCACAATTCTAAAGTACGAATCAGTTGATGTTTCAGCCTTTTAGTATGAATCAGGTGCCAATTTTTGAATATGAATCGGCAGATGACACAGTTGCCATTCGTCCAGTATAGATCAGTTGATGACATAGTTGCCGTTCTTCCAGTAGAAATCAGTTGATGATACAGTTGCCATTCTTCCAGTATAAATCAGCTGATGACACAGTTGCCATTCTTCCAGTATAAATCAGTTGATGACATAGTTGCCATTCTCCCAGTAGAAATCGGGTTGACGACATAGTTGCCATTCTTCCAGTAGAAATCAGTTGATATTACAGTTGCCATTCTTCCAGTATAAATCAGTTGACGACATAGTTGCCGTTCTTCCAGTATAAATCAGTTGATGACACAGTTGCCATTCTTCCAGTATAAATCAGTTGATGACATAGTTGCCATTCTCCCAGTAGAAATCGGGTTGATGACACAGTTGCCATTCTTCCAGTATAAATCAGTTGATGACATAGTCGCCATTCTTCCAGTAGAAATCGGGTTGACGACATAGTTGCCATTCTTCCAGTAGAAATCAGTTGACGACATAGTTGCCATTCTTCCAGTATAAATCAGTTGATGACACAGTTGCCATTCTTCCAGTATAAATCAGTTGATGACATAGTTGCCATTCTCCCAGTAGAAATCGGGTTGACGACATAGTTGCCATTCTTCCAGTATAAATCAGTTGACGACATAGTTGCCATTCTTCCAGTATAAATCAGTTGACGACATAGTTGCCATTCTTCCAGTATAAATCAGTTGATGACACAGTTGCCATTCTCCCAATAGAAATCGGGTTGACGACATAGTTGCCGTTCTTCCAGTCTGATCAGTTTACACAAGAGTAATTTTTAAATATGAGAAGGTTGATGACACAGGTGCTAGTCCTCGATCATGAATGAGCTGACATAGTTGTTTTTATGTCAACTGCACTTCGTAGTTTAACATAGCATTACTGAGTCTTGAATGTTTAACTAAACTTACACTTATAACTAAGGCTACACTAAAATATCCAGCATTGTATTTACGCAATTAATACAATGTCCAATAGGAACCGTGTCCTTTTATTGGGAGACAAAACGGATGTTTGGGGCTATGGTAAAGATGTTCAAGAAAATTTTATAGTTCATTTGTAAATGGAACATGCAGAAAAGTCAAGTGACGATTTTGCATGGGATTTGGGCAGTTTGAAATGATTACATCTGTCATCCGTCACTCTTTCTCTGTTCATATAGCTGTTGGTCTAACAAGCGAGGTCTCAGTTAACAGTACGCCTTTAATATTAAGGTGAAACATGCTATCATTAGCGCGCCATAATTTCGTGTTAGATAATAATTGGAGTTGTCTCCAAAATGATATTTTTGTAAATAGATGTATTTTTTAAATTACATTAGTTTTAATTTCATAGCAACAGATAATACGAATATGGCCCTAGACAAATGCTTTACATTTTTTATCTGACTATGAAAGTGCGTGTGTTGTTAGGATTTGCCATTGTAGTGTATTGCTATATGGAAGAGTGTTAGTCTCACTGTGTAGTTTATTTCAAAATGGACGTGTTTGAAACTTAATTGTAAACCAAAAGTAACTGTGTTCTGTAATCTGATTGGTTGAAAAACATAATCAAATGGTATTAGATTCCCGAAAACTGCAAGACTATTAGCTGCGTATTGACACGTAGAAACATGGCAAACAATTGTTTTGTTGTGTCATCAACAGTGGTGACGTCATTCAATTCATATTGTGACGTAAAGTTAGAATGACGTCACAAATGAGCAACTCCAGATGCTACCATGGGAACCAGCTGAAACGACCAGCTGATGACACTTCACTGCTGTACCCGCACTCGATGTAAACGAGTGCTGACAGTAAAACCCTTTGGTTTACTTTTTTGTTTGCAATGTCGTTGCAATAATCCCCGGAAATTGGCCAACACATGATATTTATCTCCTAATTCTATTTAGCAGACACTTACACAAATGTAGATGATACTTTCATCAACTCTGATGATGCACTCATGTTTGAAGAACATATTTTCATCCGCGTAGATGATGTTTATACCTAGATACATCATATTGTGATCGTGGATATCCTTGCTCAGACTGCGATATTGGTATTTTTAAAGTTTCTCTTTCAAAGTATCGCCTACTAATTTGGGACTGTGGCACCTTACTATGTAAGATAATTTACTCAGGTACACAGGTAAATGCTAAATCTTCTAAGAAATTGTTTTCTGTTTTTTTCTGTTTGTCAAACTGTTTCGAATGATGATGATGATGATGATGATGATGATGATGATGATGATGATGATGATGATGATGATGATGATGATCATGATCAATACAGTCCCATACCATAAAAACAGACGGGTGGTGTGACCTGAAAAACAAAGCTCGTGACGCAGGCTGCTGTTTGAAGAGAGCCCAAGACCACAGTAGTTGTGAACGCATTGTCAAGGTTGTCACTGGTGCCGTACAGTCCGGCACGTGGTCAGCAGGAAATTACGTCCAGTACCTTCATAACGCACCGCTTCTTCCCACCCTTCCCCCTTCCCTTTCCCCCTCCCCCAACCCTTTTCCATTTTCTCCACCCGTTACATGGTGTAGTTGACAGAGGCTGGAATAGGCCAGTCAACAGAGTGAGGGCAACTCCCGACCTTTAATTATGGGAGAATAGAAGTGTCAGTCTTACGCTTCAGCCAAGTGACGGCCGTTGTCTGCAGCGTTCACGACGGGGTCGTGGAGTGCAGAAGAAGAATAAGTCGTCGACTACGCCAGACCAGGGACAAAAAGTCGCACTGAGAAACAAGGTATCCTTCAACGCAGTACCGGAGGGCCATTTGTGGGAATAATAATGGAAACAATTTATGCAAAAATCTGTGATTTTTCTGAACAACGCTTCCGTGAGTGTGTGAGTGGACGGTGTGAACATGACGAGTCAATCAGATCGGACCGAGCGCTCAATCGCCCAGTTTCAGTCTGCTCTTTGATCTGCCAGAAATGATACCACACAAGCGACGCTCGGATTGATTATCGAAGGGAGCGGAGAAATGCGAGCTCCGCTATCCGACACACCTTTGATCGTCTGTATCGAACTCTGGAAAATGCTACAGAAATCAGATATGAAATGATGACTGTAAACTTTGTCATGGTCTCTCTAAGGGGCATAGGACACATGGGAGTCGGTGGCGGATCATGCATTGTCCAGTTTTAATTACACTTCGCCTTTTGTAGTCAACCGTAGAGTATTCTCGCAGCCCCATAGATATTGCTGAATGTGATTGATTTTTAACCGCAGTTTATTGAAACAAGTTAATAATATCATGTTGTATACACCTGTGTGTGATGCCGCATTCCTCGAAGACTGGCGTTTAACTGGTGTTTAGCATATTCATTGTAAGTTGTACTATTGAGCTAACTGAAGTGTAAAGGTTGAGTTTGCTTGGGTTACCAGTGAGGCGGTACACTGGTCTGGTCATATTTGGGGGTGACATGTTACCTCACTTATGTGACGGTTGACACGGATTGTTGTTGTCAGTTGGTGAGTGGTTCTAGTGGTGACGTTAGTTTTTGTCCAGATGTACTATTGTTTACATCAGCTGTTGTCAAGATTTACTATGAAGACATCAGTTCTTGTCCATATGTACTATGACACCGGTTGTTGACAAATTGTAGTATGGTGACCTCAGTTGATGTCTACACATACTATGATGACGTCATTTATTGTCCAGATGTACCATGATGACATCGGTTGTTGTCCAGATGTTGTTAAGGAGACGTTGTTATGTTCGTGATAATAAAGAAGTTGACATCCATAAAATCTCTTTTCCTCATGCCTCCATATTTATCATACGATGCGTTCTGTCTTGGTATTAGTCCAGTCATCCTGATAATATTCTGACTAACCAACCACAAATTACAATAGAAATTGTTTGAATTGATTTAAGGCCCAGAAACATTCCTTTATAACATGTAAATGGTCTTGAAAAATCTCAGCGGTGGAACAAAGTCAAATTCTACCCTCAAGGTCATGGGGGTCATATTTGGTATTTTTCGAAACATTCTTTTATGATGAGGCTGTTCCCTGTTGAATCATACATTTTTAAATCCTACAATAAGAGTGTTTAATTGAAATATAACAAGACATACAGAAGAAGCTGTCACAACCGGCATTTGTCAAATCCGGCAAGTTGCCTACACCGGCATAAAATCTCAGTCCCATCAGTGGCGTGTACATTTATCATCAGCTCTATAATCCGGCACATTGTCTAAGCCAGATTCTTTATCAAGTCCCATTGAGTGCCGGTTAAGACAGCGTCCACTATAATTGAGTAGATTACAAAGGAGTTAGCATTTCGAAAGCGAAGATGACCTCTATGACTTGAGGATCGACTTTGATCTTTGAGGATCGAATTTGATCTTGCTTCACTACTGATATGTTCTCGACCTTTTTAATATGTTATGAAGCAGTGGTTCAGGGCCTTAAAACAGTTGAAGTCATTTCTGTTGCAATTTGTGGTAGGTGTTCCCATCAACTGACTGGACTATATGTGACAGGACGACGTAAGTTCCTGTGTATCGTAATATGATGTGTATCTTCTATGTCATTAAATGCATTAAGTGAAAACATTCTGTATTCGTGTTTTATTCCTTTTTATCATCTTGCTGGCAATAAGTCAAATAGCTTCAATGTGTCGTCAGTGACAAACATGTTCTTTCGTCAATCATGTTCACAATATGAAACCTTCTGTTACCGCGGTGAAAAGGCAATGTTTTCCTAATCTCGCGACCTTTCCATCCTGACTTCATAACACTACAAAGAGAGCTTGAGTATTTATTCTAATAATATTCACCATTTTTCCTCTTTATGTCGGACTATTTTGAAAATTATAGTCTGCCAAAGAACCATGAGATTGAACAAAAGACCAGGACACAATATCGTCCAATTAGTTTTCGATAAGCTGATGCTTTTTATCCTCTACGCGTGTACAGGCACCTGTAAACTCGGCGTTCTTTGTGGCGTGGGGAGGCCACACGCTACCTGTCGTGGCTTATTAGTTCAGGTGAGTGACGAGATCCCCTTCTTCTTCTCCATCCTCGTCTACAGGTACAGTCAGACTCAGAGCATCCCCTGGGGTGGGGACATGAGACACACCTGGGGTGATGGCTTGGCTTTGAGGCACCGCCCAATTAGGAACCGATACATATTTTCACAGATGACAATAAAACCATTGGGCACATGAAGCATTCAGCCCCTATAGCTGACTTCACAGGGTTTGTGGATTCTTGTTACGCGATGTTTTATAGGTGTTTAATAGAGATCATATTTGTGGTCGGAAAGGCAGCGGGGGACGAAGCAAGAAAGCCAAGAAAAACACAAGGTGTTGAGTTGTGTGTTTTCTCCTCTTCCAATTTTTTTGCTGCTTTTTTTCATGCTGTACATGTATGTATGTATGTGTGTGTGTGTGTGTGTGTGTGTGTGTGTGTGTGTGTGTGTTTGTGTGTGTTTGTGTGTGTGTAATCTGATTCGAAATTCTGAGGAACAGTGTCAGTATATATTATTTACATAAACATGAACAACCAAAATGCAGTTTTCCATATTTCAACCTCAATTTTGAGTTTTCTTCATATTCGGGTTTCGGCATTTGAATTCACAAATCTAAATATTTTGTTCAGATTCGAAATTACAACCAATTCTCGCCCCTTCAAATGTACTAGATGCTCCTTGTGAGCCTGGGTATCTTAGAAACATAAACAACCAATGTACAGTTTTCCCTATTTGATCTTCAAGTTGAGTTTTCTTCTCATTCGGGTTTTCGGGATTTGAATCCCGAATCTGAAAAAAAATATCCAGATTCGGGATTCGAAATCCTAATCCCGAATCCCAAATCCGTTTGTAACTTCACTTTGCTGAAAAGTTACCGGTTGTTGACGTCTATTAATGTATAGATCTAACACTCATGCAATGTGGATAGTGCCCCCTTTGTTAAGAAAAGATAACTACGGGCCTGTTTTCTTGTAGTTGGTTTTTTTGTTTGTTTGGGTTTTTTTGTTTTTGTTTTTTGGGGGTTTTATTTTTGGGGTTTTTTTTGTTTTTTTTGGTTTTGTTTTTTTGTTTTGTTGTTTTTTTTTTTGTTGTTGTTGTTTTTTTTTTGGGTTTTTTTTTGGGGGGGGGGTGTTTGTTTGATTGGTTTTTTTTATTATGACTGTAGAAAATATCGCGACCTAATATCAGGAGACGGCACTTCTCGAATGTCCGATAAATTAGAAGTTAAACTTCTTGAAAGTACAAATGTCAGACTGTTTTCTTTATGTGAAGATTGTTTTCCTTTAACTATCAGTATCTATGTACAGTCTTGTACAATTGTATGTAAATTCATGTAATGTGTTGTACAAGGACAATTGGCTGACGGCGATCCATAAGTGCAAGTTATTTGCCACATCGTTAACTCTTAGTATACGCTGGTATATCCACAGAGCAAACCAATGTTTGCATGTTAACATGGCGTGCAAACACAGGCTGGACAAATCTGTAAACGGCGTTATACAAGAACGGATTCAGCGTTACTGGGATCCGGAGGGGAGGGGGGTTGCAGTTCGGGCGGGGATGGCTGGGTGGGAAAGATGGGGATCAAAAGACGTGTTAGGGAATCGGTGACGGGTTCAATACGGCGTGAGGTGACGGGTCTTTCACGATGATTGATTGATTGATGTGGGTCAGGGGCTGTGAAACATATCCCCCTATCTGGGTATAGGGTTGCGGGTCGGGTGTTTACCAAAACCGTGGAGCAAAGAGCGGAGAGGGAAAACTGTCACTGGTGAAGTGACGAGAAACACTACCCTGAATAGGACTGGCGCATTACCTCGGTGACGGGAACGCCACGGTACACACTGTATCTCTGAGGGTACGGCATATGTGTCATCTCGATAGCGTTGCGGGACATGCGTTACCTCGTTAACAGTTGTAGGCCGCTTTTAGCAATATTCCAGCAATATCACGGGGACATCGGAAATGGGCTTCACACCCAGTACCCAAGTGGGGAATCGAACCCGGGTACAAGGCGTAACGAGCGAAAGCTTTAAATACTAGGCTACCCACCACCCGTTTTAAGTGCGGAAGGTGCATAGCATAAGAAACGAGTGAGTTTGGTTTTACGCCGCTTTTAGCACTAGTCCAGCAATATCGCGGCGGGCGACTCCAGAAATGGGCTTCACACACTGTACCCATTTAGGAAATCGAACACCGGTCTACGGCGTGGCGAGTTAACGCTTTAACCACTGGGCTACCCAATCGCACAAAGTAGGAAACGATAAGCAACGCTTAATATCAATAGGACACGACACTAAGCCACTCATACATCTTTTCCACGTGAAATCGTCAAGTGTCAAACATTTTCGCAATGTTAGAAACGGTTAACAAGAATGTTCCTCTTCCAGAACAGGCATCTATAGACTTGGCGTTACCCACAGAAAAGGGCAAGTAAAGGTCAGTAATGAGAAGGCAACCGAGTCACCAGAGGGATACCAAACTAGGCTTCATACGTGCCTGTGTACGCAATCGAATCAGGCCAGAGCTTTCCGAGCAAACGCGTTAACCACCCGGCTACCCGGCTACCCGGCTACCCAGCTGCCCTGCAAACGAAATCACTAGCTGTAAAACTGAAACAAATAGGATATGCTTATTTCAATATCTACATTTTATATCGTATTTGATACAGCATCATAGCCTGAGATAGGTGTATTACATGCATTGTATCAATGATACGTCGGAGACATTACAACAGGGCGTTTATCAACTCGGAACATAAAACGCATGTGTTGGAAGTTTTTACTTCGCTCCATGTGACATCTCGCGACAATATATGTTATTATATGTTTGAAGAATCTGTAGCATATTTCTGGCCTCTCCGCCCTGTGCTGTCAATCAGACACTAAATCCACATACAAAATAATGTCTGGTTGATAGTGTTGTTACAGCAGTCATCTGGAGGTTAAGTTACTGTTACCGTTTCTTTGGGTACAGTGTTGTCTAAAGAGAAAAGAAAACAGACATTTCTCCACACCCGAAATCTCTTTTTATAATTATTTTCATGTTTACAGATTCACAGTTCGGTTTGCCATTTAAAACAGTACATACACGCACACACACGAACACACGCACACGCACACACACACACACAATTTGACAAAAAATTACCCATCAAAAGTTTAGACTCACTAGCGTAAATGTAGCACTTACTTCAGTCAACTGTTCTAAACCAGATTTTGCAAAGGTGCTGTTTGCACGTGAACTTATGTATTGTAAAACAAATCCGTAACGATGAAAAGATTATTGTCATGAGTTTGACAGATCATAAAACTCTGTGAAAACTGGCGAATTTTTAACAAAAATTTAAACCAAAACACAGCTGGTTGCACGATATTTGCACATGCTCGTCAGCAATTTTGATGCATGATCCTCATGCAGTTGATCTGCATAAGCCTTGCACTTAGTTCCTCCAAATTAGTTGAGAAATTCATCTTCGATGTATCCCTGTATACATAAACAAACTTTTAGAATGTTCAGTCAATGAGGTAAAGTTACATTAATCGCCTTTTAAATATAGCATGCAATGATGACCAGAAGTTACCAAAAATATCGTTTTCACCAGAAACTAAATAATTGTATTTTGCAATGTCGTAGCACTGCTTAATTTGACTTACTATATAATCTTAGTGCAGTGGGTATCTAACATGTTCTGTTGAATTCATATTTTGTGTAACAGGAATTCTACAGGAATACTATTTTACGAAACTGTGCATGATATTTAAAATATATATATATGTGACTGTTACATATCACGGACCGCACTTGAATTTCGGCGTAAAATCTTCAAGATTTCGTCGTTGTGTATTCTGAAAGGTTAGCATAAGCATTTGAACAGTCAAGCCATTTCCTTGGTTACAGTTATTGAGAATTTTGATTGAGTTAAACAGCACAGTTAATATTTGTGTGTTATGTTTTGGTCGCGGAGTGGTGTGACCATTTTTTTCTCTAAATTCAAAATTTATTTTAACATGTAGACATATTTAAATACACGTCTTTAGCTTTGGCAGTGTCTACAGACAATACACAGTTTGTAAACTATTTTTATGTTACCTAGGTGAACTTTATTTCATATCAGATACTTTGTATTTGTATCATTATATAGCGATCAACGGATCTGCGCGATACAATTTAATCGATGGATACTTTGGTTTAACACATGGGAACTAAGTACTAGGTCGATATTTGTCCGGAACAAAATGTAGTGATCGAAGTGGGGTTACTGTGCGTGGATTAGGTGACATAACATTGAAAGTCGGAAATACTTACTAGTGGATACATCTACTGTCGTGGGCTTGTGTTTGACTTGACACGGTGAAAAGACGTTCGGTCTACACATTAATGCGACTTTGACAGTATTAGACCAGTATTAGACAAGTATTATCAATACTATAAGTCTCTTAGATCACCGTCCTGCTGCCCGCGTTTACACAACGATTAACCGCCATGTAATCCCGAGTTTCATTCACGGCTACCATCGTCGCCTGTAGCAGGTACAGGGTATAGGTGAAACAAGAACAGGTACAGACGGTTACCAGTGTCGCATGCAGCAGGTACAGTATGGGTGAGACAAGCTCAGGTACACAAGGCAACCAGTGATGCCCGCAACAGGTATTTATGGCTGAGACGAGCTCAGGTACACATGGCTGTCAGAGGCGCCTGTTACAGGTACATTATGGGTGAGACAAGCACAAGTATACACGGCAGCCTGTGTCGCCTGCAGCGGGCACAGGAGATGGGTTAGACAAGGACAGGGAGACGCGGCTGTCAGAGTCGCCTGCAGCCGGTACAGGGAATTGGTGAGACAAACACAGATACACTTGGAACCCATCGTCTTAAGTGAACACTATACTGTGCTCACTGGTCGTTTTATAAAGGAAATTCATTTTGATTTCCTGTAAATATTAATGTGAAGCTTAATACACAATATTCTTCACAAAACCACAACAAGTACACAATATTTTGGATTTATAGGTGTTTATTACCACACAATCTTAAAAATCAACATTCATTTTAAATCTAAGCCACAACCGCATTCTCATGCCGATATTATTATCATCGGAGTCTGACCTGAGTCATGCGGCGACGATGTCGACGTTGATGTGGTAGAAGGTCATGTTGGGGAGCACGTCGTGAGGGTATTTCGAAATAGGGATTCGATCACTTTTGTTTGTATAGGCAAAACAGTTTGGACTTTGAAAATATGTTCATTTCCTTGAGGCGGCGTCAGTCCTGATTTGCATGGCCATGTATTGTTCTCTAGAGTGGAACGTAGTAATCAAGACATTGTGTTTGGGTCACTAGTACATGTTGGTTTAAGCTAGATTTCATGATGCAAACCTACCCTGGTAACAGGACGTGGGAACGCGCATCGTGTCGCCAATCTCTCCCCCTCGCGCACTGCACGAGCAGACCCGACAATGAGGGTCGGGGGTCCCCTGAAGCTCGATTCCTGCCTGAACGACAAGCAACACCTCCGCTGACTGTCCGTGAATACATTAGGAGGATTAAAGTCGTGTTTTGTGACTGCGATGAATCCCTGTCAGCGAGACCCGCTGGTGTATTTCGCCCAACACTCGATTTTGTACCTCGATATTTACCCAGTTGTGAGGGTAATATCATATTTGTAGCCCCGTCCCCTTCTGACACTGAGGGAGGCGGGATAAGCACGCCGCCAATCGCTGCTGTCAAGGAATGTCGCCTTATTCACTCCAGCAAAACAGAGCTCGTACAGGAGACAAACCGGCGAGGTAATCCTTGCTAAATCATACAGACAAGCGACGAATGAAGAAAGCAAGACTCACTGTAATATAGTTTGACACACGGTAGTACATTGGTGAATGACAAGATAAAGCTAGTGGCTAATCCCCCTCCCTCCCCCTTATTGTCAGATAGTAAAGTAGGAATCTAACTCTTGTTCAGGGGGCTTAAAGCAGCTTAACAAGGGGAACACATGTAGCACTTGGCGCTACAACATTCCGTACACGGATTATGGCCAAACACCAAATGTTGAAAACTAGTTTCTTCAGGAACGGAGCGTCTGCGGAGTTTGTGGTTTACCTGATACTTGTGTCAGATACAGACATTAGATATTGTTGTTCAACCAGGGAAAGGTACTTGTGTCAGATACAGACACTAGATATTGTTGTTCAACCAGGGAAAGGTACTTGTGTCAGATACAGACATATTAGATATTGTTGTTCAACCGGGGAAAGGTACTTGTCTCAGATACAGACATTAGATATTGTTGTTCAACCAGGAAAAGGTACTTGTCTCAGATACAGACATTAGATATTGTTGTTCAACCAGGGAATGGTACTTGTCTCAGATACAGACATTAGATATTGTTGTTCAACCAGGGAATGGTACTTGTCTCAGATACAGACATTAGGTATTGTTGTTCAACCAGGGAATGGTACTTGTCTCAGATACAGACACTAGATATTGTTGTTCATACAAGAAAATGTTACTTGTTTCAAATACAGACAGTGGACGTTGTGGTTCAGACAAAAAAGGTTCTGGTGTCAGATACGCAGTAGACATTGTAGTTCAGACGAGGGAACGTTACTTGTTTCAGATACGGACCGTGGACACTAAAGGTAAGACAAAAAAGGTATTGGTGTCAGATACAGAGAGTGGACGTTGTGGTTCAGACAAGAAACGGTATTGGTATCAGATACATAGTTGACATTGTAGTTGGGACAAGGAAAGGTTAGTTGTTTCAGATACGGACCATGGACACTGAAGGTAACACAAAAAACGGTATTGGTGTCAGATACAGAGTGGACATGGTAATTCAGACAAGGATGAGTTCTGACAGTGGTCATTTTACTAGTGTGCAATCTTTCTATGAAGGACACTAGCGTCAGATCCAGTAACTGTTGTGTTTACAACATTCTGCAACCTGACATTTCCGTATGTAATATTCTGTACAGACACACGAAGCACCTGTGTATTTAAAAATCTCGGTACATCTCATTCATGTAAATACTCCGTGCACGCTGATCCTATATCCTTGCCGAACACCCTAGTAATCCATGGCAATAGCGCCCTACTTAAAGAAACATTACTCCCGTTCCACCTGTTGTATGAGGCATTAGAATCACTGAAGTGAGCGGCCGGGAGATAGGGGTTAATCATTTCCATGCGGTTCGGCTCAGGGTTGCATGTGATCACCGACATTAACTCACGGCTCATTAGCTGGTAATTTTGTTGATTCAAGATACAGGTGTGTTATCTATGGGGTGTCAGCAATGTAATCCCCATAATGCAGGCGGCGCTGGCTTCATACATTCAAGCACGGTGTCACCGACGTCATGCTTTACTCGCTACATTACATTAAGTCGTCACGCACGACGTCTTCTGCTCGCCATCACGCTGCCGTCATAAGAGCAGTCGTCGCAGACGCTCGCTACGGGGCTATAAATGCTGCAGCGTCCAGAAGCATTGAGATAAATATTGCCTCATAAATCCCTTATTAATCTGATATCTACCGCGCACGACCCCCATTACCATCCAGCCCGTGCGCTGACATGCCCGACTGGCTTCAGCAACAGATCAAATGGTTATTTATCAACGTAGATTAGACTCAGCTCATATTTCTAACTATAGAGGGATCGGTGGATTGATTTGATCAAAACAGACAACCCACCAGGGGATAGGCTAGGAAGAGGGTATACATTGGATGGGTCGGTATCCGCAGAAATATAACAAGATCACCTCTGGAACCAGCAAATGGTAAATGAGTGCACGAATGGTCCTGCCGGGATATAAACACAGCCATTATGCTACTCAAAAGAATTAAAGAACACTAATTGTTTCCATGTGACAATACCTACTCTGCCATCCCATTACATATTGATAAATGCCATTGATATGATAAAATCAGATGTTCCTTGACTTCTTTTGAGTAGCATATAATAAGTATAAAGGTATAAAAACAACATCTGTCTGGGTCACGTGAAGATATGTCAGTCTGAAAGGTCAGGTACATATTGCATTGGTTAGAATATGACATTCATTGTTACTTTTCATTTGAAACAATCATTAAAGCACATTGCTACTTCATGCCCTGTGCTTGTTTTTAAGTTTTTAATAGTCTAAGGTATCGAAACTTGGTTTTTAAAAAGCTCATATTTCATAAGGAGGGGCGGTTTAGTGGTAGCCCCGTCACGCCGATGACCCGGGTCCGATTCCCCACATGAGTACAATGTGTGAAGTCTATTTCTGGTTCCTCCAACCATGATATTGCTGGAATGTTGCTAAAAGCGGCGTAAAACCATATTCACTCACTTGCCCACGTTTGACTATTATCCAACAAGAAATTATTATTTAACAGTGATGAGTTCTACACTCGTATCATAGTTTTTACCTTATGTTGACATCCTTCGGTGACATTCGCCAGCTTATGTGCGTTTTTATAATGTTATGTGTCGTTTGTAAAATATGGGTTATATCCTAAAAAAATGTATATTTTTCGACGTGTATACTTTTTTTATCAGTTATATATGTGAAACTGAGTATTGACCGAATGAGAAATGTTGGTCGGCACAGGAGTGAACATGAGTGAAAGATGAGAACTTTCTCGACAATAGAATTTTAAAATGGAGCTAAAGGACACAGAAGAGTGCACGCTTGTCTGTTTAGTTTGTTAAATAGTATGTATTTGAATATGCAGCACGCATTTGCCTCATAAAATTCAACATATATTTCTAATACATGGTACTACCACCCCTATTAATCACTAAGTGAATAGGTAGAATGAATATAACTGAATCTGTTGACGAACCAACGGATAGAAATGGGAAAGGCTAGCGAAAACGAAGACAATGACACTGTTGTGTTTTTTCATGAAAATTCACCAATACTAACTCCTTCGAGGGGCAATTTTGAAGTGGTAAACATGAAGGAAACCTAGGTTTGAACAGCAATAAAGATGTTGACCATCCATAGAATTTGGTTCTTCTTCATTATTTAAAGCACGCGCGAAAACAATGGCCATCAAAATGTACAATTATGTAACAATGTTTGTGTTGTTGTTCTGGCAAAGATTTATCGTGATAGGCTAATTTTAGGTAAACGTGTCACAAAGTGATTCTGCAAGTGCAGCATTACGGCAACCTCAGCTGACCAACGGTTGTTTTTACATGTATCTTCTATGTGTTTGCTTTTTTGAATATATTTATTTTTTTAATATAAACAATGTACGTGTATTTACATCTAACAAAACTAGTTTCCCTGAAACAAAATACTTATACAGAAAAGCAAAGACACTGAGCAACTGGATTCCACAATTACCCACAATACGGATGGTTTCCAGGTTTCTGGAAACCAAGTCATTTTTGTAGTGTGCTTCTCCTTCTTTAAACGCTAACAAATCCCTGGACATGTAATGTATCTCAAAACTCCATGCAAACATTGCCACAGACAAATGATACGACGGGCAGTATATATTCCGCATCGTTCGTATCCCGAAGATAAACCATGATCCTTAATACAACCAAAGACTACATTTTTCACCTTTATATCCACGTAAAGTATTTGAAACGACTGGAAATAGTGTGAGGATTTCCTAAACTTCAAACGTTTTACTCGATTATATGTAGTTTCAGAAAATAACAAAGTTCAAGTGTGTCAAGACTTTTAATTTCGTGAATTTGTACACCTCTGTTTAACAAGGCAAGATTTCAAAGAAACGTAATTCGGTAATCCTTTAAGATTATCGAATGGACTCAATGGGCACCAATTGTGTTCCACTTCTTGCTGGTGTGAGTCTTAATGCATATGAATGCCTGCTCTGATTGGAAAGGTCAAAATTCTGGAATTTGCACAATGTGTTTAACTTAATTTCAAGTGTGTCGTTGATGTGATATATTTCAATGATGG
Organism: Haliotis asinina; assembly: GCF_037392515.1. Classification (NCBI taxonomy): domain Eukaryota; kingdom Metazoa; phylum Mollusca; class Gastropoda; order Lepetellida; family Haliotidae; genus Haliotis; species Haliotis asinina. The sequence continues at coordinate 58,667,664 of NC_090287.1, read as the reverse complement.
TAAAATGACCATTGAGTACCACCCACTGATTGACCTGTCTGAACACGGAGAGGGACAATAGGATGACCTCGGCTTTGCAATGGTCAACGTTCCCTTCATCTTAGGCAATACTCCAACTCCGACTTTGGCGTCTACTTTTCTAAAGTTTTAATGTACAATCGATTTTTGAGATTTCATAGAGCGTCATACCACTTGTGCTCAAAAGCTGTTTGATCAGAGTTGCAATATTCAGGGTCTTAATAGACTTTAAGAAAGTAGAGAAACAGAGAGTGTAGAACATTTCCTTGTTTGACGTACCTGCGGCCCAAATGTCTGGTGCGGTTACTTGTGCCGTATATCCACAACTTCTCCCAGGTGAATAACTCTCCTGCCTAAGCAAGGGTGTGATGGATGACAACCGTGGAATACCTGGATGAAAAACATCAACAGATGGGTGGATGGGAATAAATAACAAACAGATGAATGAATGACATTATACAGGAGAGCATCGAATATATATTGTTATTCATTGCGTATTCATTGTCGCCATTACTCTTTCACTCAGCAAACATTCTGCAGAAATTCTGCCAGTTTCAGCTTCCAGCCTGCATCTCCCATCTCGGTGTGTGATGCACCAAAACTGATGGTCGTGCCTCGAAATGCCACTCTTAATATATAATCCACAGAAGGACATTTTGGTTAAACATAACCAATTGTCATTAAACTAACAGTACCTTTAATATCCATTAAACGTGTATGTGGCAATAAATCTACGAAATAAAAATCAATGTACAGGCTTTTTTTCGAGAACAGGACATTACGACAAAAAAAAGAATCAAACAAAAAAGCAAATGTCACGTAGGTGTATATGTCACACGGTCACATTCACACTCTACGTCGCCATAACTAAAATATATTTTAACATTTAACAATCGAACATATTCCTTCAAATAATCCCATATGTTTGTTACATACTCACCACATATGTATGTATGTACCTTATATAGCCACACAGGCCTTCTATGTATACCCGCCATATAGCCACATGTGATCCGTATATACCCGATATGCATATATGTAACATATAGAGACACACACAAGTTTGTGATATATCCTCCACACATATCAACATTTAAGTTAATTACGGCTTCCACTTCTATCTATCTATCTGCCTGTCTGTCTGTCTGTCTGTCTGTCTATGTAATATATATATTTACAGATTAGGATTGAAATGCAGCAGAAAGGGTTCCTGTGATCCTATTATTGTTATATATTTGAGTGGAATAAAAAATTTGTTCCTATAATCCAGCCACACATGAACGTCTTAAAATATATGGTCATCTTCATCTCTCTCTCTCTCTCTCTCTCTCTCTCTCTCTCTTTCACACACACACACTCACACATACACACACACACACACACACATGTGCCTTTATGTAGACATAGACCCATAGACATGTATATAGCCATGTAGACACACATGGGCTCTATCTATAGCGAAAACGACCCTGATCACACAGTTGGTCCCTGTGATGAACCATGTGCTCTACTTGTAGTAAGTACGGTTATAATGACACACATGTGCTCTACCTGTAGTAAGTACGGTTATAATGACACACATGTGCTCTACCTGTAGTAAGTACGGTTAAAGTGACACACATGTGCTCTACCTGTAGTACGTACGGTTATAGTGACACACATGTGCTCTACCTGTAACAAGTACGGTTATAATGACACACGTGTGCTCTACCTGTAGTAAGTACGGTTATAATGACACACATGTGCTCTACCTGTAGTAAGTACGGTTATAGTGACACACATGTGCTCTACCTGTAACAAGTACGGTTATAATGACACACGTGTGCTCTACCTGTAGTAAGTACGGTTATAATGACACACATGTGCTCTACCTGTAGTAAGTACGGTTATAATGACACACATGTGCTCTACCTGTAGCAAGTAAGGTTATAGTGACACATGTGTGCTCTACCTGTAGTAAGTACAGCTATAATGACACAAATGCGCTCTAGCGAATACGGTTATGGTGCTTGAGGCCAAATGTCACTATCAAAAGAATATTGCTACCGAACCCTTGACCACAAGTGACCTAAGCATATACGTTCCTGTTATGACATAAATACATATTGATCATATATATTGAGACATTCAAATGTTCGTAGACACACCTGATGTTTGTTTATTTGTTTTTCTCATCTTTCCACAAAGCTTACTGCTGATGATCTGCTCAACACGGACCATCAAAGCACACAGGACACATAGCTACATACATGTACACAAACCCACAAATACAATGCATGATACAAACCTCATACAAGTAACATGTAACCTCAACATGTAACATGTAACCTCATACAAGTAACATATCCACATCTAAACATATAAATGCATCGGTCAGACAATTTCAGAAGTATTAGATGAGACTCGAACCACGGACCATTTGATCCTAAGACGAGTGTCCATGTCTCATCTACGTGACCAAAAAGTGAGTGAGTTTAGTTTTAAGCCACACTCAACAATATTCAAGCCATATGGCGGCTGTCTATATGACTCTGGACAAGACAATCCAGTGATCGACATCATCAGTATATATGACCTAAAATGCCGGACAAGTGAGTTGACACGATGAAGATGCTGTAAGTAGTTTTACACCACGCCTTGTATACATACACAAATACACACGCAATGTTTCAACCAAATAAACGATACGGATAATACCTATATTATTCAAAATGTGTTAACATCATGAAAACAAACATAATTGTGTTCCTCGTCGCACAATTTTGCCGCGTGTAAACATGTATGGGTCGATTTCAGGTCAACTGGTTTATGTTCAGGATCGGGATATGATATTTATTTAACAATGATAAAATCCTAATCACGTTTAGATTATTGAGATGATGCACAATGATATGCATTTTAATGTAAATACACACTGAATGTGTATTCTTTGACGAATATATAATGTTCATTAACATGTTTCGATCTAAATTCTATACATTGTCTACAGCTCAAAGACATACGTGTTTACATTACCTGTATCAAATGAAAAAGCATGAAATCTATAGCTGTTTACACAAGCGTACACTGAATCTAGTACCAAATGCATCGCTTAAATCATTAACAAAAATTGCATTTAAACTACCCCCACCATAAATTTCACCACATAGTTATTGTGAATTATGCATTTATGCATATATCTGCCACGAACCGGGAACGTTTATTTCACCATATTTCACCATTCAATATATATCTTTATTTATACCTGTATATATGAATCTACCACAAAACATACACGCTTCCTTAAGCCACGTACCCGATATATTCAAATCAAATACATACATCGCTTTAATCATACATGTGTGTATGAATCTACCACAAAACATACACACGTCCCCGATATATTCAATCACATCAATGTATATCTTTAATTATACATGTGTACGACATAAATAAAACATAAATAAAATACGCGTCCATACAAGGACATGTGCACTCTTCACAAATATGCACATTCACGACAGATTCATGTGGATATATATTCAGTATGGAAGCACACATATATTGCTCGGCGTATTATCAGAAGCCGGCATAGATGGGGCTGGTCGCGTTTGTCATTAGCTACTGTTTCAGCCTCTCACTCCCTCCCTCCCCCGAGAATCCCCTGGTGGAACTGTCGCCAGGCTGCTCATCTAGAGGCCTAAAAACCTTAAATGGATTCCCGCTTTTAGATATTCATCGAGAGAATGAGTTGTCTACAGTATCAGTCTACCCGAAACCCGCCGGTGCCAACTAGGGGGATTAGTAGTCATGGTAACAGTTTTAAGCTGGAGAGCGAGCGAGAGAGGGAGAGTAATTCCTTATTTTGAGAACGTCTGGGGTCGACAGTGCTCTGTGACAGTCAGGCCTGAGAGAGAGGGGAATGAAATATTAATGCAAACGTCAACTAGATGGGGGGACGGGAGGGACGGGGGTGAGAAAGTCGGTTCTACAGCCCATCACACACACACAATAGGGTTGCATTACTGTAAATACGGGTCCAAATAAAATCTTTAAAACACCATGCCGAGATTGATACACAATATTTCGTCAAAACGGTAATTGTGCTTTAATTGGTATTTTGGAATACATATAGGTAAATATCTAATTAAAATTTATTTTCCATTTGGTTTAGTTTAGCACCATAAGCATGTTCTAATTGAATGGATATGTGCGCTATATATAAATATCCTAATTCCTGACTGCACCCATATAATGCATGTTTTACCTGGCTCTGTCGAGTCTTATGATCAATCAATGATGCACTGACAGAGAAGGGCGTGTATCACCTGTATCGCATGACATCCCGCATGCATAGACAAAGTCAACTCAGTGAGGTTTTTTTGTCAGTTACGCTTTAAAATAAATTCATCTACACATTTCCAACTATTTTAGATACTCTAATTTACACGTTCATCGGAGAAATATAGCATTGATAATATCTAATTTTACCACGACCTCACAGCTCTTTGTATTGGGGCTGCGAATAGCGACCGATCTCCCTATCAACATAAGCAACGCACACAGACTGACATCACTGCCAGTTGTGCTTTTCAGAATTTATACTAGATGAGTACTTAACGAAAATTGCAAGGAAGAGGAAATATCAATTTCCACATAGAAATATGAAAAACACATTAGAAATCAGATATATTCAATAAAATTATGACGGTGTTAGACTGTTTCGGATTAAATGAAATTCTTCACGAAATCTTTTGAAAAGAAAATTTCATCTCCTAAACTCATTCATGCCAACTAGTCCCGTGACTGTTTTGTTTACATATCTATGCATGCATATAGCTGTACTTAGTGTCTGCATACAGATATATATCATTCGCGTCCAATAAACAAATATACAGATATACTTCGTATTATCATAGGCACAAGGCGACAGTTACTATCTTCATATGCATGTGTCTCGTCCTTAAAATCTGTCTTTACCAAATTAAAAACTCTGCGTTCAAATGTGATTAAATGTGAAAACAAAAATTCCAAAATTGTAATTCATTAACATTTCTGCCCCAATCACGTGAGTCAGTTTATCAAAGAATGTATTTTAATCACAGAAACTTATTAATTTCAACAAGGAAAAATAAATCATACCTGAATTGATTACGTTTGTTGTATCGATACACAAAGTTATGCGACAAGGTAGCGAATAGCAACGGAGTCACGTGAAGATTATCTTAAGCCAGCTTAATCGGATGATCATTTCCACGTATTTGCTATTTTACACTAGTTACATTAGTCACATTTGGGTTGATAGTATTTTCACTAAACACTTAATATTAGCGTAATTACGACTGACGAGGACCAATGCATTATATGTGGGCTGACGCTAAGATGATTGGCTCCACGGCCTTGTGCCTGAAGATACTCCGGAATACAACGTTCAACAAACAAGAGCTGTAACGCTCTTTAATTGACATGTCAAGCTTTATCATTTCCTAAAAATCCTTTAAAATTTTTGATCGAAGTGTTTGGAATTTTTTTGCGGAGTAAATGTTTAAGAAGACAGGCGTACCGCGTTAAAGTGTCAATCCTGATAGACTAAAATCGGCTTACCTCCGTGTAGCAAATGTCCGTATATTCAATTACCCATGGAATGATAACATCTTTCTTACAGTCTGCCTTCTTAGGAGGCTTAAGCTGTCTTTAACAACATTTAATAATCAATCTTGATAATTACGTGATTTTCAGAAAAAGACAAGATGCTGACACTCTTTGAGTCTTTTCAAAGAAGCATACGGTTGCTATTTCGCTCAATGTGCACAAATAATTAATATTTTTCAACAAAATAAAACTTCGTTTGATTTGTGAATTTACAATATTAGATATAAGTAAGTTAAATTTTATATCACAGCGACAACGATACAGCCGTAGAGATGAATGTAAGATGTAAAAAATCAAAATTTCATTTTCCATATTTATCTAACAGAGAGTTAGAAATAAATTTCATATATTATATCATGCTGGATGTTCAGAGAGTATTTAATGGTGCTCTGCATTTGTTACTTTATTTATTTCCTTTATTTACGCGTGGCCGGAGACCATGTTGCCAACGTTTCCTCTCCGGCACGACGTTCGGGGAAAGATTTGGGTGATGTCATCGATACAGCAGGGAAAAGTGATCAATGTGCCCCCAATTTAATCCCCCGGCGTTATGCGTCCCCTCAGTCTCTCTGCGTTATCAGCCTCTACACCTTGTCCCCCCTCCTCTCTCCCCCTTCTGGCGGAGATTACCCCACACTCGCCCAGCTCAGCTTCCAAGTTAATCTTCGCGGTACTAATCAATAAGATTAAGGACTTTTTCCTTCAGTTATAGCCTTCAAATTTTATTCCCCTGTTTGAATGATACTTTATTGCAGATGTTTTTCGCATTTTTTTCAGTTTCTGGAGATTTTTTTAAGTTCTCGTATTAGCCCGAGAGTATTTATGCGTCAATGTGTTGTTTATACCAGTATGAAACTATGAGTGTATTATTATAATTTACTTTTTGGGGTTATATTTCAAAAGCATTTAAAAGAAACATTTGATTCCCCCCAGAAACATTAAAGAAAGAAACGGTTCCTGTTGAATTATGAAATGATTTATTTTTTAGTTTTTCAGATTGTTTGTGTTTATTTAGTATAATGACTATGAATGACCTATAGTTATATTTCGAAATGAGTATCGTTTTACAGGGTGGGATGAGACGAGATTGAATTTCCCTCATACAGTTGTCCATATCCCGATTAACTTGTGTGGAAACCATATCGCATTTCTCAGCTTCACAGGAAATAATTCAGCCAGGATTGCAACCATCGAAAACATGAAAATATATGGACAAAATAAAAAGGTTCATACTCAAACCTATTTATTATTGTAACGTTTGTTTGGTGTGAAGTTAAATATTTACAATTAAAAGGTGTTTTTAAAATGCTAAATTTTAGTTATTTTGTAATATTCAAGATACTTCATGTAGTAATTAAATTTGTCTTTATATAATTGAAATAATGTGGTCACGGCTTTGAGTCTTATCAAGTGTTTGTTCCGCAAGTCATCACAAGCGGAGATACATCGAGATGAATATACCACAACTACATGTAGATCTGTATTACTACAGCTTATGACTGGGGACAGTTGACAGGACCTCAGTTGTAGCCGAGCCAGCCCTTGTGTCAGATGCCATCAAAACCAATTCCTCAGAAGAGACTCCAGAAGAATAATAGCACACCATTCCATGAGAGCAATACACGGATTTAGATACACAGGGGCGTGTTGACTGCTATTGCATCAGTGCCACAACGACAGCCTTATGCCTTCGCACAAAAATATACATTTATTGTGCTATATAAACATTGCAAAATATTTATCTAAACATGAAATAATTATTCATATCAAGTGTGCATATTTTTTTTAAAAATATTAATTAATAATGTCGTGGCGTTGTTCCAAGATGAGTTAAAGTAATGCACCTCTGGGGGATGTAGATCAAATCACTGGCGCCAAAACCGTTAAGAAGAAAAATCCCTGTAAATTATTATTCAGGAAGATTTCCTTTTCAGATATATGTGTGTATGTTTTATATTGGGAGGACCGTTTTTGACATGGCGTTAAATAACGTGATATATTTACATATTGGATATATAAGGTCATATCGCTTTCGTGCTATTATGGATATATAAGGTCATATCGCTTTCGTGCTATTATGTCCACATTGCTTGTTTTCCTCATCTAATATCAACACTGTCCAAATTTACGATGGAAAAACAATTTCCATAAAGAATAATAATTAATGGATATTTTAATCTGAAATACTTTCAAATTTAGTTAAAATCTTAATGGATATCTTTGTTGTCATTGCATCAGTGTTATTTGGCAGCGTTAGCAGTATCGATCTTCAGAGGGCCTCGGGAAGTCCAGATACAAATATATAAATATTCAAAATTCACTCGGATTAATGAAACTTGGTTGAGCACACAAGATTGACTCTTTAAGACCGCGGAAAAGATTATGTAATTTATTGAAACATAATATGCTTGCCGTGTCAAAATGGCGTAACATTGCAAGAAAAGCTCTACAGTATCACGGGAAAATTTCGTCAAGAAAGTAAAACGATATTTTCATAATTCTTAATGCCATGATACGATACGGATAAAAGAATGTATAATTAAATTTAATTTACAGTTTAAATTGCATGCATAATTATTGATATGGTATTAAGGAGTTTATAGCAAGGAAAATTGTCAAATGTGCTCAAGGTTTGCTGAACTGAAGCGATGTAATCCATATTAAAACCACTTGAAGAAATGTTTGGTGTTAAGTGAGTAAATACCAAGATCATCTAGGCTACTATACACGTGTGTCGTGTACAACCTGGTTTGATCAAAAATTGTAAATTTGTAATATGTGATCGATATGTCTGAGTATGGGCTCGGAAAAGATAGCTGTAATTATATCATATTTTTCCCGGTTTCAGAAAGTTATATATCACATATGAATATTAGTCCTATTATTTTTCCAATAAAAATATATTTATCTACATAACATTATTTTAAATGGAAAACACGTACATCTATTAACAAAATATATCTGCTGAAGAAACATGAAGCATTCAACAGAAATGCATTGAAGCAGTTCTCAAAGTTATTTACCAAAACGATGTCGAAAAAGCTAAGAATACATAGTCTGAACCATAATTGAATGGTGTTTGTTTCGGTAGTTACAGTCGTAATATTGGTCGGTGATGTCTGTGATGTTCTCTGCATCATTGTAGACTAGTGGCTGCATTCTTGGTCGGTGTGGTCGTAATATTGGCCAGGACAACGTTGATGGACAGTTCAATACGTACACGACGGGGCCAGAGTCCTCGGTCCGGAGTCTGTCGGTGTCGAATGTCACATCTACACTGCTTCATCAGGGACGCACAGACACTGACACTGTCTACAGACACACAATACAGACACTAATTTTGAGTCCTGAGGGTTGCGGTGACTCCTCTGACAGAGTGCAAGGAAATCTACCCGTCTTGTACGGGTGTAGATGTACCCGTAGATCAATATAGAACATGCACTTGCAATAATTATATTCACTTCAAACAAGTCTACTAATTGTGGTTAAAAGGGTCATGTTGATGTTTACACGGACTTGAATAAATAACAGAAGTAGAAGATATGTGAGCTGCATGTTTTATCGGTAACGAATGACCATGTGCGTTTGTCATTGATTTAGGTTATCTGACCTATATATCACAGTTCAACTTTTGTTGCTGTTGTTGACAGCTGTCGTATTGTCATGGGAAAAACCGATCAGACTACTTATGCAGTTTCTTTACATTGTTCAAAATGCCTGCATGGGTATTTTTCTTCTATTTCTTCTGTTTCCATAGTTACCGATGTACTATCCGCCCTGAGGCTGGCATCCGTGCCTGTCCAGGTGCCTCTCCAGCTTCCGGCAGTGAGACGCCATGTCTATTGTTGTCATGATAATATCAAGACATTGTGCTTATTTGCACATCTACCCCGTTTTATGACACCGTTTGTTACCCTGATGTCGACATCAAACCCGAAGCTCCATGTTGTCAGGCACCCTGATATGCACATCGACCCCCACCCCTGCAAAGCTCACACTCTTTGTTGTCAGTTTTCGTCGCTACCCTGTTTCTTTGATGTGCACATTGGACTGACTCTGTACCTCTATAGTAACGCTGATGTGCACATCGACCCCCTTCCCCACCTTCCCACACGTTCTGTGGGGTCATTTCCATGTCTCCCTCCACCCTTAATTACCGTTATCTGCACATCGAGTGTATATGCCGTTAGTTACGTGTGATTGTAATGCATTTTGAAAATATCCATGACATGAGTCAGAGGTAACCACCGACAAACACCGCCGAAGTCGAAGGGACCTATGTAAATACTTCGACTTATCCGAAGTGCGACACAACCGGAAAACAATGTCTGAGGTAGGAACACGCTGAGAGTTTTACTTCGAGATAACTGAACGTTAGACATAATAATCGACACAACGGTGTTTGATTGTATCATACATTGAAATATAATAAATACAGATTTTATCAACAAATAAAAACAACTTGGGAACAGAATTTAACAATCTGTGTTCGTTTACGGTTATTGGTCATAAGCCTGGGTCGGTGACAACATTGGTGATGTTTACTGGTTGGGTTTCCGTAGTACAGCGTCCTGCCCCTCAGATATGCGAGTCCCCCTCTCGTATTATGTGAGGTACAAAACCCGAGCAGAGGGTTATTGTCACGTGGGGAGGTGAGAGTGGCGACGCATATCTTCCACAAACACACTACACATGCTGTACGGGAGAGACACACACGCATGCTAGCGAATTGGGATAAAATATGAAAATTAAGTCATATTGATAACAGATCCAGGCCTTGTTATTGTACTAGTACTTGATAGAATATCGTTTGCACTTTGTCAGGAAGGAACACCCTTGAAAATAGACCTCGTTATCAGCACGGAGAAGAACTGAAGACAAATAGTTGGACGATCAGGGGATCACCATGACAACCAGAGGCGTGAGATCAAAGCGGAATATACGACGGGGGTCATAAGGTAACCGTATTGGGAGTCGTAGAATAATCCTCAGTTGACAGATCGGATACAGCGTTTCCCTTCAATACACGACTTTTTACCATCAGAACCCGCCATATTTTTGGTTCGCTGATTAAAACATAAGCTTGTACTACCGATGTACACGAATACAGACCCACAGCTAGACCAGCTGATGATTCAAATAACATAGATGGGCGTTTATAGTGAATGATAAAAGATCCTGTATAAATATTAACTTGAATACAGCTCACTTTACGACCACAACTGCTGGGACAGTGAGTGAGTATAGCTTTACGCCGCATTTTAAAAATTCCAGCAACATCGTGGCGGCAGACACAGAAATGGACTGCACACATTGAGTTTTCAGCGTGAGCTGGGCGAGATTAGTTTTACGCCGCTTGTAGTGTTATTCCAGCAAATACCACGACAGGGGACACGAGACTGGACATCACACGTTGTACCCATGTAGGGAATCGAACCCGGATTTTCGGCATGAGGAGCCAGCGTTTTCACCACTGGCCTACCAAGACCCCTAGGAACAGTTAAAATCAAAACAACATATATTTTCATAAAACAACGATTTATTCACTAACTCAAAATTTCTTGAGTCACACTAAATATATTAAAAGGTGCTTAATGATCATCGCTTTGTTGCACCTTCCGGTGCCATAAATAGAGAGAAATGACAAAGAAAACAAGGTATGAGTACATGTGTAAAGTAATACTACATTGCAGTTCCGGTCACGTGGCGATTATAATTTACAATTGATGGACAGGGCATTTCGTTGTCGCTACGACGTCGCCAGCTCACGCTGACGTCGAGACGGTGTCGTGATGGCGGGCGGGGTGTGTGACCGTTATAATACTGGTGGTATGCCCGGGACCCTAGCTTGCCCATATTTGGACATAAGTCTCTGAGTATATACAGGCTTAATACACAATATCCCTGTCTGAAGGTCTTAAAGGAGGAGGGCACATCGATGGACGACACCGACTGTGATGTAGTGCACATATAAATAATGGTGTTCCCACCGGAGCGGGAACTTGCACGTTTCGCTGGGCTTAGAGGTTGGAACGAAACACACAGACGGGTAGGATTCCTGACGCCACAAGGATGACGTCACAAGGATGACGTCACTGGTCACAAGACTGTGATACACAACATCTCTTGTCGATCGTCTGGCAGTGACCGTGCATTTCTGGACTTCACAGGAAGCACGGACTTTAACCGTGCTGTGGTGCAACTCAACGAACGTTGTTCCTGTGGCAACGTTGCCACCAGACTAGCTTAGTTTCTGGTGACGGAAGTCCCGAAACCTCACTTGATAAATGTTCACGAAGTGTCTCTTTGCACTGCTCATAGAACTTGGAACTTTGGCCAGGAGGAGGTTGTGTCTTTGTAGTCCAAGCAGTCACCATGGTTACCTCTTGACAGCGTTTGTGCAGAGGGTAGGGTACCGTATGAGGTCATTTGATTCCCGTGTGTGTTGGACATGCTGCCCATTCCATTGGTCATCTGGTTGGACATAACCGGGAGCTGCATCTGACTCAGATAGTCCATATTGCCATAGTAAGACGAGTGACCATAGCCCTGGGGGTTATACGAGTGTGCTTGACCGTTGCTCATGGGGTAGGAACGTTGCATGCAGCTATTGTTGGACATCAGTTCGTTCATGGGTGGCATGGATGCTGCTGGGTTCCAGATGGAGGTTGCGGCGTTGAGGGAGCTGCCGTTAGGAGGTGTGGTGCTGACTACTGGGGGTTTGTAGGTGACTGGAGAGGGTGCCTGGGGTGGGGGTGTTTTCGGCTCCTTCTTGGGGGACTGGGATGTCTGGGGCGGGCTGGGTTGTCCTCCTTGCTGCTGCTTGGTCTTTTGTTCCTGAGCCTTTTGCTGCTGCCTGCATTTAGCGCGGCGGTTCTTGAACCAAACCTGCAAGATAAGGGAGAATGTGACAATCATGTTAACAGCCAAACATGACATGGTTGATACAGGTGCGGTCAAACATCACCATCACAGGTGTTGATGAAAACAATACTTCACAATGATTGCATAATTACAAACAAGATGCTCACACGGTTGATGATAATCTGTCACTGATAACAAAATACAAAGAAGGACAAAGTGCAGGATTAACTCCTTATCAAAGATAGAAGTAAGCATTTAGAACAAAACGATCATGTTCTACGTATTTATCGCCTTAAGGTACGCAGAGGTACCCACGTGTAAAGAAAGGTCATGTTTTAGGGGAGGGATGAACGGTGACTGGAGAGGGCACTAGAGCTAGCTAGGGGACAGGGGGTGGCATAGCTTCGGGCAGAGAAATAAAAGGGTCGGGATTTCTAGTATCACTAAAGGAATTCATACTCTTAACAATAAAGTGTTTTCGCCGTCCGCTGCCTTCATGGGTGTAAAGGATTAGTGTTATCGTGTACAGGGCAGCAATTAACACACGGGTAAGATGGCCAACTAGCAAGTTCCAGTTGAAGTCTGGTTGACAGTGAAAGAAAGTATTACAAAGGGTAGTTTTCAAGAGGGTGGACGGGACGGGCGAGGGCCCCCTCGGGGTCGGACCATTAGGAGGTGTTTACAGGGCCTAATTGACTTGTCCAAGGTAAGTGTACACACCACCCCCAGGGCATACATACCAGCCATGGCTGACCGGTCTTGCATCACACTGGTCAAGGGAGACAATGTCCACATCCTACCCACTACACGGTCAAACAAAGACCAGCTGGTTATCCTTACACAATTAATTTTTACCCTTCAGCGAAGGGCATCATTGAATTTGTCCCTATCAAAACAATCCCCATTAATACGTCATTCATGATTGTGTTGTTCCTGTGTAATCGAAAATATACAAAATATGCCGCCAGGTTTCTCAGTGCAGTCTGTGAAACGATTTTTTTGTTGCTAAACGTGGTTTTCCAGCACCCAGTTCAGGAGATAATAATGTGCGACAGATTAGCGCTAAATGATGTGTAATTGCTGCGTGAGGGAAATTGTGATCCCTGCCTATTACATTAATCAAGTGCTGATGAGTTATTAGCGATACAGGACCCACAGCGGCATATTCAAGGGTGGGGCGGAGGCGTATGAGGGAGCTCAGTTACCGTAGCTCTTGGACCAGATGGTCTCTACAGTAGAAGACGTATCAGACACAGGCGGTTAAACTAGGAATTAACTTGTAACAGTCAGTCACGTCCCATCATCCTGTTGTTTGATTTCATTATGAAGACGTCAATATGATGATAGAATTATTAAACACTGGTGATCGCTATTTGTTTAGTGCATTGTGTGTTGGTTATCCGGCTAAGAGATACGGACAGCTAGTAGAGTCAGTGTTTACGCGATTAGGGAGTTAAATGCCAGCTTACTCTTTAAATTATCATCACATATTTCCGGGGCCTATGGATCAGGGGTGAGACAGAAGGGGAACGGGACTCCGCTGGGATAAGCTCATATTTACCTGGACTCTGGATTCGGGAAGATTGATCTTAAGGGCCACTTCCTCCCTCATGAAGATGTCGGGGTAACGAGTCTTCTGAAATAGGCCTTCAAGAACGTCCAGTTGAGCACGGGTGAAGGTTGTCCTCTCACGTCTCTGTTTCCTTGGATTAGCGCCTGGAGAAAAAAATACAAAATAATCAGAGACCATATCGAAAGATAAATCCCATTCCACGTTGCATGAAGAATGTCCCTTTAATCTTTCATTTCTCCTGATTGGAAGTGTCACACCACGTAACGCCCATTCTGTGATTCTCATTGGTTTCTGACACCTTGCACAATGCATTGTGAAGACGTCAAGAAGATGTCTTCAGTCTATACAATCTATGCACGTTTACCTGCCGAATGATCTACATATTCCCCTGATTCCGTTTGAATCATTCAACACGACCTTTTATTGTGTCATAAATCCCTGAAATTGCCATTTCGATTTCTATAGAATTCTGTTGGTTTTTAGGTTGTCCCTTACACATCTTAAAAAGCCGGAATCTTTGATGGAAATAAATGAGCCATGAGGTGAATGAGTGTAAAATTGCTTCCATTAAATCGAAATTTATCTGTTTGCTTTGCCAGTTGAATGCCGGGAGAGAGACAGACAAGGGACGGTGGGGCTCGTGACTCGCAACTCCGATACATCCGGGCTTTTACTACCGCATGCAATAATAGTTTTAATCACAGATACACAACAGAGCTAAATTGACAATTTCAGTATTTTGTTAATACTGGTCCGGAGACAGTGATATGGGGTGGGGGGCGCGCTCTCCGTCCCCTTCAAAGGCCCCCTTCAATCTGCCCAGTGCACAAAAGCACCCATCAACGTTGCCAGTAGCTTCGCTTGCCAGTGGAGTACCTTCCTCCCACCCTCAGCGAGTCTATCTCATAAAAATGCAATTTTCTTTTCAGTTAGGCTAGGGAGTTTTAAATGGAAGTCGTGACTGAATGAATACTCGTGTTCAATGCTGTAGGATCTCATGCCGGGCCTACGGACAACAACGCACTATTGACGCGAGTTTATTTTTCCTGCAAAACGTGTGAATTGGGGGAGCCATACCCGTCTTTGAACGGCAGATGGGAACACAGTCTTCGACGCTGTAATCCCCGATACAAAAATAGAAATTTGGGAACAGTAATGTTTGGTTCGGGGAAACCGAAAGAGAGAATAGGTTAACATGGGATTAGGAAAACTGTCAACAACAGTGTGAAGAGCGACTAGGAGCGTGGACACCATTACTACGGATTACAACCACAGTCAACAAAGTCCCTCAAATAAAATATGTCGTACCGTATTAACACCGGGTCACTAAATCCAACAAGGAGTCTATATCGGGATTAACTGAACGCATGTCAATCAAACTATAATCCGATCTTTGACATTTGTAAATATTTCAACCAAATTGTTTGAATAGATATTAATAATACAAATAACGGAAAAAATAAAACTAATCCGTGGTACTTTTTGATAATATTTATAGCTATGGTGTGGATTTTCATTTCACCGAGGTTGAGATTTTGAGGTCACTGATAGCATTGAGAAAGTTTCTAATATGATAGTCCTTCATAGCCCCTCTTCTTTCAGGTGAAAGTCAACAATACGTCTTTACCTGCCGCCCAAACACGGGCATAAAAGGTATGAATGTCTCTCAGTAATGGGCACCCAACCGGGCCTCCTTTCAACCCAAGTCTCAGACCCTCTAACCCGCTACCGCTAGAATTGCTATATAATTACTTCATTGACACCCTACCATACAACTCGCCTCGCCTCGTTGCAGTGTCCTATCATTGCTATTCTCACAGGTCCTCAAACACACAGACGCGAACACTAAATTTTTCAACTTGTAAATACTGGAATATTTGGATGATTTCCTCGTAATAAATAGTATAATTTGACGAATATTTATTTGTCTAGTGTTGTGGAAGGATATGATAATATTTCGGGGGAAATATAAACATCAATTTAGAAATAATTCTCTTAGTTTGGGTGGTGAAAAAATAAGGTTTCCTTACCTTGGTAGCCCATTGCTGGGTGCAGGAGGTCCACGTTTGGGGAGGTCAAGCTGATGCCGTTGACCGAGTAGGGGTTCCCGGCCTTGGACATATGAGAGGAGGACACGGGTGGGTAGGCCATGGAGGCCATCCTCAGATCGTCCGTGGGGAGAGAATCCAGTGTGGGGATGAGACCACGTGACTCGGTGGTGGGGGTGAGGTAGCGATCGGACCACACTGCAAGAGAAGTCGGACAGTCAGCGGCGATGGTCGGGGTGCAGCTGGATGGGTACAAGTCTGCGGGAGGGAGAGGAGGTACCGTGAGTTAAAAGTCACCAGGGTAATGACACAGTCCAAAAGAAAAATAAATAAAATAAAATTCTCCCAGCACTGGTACGAGGGTAGTTCGGGTATGGCTGGGAATGGGTGCTAACCCGGTGTTAAATGAGGGATTACATGCGTCGCTAGGTAGGAAGCCGATCTAATGAAGCCTAACTCGGCCGTAATGAAGTGTAGCGGATTATCAACTGCCGTCTTAGCCGCGCCACCCAATGAAAATCCTCCTGTCAAACTGCTACATTTGGATACATTGTCTTACATGTAATCCGCCTTCCCACCCCGGGGCTGGGAAAGCACCCCAACCACATGCTGGCACCTGCTCGGCGGAGGTCTATCGCGACCTGTCCATGTTGCCATGCATACGTCTATAGCTACGCATTCACTGTAATTTGCAACAATTCTGTTTTGACACGTAATTAGAAAGTTTAAGAAAAAACAAAGGATCGTTACTGTTTGTAATAATCTTGTAAAAATTAGCAGTATTAATTTGATGGGAGATTTATCTGGACAACAATTGACGATGTGACACTGTCGTAATAGCCATTTGCACGTTGGTGCTGTGTCAATACTGTTTCGCAATAACACGATAACATGAGATAAGCAAGAAGATGCAGAAACACCACAGATAGATCACATGTTTGTTTACATCCTTATCAGATACGCTGCAGAAGTACAAATACTCCCCCGACCGGACAATATTGAGACTGGGTGACTGTCTTGTTCCGCTACAATGTCAGATGGGCCGGTAATTTACATCTCGCCTCGAGCTCTGAGCACAACGCGCCACGTGCCCGCGTCCAATCACCGCCTCAACACTCTACAATTATCACATTTCCATTCTTTCCTCAAAATTATCATCAACGTTATCATCGTCTTGACTTCACACACCATGCGAAGCTTGTGCAGCACGTGCTGTCGGTCTGACGCGGAGTCCGACCCGACCCACATATGCCCCAGCTTGTTAAGCGTAACATCGCAAAAGTTGTTGACAAGACACAACTATAAGAACACGCTGGGGAATAATACTTCGGATACCTAGGTACATGTAGATCCAAGAGACAAGGCAGATACCGAACACCCCACCTGTGAGTGTAGGGTGGTATCAACGAGGGAGGGGGAGAAGGACAGATGACAACAGGGGTATGTCAGTTAAAAATCAATTCTCTATCTACAGATTTCGTGTCGGTATTCGAGTCGTATTGATCACACCGACATGTTGAGGGAAAAGACGTACCTGTGGCGACACAGAAACCTTAGTCCCCACCGTAAGGCAGTCCTCAACATATGTGAACAAGTTGATCGAATTCACCAGGCAACTTAATCTGTGAGCCTATACAAGCTTCCCCGACCCTACACAACTCACAATGACTACTATGCAAATACATAACGATTTACATAGAAAATCAAAGTGAGATCACATGTTTCAAAATGCGGCGACATTCTCGACCAGGGCAAATCAGCGACGTTATTCGCCAATTTTCAAAATTTGTACGAGTCAATTTAATTGTGGTTTGAATTCTGACCCGATTTCAGGGATTGAAATCAAGCAGCATATGGCTACGCTAAGGGCGGGACGGGACCAGGTTATGCACGTGCACCACCCGATCCCCACCAGTCGCTCCCTCTAAACCAACGCCGGGTAATGTTAGGGTTCTCGATGTGGATCGAGTCGAGAGGGCCTGATGGTAGGGAGTCGGGGCCCCTGGGGTGAGGAAAATCTTATCATTAAAACAACTAACTTAAGACGACCCTGTCAACCCCTTGTCCTTGTGGCCTACACGTGTTGACAACGTTGTCAACAGCTGAGGCATACAGAAACTTTTACACATAATTGGATTTTATCGAATATCTGACAGGCTATAGTAAATTCCATGTCAAACTCGATTACAACTGAAACATTCTAATCCGCAATTCAAAACGAGCAGAGATTTCTTACCACAATCAGTTGAAGGTAAGCATAATGAGCACAGCTTTGTGTCGAAAACTGCCCAACTCGAACAAATTTTTCTGGCCTAATTTGTACACTTCAAGCTTCAGCTGTGCATAGTCGATTACCCGTGATCCAATAAGCTATTCATGGGGCTGTGTAATAATGTGTATATACACTGTCACAAGCTTAACGATAACAGGCCGGCTTCTCTCACAAGCCACGCGATGAGAGGGACAGCGGTCATTCGTGGGACACTGGCCAGTTCTTATATCACGGGTAGAACCCCCTCTTATTTGTCCACTCATTGATGACCGTACTTGCAAGCAAGCGGAAAATTAGCACTAAATAGCAAGCAGCGGGACAGGGGTTTTTCAATTATTAATACGGTTTGATTCAGTCGCGTTAGCAAGCGGGTGTAATATGACGTTTAGGGCGTCGACGATGTCGCCGGGAAGAGTGGACAATGTATGCTCATGGGGCTGTCCTTTGTTCGCCGTTAACGTTGCAACGCGTGCATTAAAGCTGATGAAATATATATACTCCAATATTCCCGAGCTAAAAGAACTTCCTATAATTAGCTATTTCAAAGCTATCTGTTTGCTTTAAAGAAGAAAAATACATCGACAGAAAGCTATCTGTGTCTAGAAATGGACACTCTCAGTTGAGATATTAATCTAACAAATGTATTTATAAAAAGCCAAGGTACACGTGAGACGAACGCGTGTTATACCGATTTTGAGATCCGCTTCAATTTCATTTAGCGAAGCTTTGTTGTTATGCTGGCGATTACTCCGGAGCTGCCCTACCTTCAATCACAGCATCCAGTTCTGTGCTGATGTATTAATCTAGTAAATGCTGGGGCGAACGGAGAAGGTCTTTGTTGTCCCACATGAAGTTACCTGACGAGCATTGATCGCTACCAGACAAACTTCCATGGTAATTAGACCATCGCCGAACAACCACCAACACTATTGCGAGTCATTTCTCGTCCCTATTACAACTTAATCTAACCTCGCTTTACAAATTCCCCAGACTCCTAGTGCACATATGCGCGCCTTAATTATCGGCAAATCACTCGAAACAGCATCTAAAGAGCAGCGGGTGATTTGAGCGTAAATTGATGAATTATTGGAGTAAACAATGACATATTTAATCATCAAGTCACGGCGATGTGCGGAGACCGGAAGGACCTTATTGGCCAAATACATTACAAATATTCAAGGTCCAGAACAGTCTGTGTTCGTTCTTAATTGCTAATCCTGTAAGTCCAGCTATAAGTGTGTGGGGTAGGATAGTAGATAGGTAAGCGTTAAGAAATACATACTCTTCATTTGGACAGTGCTCGTAGCCTGGTCGGCGGCAGGATAAGATGGGAAGGGAGCTGAAACAGGGGGAGATAATTCCGTGAAAACATACATAAACAAAACTTGGGAGTAAGTTTTGAAAACATGACATGAAAAATTGAAAATTTTAAAATAAAAACATTTTTCTACACTTAATGTTATTTTGTTATAAACAAACAAGATTAAATCAAGCATTGATTAATTTCCACCCTGTTTCAGTCCTTTCCTATCACAGATTGTAGCATGTAAAATTATTTAACAATATAATTAACATGTTACACACATTTTTGAAATTATTATCGAAAGAAATGTATTCGCGTGTGTGTGTGAATAGGTATAACTGACGATGACTATTCCTTCAGCATTAAAAGGAGATTGTACTATTTTTTTCAGCGAACGTGATGCGGATGTCGATTGAGATGCTTGAACTTCCCATGGAAGACGGGCCCAGAAGGAAGACACACAACCTGAATATTTGCTTTTATCTTAATTCGCAACAGATGTAATTAGGTCGACATTATGGCATCGCCACATTCCCAGTGGTATTTACAGTCGGGTCAGAAATAAACTACAAACAGTTGTCACTTCACTGAAAATTTGGGTTACAAACATTAATTGTAATTTTCCTACATTTAAGAATAACAGTATGAATGCATGAAGGTGAAGTTTAATTTAAAAACGGTTTATTCATAATTTTAAGTTTGTTCGAAACGTAAGAAAAATACTTTAAATGACAAAAATCTGCTTTGTTTGTTTCAAGTATTGCTATTTGTTAACCTATAGTGTGCATTGCGTACAGGTAAACACATGACTATTTGGACAAACGTATGCCAAGAAAACATATTTTAGCAAGTATATTTATAAACGACAATAACAATAACAAAGTATATCGGTTATTTTACCTTTGTTTGGGTTGCTATGTTTTTGTACAAACACGAGTATTCCATGAAGCGACAGTTTGCAGTCCAAAAATAGATGTTTTGTATGTTGCTGGTTAGCACGTGTTGAAAAAAACAACTTACTCTTGCTTCTATTTTTGCGGACAATTTCGCCATTAAGATATCTAAAATTCAATTCACATTTTCGTATATCCCCATTATTTGAGTCAAATATATAAATTATATATACTAGCAATTCTGACCTTTCTTTCAAAACCTAGATGCAGACCTCTCAAGCTCATATTCATGTTGTTTGTAAGGGAAGGTTTTTAAATACAAAAAAGTTTAATAATATTCATAGTTTCGTCCGAACCATGTGCAGAAATTCCTTCTTTTTCGCACGCCCCTAAATTCAATATACGTGGGTTAAAATGAAACTTGCCTGTATGTTGGAGTATATAACGGGCAGCGAGAACCGTGCAAAGGTATTCCTTGTGAACCGCGGTCAGGTGGGCAGAACAAACTACCCGTTACTTGGAGTTAGTGACTCGGGGGTACTATGCGGGGGTACTAGGCGGTGTAGGATGGGGCATTCCTATAAACGGGAGAATTCTCCCAGCGATGAGTTGTTATCATTATTGGACCTTAGAAGAAACAATACCTGTGTTCCCCAACCCGCTTACCTGACTCACCCAGATAGCCTTAATTACGGTCCCTTTGTCTTGGTACAGCAATGTTTATACACCGATTGGGAGCAATTTTCAAAATACAGTTGTCACTAATTAAAGAATATTTATGAACGTGAGCAGGGTTTAAGTGTCACTTTTAGTTTAAAATATTACCGATAAAATTACGGGTAGATTATATTGATATGGTTGTTGGAAAACATTTTAAATCGTTCAGAAATGATATTTTGATCACACCAAATGATATTTTAAACGGCTTGAATATCCGGGAACTCAAGTATGTTATTATATTGACTGTGATGATATCGATATTGCACGTGAATGGTGTCATGACGACCCAGGGTGGTGATAGGGATAGTAAGGGTGAGACAGCGTAATGTGTGACAGGGTGGGGGTCGGGCGGTTTGGGGCTCAGGTAGCCCGGGGATCGGGGTTGAGTTCTGGGGCAGGTACCCCATAGACGTATATACGGAATAGCACAAAACAGTCAACTCACCTTTATAGGTAGAAATATCAGTAGCCAGTTTGATCGTTTTCTCCACGCTAGTATCCAAGTTTTGTCGACCTGTGAAAGGAAATCCAGAATTCTGCGTTAGTTGCAATAGGCAGAGCCGCGAGGCGAGTGACTCGCTCGGAGACAACCTCACAAGTGCAGTTTAACAGGGATTTCGGGGCTTAAACTTATTAAAGTAATATGTTGGATCGGAATGTGCAAAGCATTAAGTGAAGAAATGCCATTCCTAAAAGACTCGTACTTACTTTGTGAATGTGGCTTAGCACCGTAAAACCCGCTTACGTCTGATAAATGCGAACACTTCTGATTGATCACACAGCATCTTATCGCCCAAATAAATAATAATAGCCACGCCTTCAATTCCCCGCTTGTCGAATCAGCGCCCGCCATCAATTACAGCTGCGCTGCTATTGGCTGACTGTGACGAGCGATCATGTGACTGACAGCTTGGTCCCGCCCCCTCCGCTGAGTGTGAGGACAACTCGTTGCAATGTGTGGAGACGGAGAGACTTTCAAAGTTGCATCTACACATTGAATCTGTCTGTAATCTCCCTAGATTCGATTTAGCGCCATTGTAAGGAAGCCAGTCACACGTGTATCTTAACCTCGACGTTATTCCGTTGTGCAAACACACAGTCGACTTTTCTCCCGGTATTAAATGAAATAAGATCAACTAAGATTTAAGTTGGTTAGAGGTTTATAATAAGAACACAGTTTCCGAACGAAATACAGTGTACGAGAAGGTCTCAGCTAGGATAGACGTGTATTTGGGAATATTCCATATTTCAGTTTCGAAAAGAAAATGTCAAAACGCTGGGTTGTGTGGCTAGAGTGTGAGGATTCTGTGTTGTGCTATATAAAATACTGACTGCTGTTCGATTCTACAACGGTGGGGCAACAAGGTTCTACTATTCTATAGGGGCCATTTCACGTGCTACATGACAATCGCAAGCTATAGAATCACCCAAGTTTGAGGAATGAATGCTTTATGCACCGGCGCCATTGATAAACAACAATACCACAACAATACCGTGTGAAGGCATTTGAAAGGCATTCGTACTGGAACAGAAGGCATGAATAGCACCGACAGTTTCCACCGTGGGCTGAACCAGCGACTAGTCTCCCTCGTTCTGTTAAAGAAACTGTATTATAATATTCTAATCTAACGGTTACCAGAGTGCTCGGTCGCCCCAGAAGCTCCCATTCACGAAGGATATAAACAAAGTAACATTCTGATACATTTTCTCGTGAACAATCCGCCGGCATATCCTTCTCATTCTCGACATATCCTTGTCATGTTCGGAAGGAATAGCGGTTCTTTATTAAATGCATTTGGATATGTGATATTCCATTTATTCCATAATTATATTATTAGGTTATAATGATATAGTTATTTAAGGATATCGATTAATAAATATCATCGGACGGAGGATAGCATGTTAGAAGGAGGGTCCATGGATATGCTGTTTTGCGTCAGCGAGTCAGTTGAGAAAAGGTTATTGGGTCTTCTTTGTCATTGCAAAAGTACTTTTTCACATGAAGATTATAAATTTGCCATTTTTAAAATCAAACACGTGTATAAATCAGCAGATCTTTGAAAGGTTGCTGTAAATTATATATTTATAATTCATAACGTGTACATTATAAGTAAGCGTACCTTACGAAATAAACAGACATAAACATATACTTTCTCTCGGTGACTACAACTTAGACGACAGTGAGAAGTTTCAGCCAAAATAGAACATTATAATATAAATTATCATTTATTGTAGTAATCATGTCCTTCACTTTGCAGTTTATTTCATAACTGTAACGATTTGTGTGAATTTTAAGTACTCCACAAACTCTATATATTGTATTTGATAAATATTTGTATAATGAAGTATGCACGGGATGACATGGTCTGAATATGATGGTCTGAAAGATTAAATTTAAAACAACGTGGATGGGTATCCCAAGTGACATAATTCTATAACATTTACATAACATGTTTCGTTTTGTAGGGAAATGTTTCAACATTTTCAGTGTCAGCGGTCACGTTCATTTGTGTCAAAGCATCCTTGTTTCCCTTGCTATTTTTTTCTGTTACATGTGTTTTCATCAATCAATCAAACGTACAAACACATGAACTGAGAAAGTGTCGACAAGTATTGAGATGTGGTCACCTGTGTATACAAGTCACAGGTAAATATACAGGAAAACTCGCTCAAATCATCATGTACACGTGTAAAGCTGTTATTGTTTTAGCGTGTTGATGCTGGGCTCATCAGTGCCACATGTTGGCATTAACAGGTAAGACACCTCTCCATCAGGTAAGTGTTGTGGAAACAAAGCCGAAACACCTTCTCAATCAGCACCGTACAGGTGAGTATTGTCCCAGGTGAGAAGTACATGTCACACCTGATTGTTTTGTTTCGAGGCGCTGATTGAGACAGGTAACGTGATTACGTTCAGATACCATTTGACACGAGAATAATTACATTTAACTCTATCAAAAGGAGTACTACATGTTTTTACACAGTAAATGCAACAGATTCATTTTACATAAATATTATTTGTAAACATCATTAATTATATACCTTACTCTGACGTGAGTAAATTTAAATAATCGACGAAGATCTTTTAAACGTATCCAAAACATAGGTTTATAATATTATGTGAAATAAATAAAAGAACGTGGATAAAAATATAGCATTCTGTTTGGACAGTATTATTTGCCATTGTCACTTTCATTATACGATATTTTTATCCAAGGATGTGCAGGGTTCGATAGCATAAACAAATAAACTATATGGCATTGGTAAGGTACCTGGCAAAGATATCATAAAAATTAAAAAGTTTTAATTAACTGTTAGTTAGTTTTTTTCTAATGGAAATACAATTACGTCTGTTTTCTAACAGTATTTCTAAATAAACAGTCACAATAACTGAGCTCACTTCATTAGTGAATTGAGTAAATAGAACTCACTTCATTAGCAACCCTAACGGAAACCCGGGGGAGGGGAAGAGAGGAGGAGGGGGACTCTACTGTCACAACACTGATACTCAAACATAAGAGATTCAGTAATTACAACCCTGTGTTGTTATGGGATTTACCGGCGTAAAAACGCATTAGGGCTGCTTCTTGGGAAATCACCACGTTTTGAATAACGCGGCTTTGGTTTTGGCTGCCTTTGGAAATTTAATAGTTTCAATATGCTTAATTTATGAAACAGTGCCCTGAACATTACACAATTTAGTCTTCTTTTGGTTGTCGACAGTGATAATTATATGGTCATACGCAATTACAGCATGCTGGAACATCACAACGAACCATAATTATAACACTTAAACTAATGCTGAATTCCATACAGTAGTAAATTTTTGGATGTTATTGTGACACTCTTCAGATGCTCTTTGTTCCTGAATCAGATCAGAATGTTTCTGTATGTTAAGTATTATAATAGAAGACGTCGTCAAATTCAGATCGATAATATTTCTTTACAAAAGATATTTAACGGTTAATCTTGAAACCGCAATATTTTTGTTATTTTCGAAGCAAACCATTATTACCAATGAAGAAAACAACGTTACGGAATAATATGTGCTTAGTAACGGAATAATATGTGCTTAGTAACGGATTATTTGCTGTTACGGGGATGTGATTAGGCTAAATACGTAACATACAATACACGTTGATATATTCTGATTCAAATATTCTGATCCGTAATATATCCCCTGCTATATAAAGTGTGTCAAATATATCCGGTATGTCATGCGGATTCTTGTCTATCATTGTCTAAATGTATATCCCGTCTATATAGATAGAAATTCATCAGTGTTAAACTATCCTGATTATATCTATCAAATATACATCATATTTATGAGTAGTATATGTACATCTGTCAGTATCGGGTACTGACACGCGCGTGCTCGGAAGTCTTTTGACGATATCGATCGCATTTCTTGAGAGAAAATCTCGACCTCTACTGATCCGTCAAGCAATTAATCAATACGACCGTTTTCCATTCATAACGTTATGTTTGGGTCAGCTGAAAATAAGGTGTAGCAAGATGCATAGCACAAGACAGCCACGAATGAATATGATTTTTGCCGCAAAAAAACCCCTTATGTCATGAATTTTGTCCGTCGTACATACGCGAGAATACTTTTTTTGGACGAACATTTATAAAATCCATTCTGCTTTGGGTCATAACGATAGAATTTCTTCTATTAATTGAAAATGACATTTTTTAGAATTATGTACGTGATTATACAAAATATATGTCTGTCATATTTCATTTAGCCTCTTAATTAAAAACAATTCGATCAATTTCTATTCCGTCAAACGCATCGTCACCTTTTGTCATCTGGTGATACAAATTCTAATATGTCAGAACTATATAAGAAAGGTTTTGCATTAGTTCATAATTCCTCCATTGATTGATACGTATTGATTGACTTAACCCTTTTTAAAATATGTTTAAATGACAAACGTTGTAAGAGTATTAATAAATTAAATATTAATTTGAAGGTAAATAAACTCGTATAACGAAATGGTCATTATATAGGAGGAATTGTAAAATTAAGTTTTATTTTCACTTTTTGCAACGAAATGTTTAAAACAGTGTCATGAATGTAGTTGATTCTTCTGGTCCATGTGCACATAGTTTAGTTTGAACTGTGTGTACAATCCGTACAATCGGTTTAGTATGCATAGTGGGGGCAGATAATCAAATCAGGATATAACCTGTTCTAAATCAAATTCCGTTCACGGCATTTTGTACACAAATGTTATTTGATCATCGCAATAATCCGATCGTCATTAACTTCGCAAATATATGTGATACTCATCGTGATTTTATTGTTTTCTGGCTTATAATCATAAGTTCATTTAAAGAAAAACACACCGGAGATATTTTCCTGCCTGGAATTCCAGGGTAGGAAACTACCAAACATGTCAGGAAAGGTTAACCTACACATACAAAGCGGTGATGTAACGGCCTGCTGTAGCGTGTGATGTAGGTTAATCCTTCCAAGGGGAGATCTCCACCATAGCGTGTGTGACAGATGTATATGATACACAGGTACAATACGTACAGGTACAATACGTAATAATAACATTTTTGTTGTAGGATATATTGTCTTGGGTACATATTACTAGGTTAAAAAGGAACTAGGTTTTGCAAATGACTATATATACTATTTACTATAGCAAATATCGTTTTGTACTGTCGCACAATCTTCAAGTTGGGGAGTTCTTTAACATGGTTTCTTTGACATCTATAAAGAAATATAAATTCACCACAACACTGTGCCAAAAGATCCAACTGGACCAAATAGTCTTCGAATGTAAAACACATACATAAAAATAACCAATTTTATGTTTGAAATCAATAAATATACTAGTGGTTTCAGATGTCGCAGTGCATCCGAAGACGTGTCGAGATGATAAAATATGGCAAATAAGCGTGAACTACTTGGGTCTTTTTAAGGAAAAGAGGTAAATTTGAAATTTTAGGAGACGAGGTTTGCCCGTTTTGAATGGAGTGTGATGACACGCCCTGCATTTGGATTCCTGATACCCGAGCACCCTGCTGAAACAGTCGTGTTTGTTGTTTGACGTAGGTTACACTGATGTAATTTCCTGTTTCCCATAGTAACAACTGGAAGTGTTTCCCGATGCGACAGATTGTATTGCACAGTGGAAGTAACTGTAATCTGTCAGAATGTTTGTGCTGTTATATACTACCCATCAAAAGTTTAGATTCTCTAGTGTAAATGTAGCCACTTACTTCGGTCAGCTGTTCTAAACTAGATTTTGCAAAATCCGGGTTCTGCATCCCACCCTGGTGTATGGCAGGACTAGATATACACCAGCGCATTGCACCCAGGAAGGGTATATACCAGTGTTCTGCATCCCATCTGGTTGTATAACAGGACTAGATATATACCTGCTCACTGAATCCAGCAACGGTATATACCAGTGTTCTGCATCCCACCCAGGTGTATAACAGGACTAGATATATACCTGCTCACTGAATCCAGCAACGGTATATACCAGTGTTCTGCATCCCACCCAGGTGTATGATGGGGACTAGATATATACCCACACACTGCATTCAGTAAGGGACATGCCAATGTTCTACATCCCATCTAAGCGTATGACCGGACTAGATATACGCCCGCTCATTGCATCGGGTAAGGGTTTATACAAGTGCTCTGAATCCAATCTAGGTGTACGACAGGACTAGATATATACCCGCACACTGCACCCTGCAAGGGTATATTCCAGTGTCCTTCATCCCATCCGGGTGTAAGGCGGGCCTAGATATATACTGTGACACTGAATTCAGTAAGGATATATACCAGTGTTCTATATCCTATCTGAGTATACGGCAGGACGAGATATATACCCACATACTGCATCCAGTAAGGGTATATACCAGTGTTCTGCATCCCATCTGGGTATATGACAGGACAAGCTATCCAGCAAGGGTATATGCCAGTGTTCTGTATCCTGTCTGTGTATATGGCAGGACTAGATATATACCCACACACTGCATCCAGTAAAGGTATATTTCCAGTGTTCTGCATCCCATCTGGGTATATGACAGGATTAGCTGTCCAGCAAGGGTATATGCCAGTGATCTGTATCCTGTCTGAGTATATGGCAGGATTAGATATATACCCACACACAGCATCCAGTAAGGGTATATACCAGTGTTCTGCATCCCATCTGGGTATATGACAGAACTAGGTATCCACCCGCGCATTGCATACCATGTGACTGTCGGTACATACGGGTGCACTGTATGTCTTACCCTTACCTTTACCCCTCCAACAACACAGCCTTCCAACCCCTGCATATACCCCAACCAAACAATACACAAATACCCTACATAAACTGTCATCGTGAATGTTGGAACAAACGTTTTGACCAGTGGGTATTTAGTGTTCCTTATCCACGTCAGTGATACAGAAGACACATCGTACATTATCCCAATATCATTTTCTGGTCAAAGATCGAAGAAGAACGCATAGATTCTAAATTAATGTGATATTGACATGGGCGACGCATCCTCTGCTCTAATTAAGCAGTACAATGGTAGCTGGACTACCTGTGGTTATATGAAAGTGTCAGGTGGTCTGTAACAGTCATGACACAGAGCAAGTGTAGTTATATGAAAGTATGAGATGGTCTGTAACAGTCATGACAGAGCAAGTGTAGTTATATGAAAGTATGGGATGGTCTGTAACAGTCATGACAGAGCAAGTGTAGTTATATGAAAGTATCGGATGGTCTGTAACAGTCATGACAGAGCAAGTGTAGTTATATGAAAGTATCGGATGGTCTGTAACAGGCATGACAGAGCAAGTGTAGTTATATGAAAGTATCGGATGGTCTGTAACAGTCATGACAGAGCAACAGCAGGTATATGGAAGAATCACTTGGTCTATGACCAGTCATGGCAGAGCAAATGCAGGTAGTTATTTGAAAGAATCGGGTAGTACATAAGTGTTGTGACAGACTAACTGTAGTTCAAACGAACACCGAAGTATTTTATTACTTCAGTTTGTTCTGGATCAGTGCTGAAAATGCCGCATTATCTGCTTCTGATATTCACAGAAGGCTCTTTACAATACACCATATTTATTTTACTTTGGTAAAACCTAGTGTGGTGACAAATAACGCTTATTAATGGTGGTAGTTGGGCTGTTTTGTGACTTAGAACTGTTTGTCCGCTCCAATAGACGTGAAAGGAAGGGAAATTACACCTCAGACTCTAGACCTATCATCATCGTCATCATCATCGTCATCATCATCATCGTCGTCATCGTCGTCGTCGCACCACTAGCACCAGTGGCATGTAATCATCGTCATGGTCGTCGTCGTCATCACCATCAGCAGCAGCAGCAGCAGCAGCAGCATCTGCACTGCACCAACATTTGACTACTTGAGTTTATATCGCACCCAAGCGAAATCTGGTCTAGTCTGGTTAAATTTTAAGAATCATCATCACCACCACCATCATCATCATCATCGTCGTTGCCAATCCCATCCTTCTACCACCGCCATCATCATCGTCACCCTGCCATCTCCACTACCACCCTCATTATCATCACTAAATGCAATCGGATACATGATCAACTCACTTGAAAACTTACTTTTTGCAGAAGGAACTATTTCATCACAAAAATACTTTCAACGACGTGCAGATTCCATCGGTTTTCGCCATCAGTATCCTGTTATATCAGGGCTTTGGGACTGAATCATTACGACTGTCACCCAATGAACTAATGGATTGAATTTCTAATATGTTTAATTACGTGCAAGAACTGTTGATGTAGTGACTGGTGATTGATCTCAGTTAGATTGCATTGGCCCTGTCTCTGAGCAGATCGATAGCATTACTTAATAACCATACCTGGATGTACATTGCTACGATACAATTTTTAAACATTTTAACCCAAAATTACTTCCGTGAAGCTTTTGATGCATCGCAAATTACGAACGTAACCAGAACCATATTGTTTAACGACTTCGCCTACGTTTGTATCCATACAGAAAAAGATACTTGTTCTGGGGATGTTTCAAAACGGGGCTATTTAACACAGAAAGCTCTCTATCAAATGTGACCGTTTTTGTTTCACCTGTTTGGCGTGCTGCAGGGGATTTGTATCGCCCGTGCGGGACTAGAAATTACAGAGCGGCATTGTACAGATCATACGGCAACGCCGAGCAAGGTGCGCGAACATGCTCCATTAAATTAATTTGGACATCTGAGCAGCGAGCTGCGCCATTAGCAAGAAATTAAAAGGGCATTCTGTCTATTCTAATAAACTAGCATAAACTGACAGAAGTCATCAGGTAGGCCGTCTGTATGTGCACACCTGGGTCCGCCCAGGTAGATGTCAAAGAACGCCAGGTCACAACATGAGATGCGGCTCCATTGGGCCGCTTAAACTGATACTGTTTTTGGATCACGAATGACCACAGGTTTATTAATATAGACCCAGTCAGTGCATGAAAATAATCTCTGTGGATCGTGATTAAAACTGGCGCGGGTTCATCCCATTCGATGCTAAAATGAATTACAGATCGGTCTCTGTTCAGCCTTCGATACTGAAGTGCCATCAGCTATATCGACACTGTAATGTGAGACCCTGGCAACAAATGTTTAGCAATCTCTGTGTTCAAATATCGTTTAAGATTAACATACCTAATCTACCCGGAAATGCTAATTTATTATATCATTTTCCAGTTCGAATAAACGAAAGTTGATTTATAATTTTTAATTTGAATCCCGATGGTTTAAAAACGTAAGCGGGACCATATTGTTACACTGATAATTAATTAATTGCTTTAATGACCTAACGAACAGTTAATACTCGACTTATCTTGTCTCTTCATGGTGTTAATCTTACAAGATTGTTTAACTAGATCGTTAATTAATTAGGTTAAATTTATTAATTAACTTCATGTTTTCGTGCCGACGACGAACCCTTAAGCCGGGATGTGTTGTCTTCATAGTGGTGCATGATTCTAAGTATTTACTGATAGACTTTAATTACGGTGGTTGTGTAGATGGTTTCTCGGTGAAGTATATACCTAATTAATTCATTTGAATTGAGTTAATCATTCATTAAGTAAACGGTATGTTTGGCTAACCTCAGCATTGCAGTTCAGGAACAATTAAAGCCGATCCATATCTTACAAATACATTATTAATGCTAAAAATACACAATAACAATTTTTATGGTTTATCCAATTCTTTACTGCAACAGATGCGACGTTTAGTTTATTGCAATAAAGAAGTTGTCAATCCAAAAATAATTATTATTCTTCATCATGCCAACTTTGAAATGACACGCAAAGACGTTAAAGGTACACACGAATAAACCCAGAAAAATACCCATAAAAGTATTACAGGTAGGTCCAGATAACACACGATGTATTTCAGTTGTAAATGGTTGTTTAAGCACGGTGTATCAGTTAAAGTTCCTTTGCTCCATTTAGAAACATCTCGTTTGCTCTGATTTATATTCAACTTTAAGACAAAGGCTATAATATGGGATTTCGCTGTCAGTTTCACATCCCTGTTTACGTTTATCGCTATATACTGGACAATAAACATAAACTTTAAATATTAATGTTGATACTAATTTTGACAGCCATAGCTCATACTTGCGATCGGGACAGCGATTGAGAACTGGGGATTAGTATTTGTCCAAAACCAATGCGTATGTGCAGCTTGGTTTGGCGAAAATACTTGCAGTTAAGGAATATTTTTTATTGTGCATGTTCTCATTTTGATCCTCAACGATTGTTTCTGCATAAATATCCGGGAACAGCATATTTATGCAGCATCACGGCAAAGTCATGTCTGTACGTGGGAACACGACACAATTATGCATGCATTGAACTTAATACGGGTTTTCAAAAACGTGGTTGTGGGTGTATAAAATCAAACGGAGTAAACATAGAACTTAATTCGGGTGATAGATAGAGGACACACAACAAACTAGTAGATGTGCAATATATCACAGGGTGGTAGATATAACGCACAATGCAATGGTAGATAAAAGATATAAGGCAGTGTGGAAGAATGAAATGCATGTTAACGGAGCGGTAGTATTCATGCATATTCATAAGATGATACGGAGTGAAACACATATGCGAAACCCTGTAAATGTGCATTATATGTGTCGTGAAACACTATAAAGCGATATGAAGTGAAACCCTGAGAGTGTACTTGAGTATAGAACTTAACCGTCGAATTATATGTTTTCGGACAGGTCTTTGGAAATAATAGAAGTTCTCACGCAGTAACGAGTGTTGTTATCCACAGAGTTAAAGTAAATACTCGGATGATGATATGTTTTCTAGATAAAGTCGTCTTTTGTTCGTTAGTGAGACGTTTTACAGTTGTTCATGTGACTACTGCGGGAACTGTGAATGTTAACCCCCGAAAAAGCATAACATGAGGGTGCTTGGGGTGTTAGCACGTGAATGCATATGAGTGAAACCGTGAATACATGGGACGTGAAACCTAGTCAGTATATTGGAGTGAAACCTGATAAATGCACAGGACGTGAAACCTGGCGAATACATAAGACTTAAAACCCAGTGAATATATTGGACATGGATGTGAAATCTAGTGAGAACATATGGCGTGAAACCAGGTGAGTATATAGACGTGGATGTGAAATCTAGTGAATGCGAATGCATAGGACGTGAAACCTACTGAATATGTAGGATATGAAATCTATGGCGATATACGATATGGATGTGACATCTAGTGAATGCAAAGGACGCGAAACAATGAATGCTTACTATATGACTGACACTCTTATTTTAACAATTGCAGTAGATCTCTCAAAACAAAGTTAAACACTTTGCATATCTGCTTACATGTAGATGTTACAATGTTTATTTTACTGAATATTTCCGAACACAGACATCGATGTGATGGTGACGTATGGATGCTGCAGGCACAACGAAGACGAGTGGGGGCCTCAGTCATCAGACTCCCCGCTGGGTGTGGTACTATGGATCATGGTGACGGGGAGTAAGGAATCGTACTGTCTGATTGTGGGTATAGTAGTCGGCAATATTTACACCATACAACCCCTTAAACCCACTTGTTTAGCAGCCAGTAATTACCCACAGGGACAATCAACAGAGGACAACAAGCATCGGCAAAACACAAACAGCGTCCTCAGCACCATGAGCAGGGTTAAGAATAACCCCTAGGGTGCAAGCTGGGACCCTTGCTGGGACCTGCTGGGACCGATTTGAAGCTCTTGCAATTTACTTACATGAAACTAATTATGCGTGGGTAGGAGTTTCGTGGGGTGACGATACGCGAGCACATTAGGACCGACAATAGGACCAGTTAACTCCCATCGCCACTCGGCGCGACTCTAAATCCCTTTGGTAGGGACCTGAACGCAGATCATTATACAGATTAATGTAAGTACTCATATAGATATCGGCAACTCCAGAGGGATTAATTCACCAGTCCGGCACTGATCAACCTGTAATCATACCTACCCAAAACACCAGTATACAAAATTAGAGAAATTGACTCCCGATTGTGAAAACAAATCCTCTGTTACACAACCCAAACACCTAGACCGTCCCGACAAGCACAAACCTGTAGTCAACGTTGAAATACCGACATGCTAACCCCTCTTTACTAATTTTCGCTGATGTTTTACCATTTTTCCTCATTATTTTGCAAATAAAACGTTTTCCATTAATTTTGAACAAGCCACATCTGTTCTCTTACAACCGACGGTATACATCGAAATGTCACAGATGCAATAAAGCAAAATGATTTAATAATAAATAATAAATAATTTAGATTTTTGTTATACTTTTTGACTTCCCCGATATAAAATGAAAAGTACAAATTCCAGGACTTTTGGAGGTGTTGAGTCTCATCCTGGAATCCCCCAATACATATTCTCGTTCTCTCTAAGATGAGAGAATCTTTCAGAAACAAAACAAAACATGCCATTTAATGTCAGCACACCCCAAATGTCTCGCCTGCTTTAACGCCTCAAGTTAAAGATTCAGCATTTTAATTTCTTCGGAAATGAAAGACAAAGCAAGTTTCCAATGTTCAAGATTGTTAGTGCGGTTTTCATGGTTATATTAACCGGTCCCGTCTTCTAGATGTACTCCTCCTGGGTTAAAGGCATCTAGTCAAGGCAACTAAAAGTGGTTCACCCGATTTTAATAATGGTAGTCAATCGGTATATGTTGATCTAGCTTCGATTACTGGCCAAAACACGTTATGCAATAATATCAATGTATCCAAAACGTAATCATATGTCAATATGTGGTACTGGCACCGTCTACACTTGAGGACAGTTGAGTCTATGAGACGGAAATGCTTACACCAACTTCGCAAAAAAAGCTTTCATTCGGTGTTATTTATCAAGTATAAAATCCAACATTGTAATGTTTAGGAAACAAATGATTTCGTCTTTATTAAGGACTAAAATCTACTTCCGATCGTGTGATCTTCACATATTAGTTATAGCGTAAAAGCGTTCATTTTTATAATATCTTCTAACACAGGTAACAGTGACTTAACACTCTCGCGACCTTGTAACCTTTTACGTTGAACAATGCATTTTACCAAGAATTCAATGAGCGCGCAAAATGTGTACATGTGGTAAGATTTATGTTTCTTTACGGTCTATATTTAAGGTATAATATAACAGGTTCGAGGCACTAGATATGAATAACTCCCAGCGTATGTCGCAGCACAGAGAGAACACCATCTAAACTGACGAGCGAAAGAAAGTATACGTTTGTTTGAAGAGTCTTTGAAGATGCAGAGAATATTACATCCATCATCCAGTGATATTATGAAGCTGACGACTGTGAGTTTTATCATGCAACGTTTTTATTTGGTCGGTCTTCCGCCATTTTATCATCAATGCTAGTTTAGGTACTCTCTGCAAATGATTGCGCCTCATGTCACGTTGACCTCAGCTAATATATCACATCCCAGCGTAAAGCCTTTTTTTATAGCCACAACGTTTGGTAATAAATTGTGCAAAGCTGGTGTATCTTTATGGCTTTCCACCATGAACTAACCGACGGTGCCATCACCAAACTTAGAGTCGGGGCATCTCTGGGCTGCATGAGCCCCCCGGAGACACCCTCCCCCGCCGCGCCCAACGTGACCGGTGTCTTGTTCGACATGAGGCGCCCATCGCCAAGAGCCTTTCGCACATTAGCATTAAACATGAAAGTTGAATTTATTATATTCAAGTGCTGTGCTTATCGAGTAGCGAGCACGTGGAGGTTGTTCTGTAGGGGATATATCCATATGCATAGGGGGTGCCATATTCTGACAGTTATTGCCTGCGAATGTGTCATGAATGATGACGAGGTATGAAACTCCTGTCACTTTAAGTACAAGACATTTCAATAAACGGATGAAGAAATTAACCTATAATTGACATGGCTTTTTTAAGTGCTATGTATTCCCGACTAAACTCATATTACATCGTTGGCATTATGTCAGGAGGTAATTGAGAAAATTCAAAAGCTGTTTTAGAATTTGCATCACTTAATGTCAGGCTGTGCGTTGGTCTAGCTGGACTGAAACTCCGATAAATCATTAAAAACTTACATATACATATTAAAATGGATTGAAGAAAATCAATAAATTATCTATTAATTTATTTATATTTTTATCATTTTTATTAATTAGATGGACAGAGTGGATATAATTATTCATCTGAATCAAATATAATGCGATTATATTAACTGTGAAATAAACTATTTTATAGTGGTTTAATAAATGTTCAAATGTTGAATATTTCGTCATTTTAGTCAGTCGTACTACAATATCTGTATATGGATTTACATGAAGTTGTTCCGATATCTTGAGACAAACAGACATTCAAGAAGCTGGTTTGGTGAGTGAGTGAGTGAGTGGGACAGGTAGTATTTCAGCTCTATCACAGCTATTCAGCGTACTTCGGGAGGAACCTCATAATGGCGCGCGTTGTCGCTCATCATATCGGCGAGGGCACAGGTATGGTTCTGACATTCCAAAGATTATAGTCGGCATAAACTTAGATTCGAACCCAGAAGCAATGGATCCCGACACAGTAGCGTATACCTGCACTGCCACAGTAGTGTGGACCACGTAGGTGATGATATGGTGTCTGGTCACTTCGGATGTATACCAACACTACTTATTGTCCACCCAAGACCACAGCTGTGTCATTTTGCTGTCGGAGACAGCAATGATCGTTAGCTTATTCATGCGGTTCTCTATTTACTTCGTGAGACATTCGGCTTCCACAGCGATTCATAGAAAAATGCCATGTAATCGTCGCGGTTTTAATACAAAAAACAAATCAGTTTCGAAAGTTTTAATCGCAAAAAACAATCTGCTGTGCAAAGTTGCGTTTCTTGGAGACTATGTATCAAGGCGTGTCAACATCAGACCTCTGCCCGTTGTATTCACCAACTAAACGTCTGTGACTGGAATCTAACATTTCTGACATTTCCCATAAATTCAACTGACACAAATTGATATAAATGAGTGAGTGAATATGGTTTTAGCAATATCCCAGCAATATCATGGGAACTCCACTGCCTCACACATTGTACCCATCGGGGAATCGAGCCCGATTCTTCGACATGACGAGCGAACGCCTTAACCATTAGGCTACTCCGAGGCCCTGATATATATGAAAAGCCGTTAAATACGGACTCACTCACGCACCATGTTCAGTGTCCGTGGTCGTGTCCTGGTCTCAGAACCTCTTATACGTCTGACCATGTATCTATGAATCACTATCAAATACTTATGATAGCATGTGTTGGCAAAAAGGTGAGCTTATCGTGCATAAGGCGCAAATATATGCACAGGTAAGTCGGTTTTGTAAATGAGAAAACACGGTCAACTATTGGACAAGACAGACAACCAGGCTACCCCACTGCCCCCTATTATTACATGTACATACATCGAACTGGGTCTCTCACAGACAATATGTATTTACCAATTTATTATTCCAAGATACATTACGACTCTCATGCTGTATATTGTTTTATGACTACCTCCTTCATGATGCAATATTGTTTTTGATAAATCTAAACACCACACACTTCCTTCAGTCTCTATTATCACAGCATGTCTACACAGACCGGAATGGTAAACGATGGTGTCTACAACGCAAAGTAACATCCATTGGAAATGTCGAGCATGATACATTGAAACCAGCTGCAACGACCACAGTGACATCCATCATGCTTGTTCATCGTGTCCAAAGAACCCCCCTACCCCCCTACCGTGTTTGGCTTTGATGTATTTCTATTGTAAATTTAAACAAACGAGCAGGTTATTATTTATTCCGCTAATTAATTAAAATCGTTATTTTTTAGAAAGCAATATCATCCGGAAATACATGTGCTCTAGTAATATTTGGAGAATGGAAGAACCTGATATTTTCCGTTAGCAATAAGACACTCAAAGGGGACAAAAGAGCGAATATTATCTGTAACGAATGAATACTCACTAAATAAATATTGAGCCTTTCAATTTCCTTTAGAAGTGCATATAAAGACAAGATTTTTTGGATTTTAAGACAGGGAACTGTTATTTTGAATATGTTCAAGAATAAAACAAATTATGCTACAGTTTCCAGGGTATCCTGGTCCATATCTTAGGTCGACAATCGTCCATAATCGCTAGATCCCGACGGCGTCAGCATACACGCCAGCAACACATGCAATAGCGTCATATACATTGCATCGTCTTGTGCCGTCATACTTGTAGAACATACCCGCATGGGGCGAGCTGAGTGAGACGGGCTTCCAACACTGCCACTACATGTAGCATCCGTGTGTGGCGGGGTAATCGGCAGACGACGCCGTTTATGACTACTTCACCATGACGAACTCTGGAATACCCGGCGTCCAAAAACTTTGACCAAACAACGAGCCAGTGAGACCCTTTGCAGGTGTGCTGTGTAACAATATCACGTCATCGAGCAATCCTAATTTAACGAATATGTTTCAACCCTACTGTCCCCCAACCCATTCATACCTGTAGTGCGTTGTACAGTCAGGTGCTTTGCTTCACTCCCATGTCGGCTGGTTTGATGTCTACCTGCACAGGTAGAGAGTAACGGACAACTGCGAAGGGGACACTATTGGATATATGATGAGATTGGTAGTCTTTATTCTTCTAACACAAGTTAGGATATTGTCTGCTCACGTGCGAGCACGATTTCTCATCGCTAACGCGCTTAGCTCCATCAACGGTCAACAATTTGCCTCCATTCGCTTCGTATATGATCAGCATTCTTGTCGGTGCTGCCTGGGTAATGTCAACACAGGGAACAAACAGCTTCATTGTCCAACTCCGCTCTTTGCATACGTGTGAAATATAGCTAAATAGCATTAAATATCATTGTCAATATTGGGAGAGCGAGCGCCATACCATTCACAGTGAGGTTTGGCGGGGGGAGCGTGTAGACCGGGCTTAAACCCAGAGCTATGAGTCGTACGAGGCTATCTTGTTTCACATCGCCAAATTGACGCCCTTCACCAAACGTGTCACATCGTCACCAACTGACAGACAATGCTATAAATTTCATAATTCATTTTTCTCAAGCACGCGTTTTTAATAAGCCAGACAATGACAGGCTAATGGGTCAAATTTGCTATGCTCCTTCATAGCGCGGGCCGTTGTGATGCACTGAACATGTTTGTAAGCCGAAGCGATATGAGAGCTGCTTGCTCAACTCTCACTGCTTTTGTACTGGCTATTACCAGCTATTCCTACATCCATAATAGGGACTTTAGTGCAATTATTACCATATTATGACTTATAGGCAGTCTCCGCTCTCTCTGCTCTTCATATCTCACATTATGTCATTGAGATCTCAGATCAGTTTCCGGGCGTTCATCCGGTGTGAACCCCGATCCCCACTGTCCCGGTGTCGAATTACCGTCGAGTTAATCACCCCTACCTAAACAAGGGGCGTGGATTGATGACCCTGCGAATCTATACTTTGATACCTGCAATATATGGTATTAAATACCGTCGCAGGAAACGCCACTTTGCCAGTAAAACTGTTTTATCACACTTATCGCAAGGAAACACTCTCCAACCCCCTCTGTTGATCGCTGTAAGGGACATACGGGTACTGAAGGCCCGGCTCAGCGTGATTGCTAGCAGTTCGTGGGATTTAATAGGAAATTATCATCGCCGGAAATTATAGTAATATAAACATAGGGATTGTTATTAGGGCTTCGAAGATTTGTTTTTACCTGCGAGGATGAGGTCATATATTGATAGCAAAAAGTCATCCATTGTTATGGTTTAAGAAATAAGATTAATTATTGATTAATCATGCCCGTTGATAATGTATACACTTAGTGAATTAGATTGGTGTTTGATATGGCATAATCTGTGTAAACACAAGTTTGACGGGTATTTACAAGATGGGCGTTAGATTGGTCATACCTTCATGCTTAAACACGCAGGTAGGGGTTTGTCGTGTTACTAGCTATCTATAGATCAGACAACCCGTGTTTGAGGGTTGTGATTGGATTAGAACGTCGTGACTTTAGCGCAAGAGCATTTGGACCCGCTGAGTTTAATCTATGTTAAGGTATGGGTGTTATGACATTTGTAGCTCTCTCTTCGTGAAAGTTTAAGAAAGTAGAAAATACTCAGCAAGTGAGTGAGTGAGTGAGTGCGTACGTAACGTTTTACGCTGTTTTCCAGCTTTCGATGTTGCAGCCATATCACGGCAGGGGACACAAGAAATGGGCTTCTCACATTATCCGCTGGAGAAGCGAACTCGGGTCTTTGTCGTGGCGAGCGAACACTTTAACCACTATCCCACAGCCTTGGGGCAGCCCTAGTGCTAAGAATACTCCATGAAGCAGGATCCTCACTCCGATTTCTCGAAACAAACTTAAGTCTGAGTTTTGACTTAAGTTAAAGTTTTACTCAAACACAGTAGACAATTTGACTTTGGTGGATAGATTACTTAAGTTATTTGGGCTATTTTAAAAATGAATGCGAATTAAACAATCAGTTGTTTGAAATTGTCACACTCAGTTTCAAATTTGAGTAAAAACTTAAGTTTGCTTAGTGAAATCGGGGTCAGGACTGTAGGTGTATGACTGTAGTTTTGCTTCGCTTTTAGAAAAAACACCCAGCAATATCATGGCGGAGAACACCCTTGATCATACGTCGAGCTCAACCCTACAATTATTGTAAATGTCATGTTTTAGCGTGGGGTACCTTTGTTGCGTTAAAATCGTTTTTGCGCCAACAAATATGTCGTGGCTCTGAAGTTGTGTGGGTGAGTGAGTTTTCAAAGCTTGTAGCAGCAGCTTATTCCTACTGTTGCAGTATTGCAGAAGTATTCTGCCAACTTTTCAGCAGTATTGAATGACAGACACCATGAGACCGTCACGAGTGAGATCATGGAAGTGGGCTCTTCGATCGGAATCGATATGCACCACTCGAAAATAAAATGCCCACACAGAAATAGGTATGTGTTGATATTCATTCTCATTGGAAAATATAATATTTATGTTACTGATAGGCTAATTCAAACCCATTGTTCTCCTATTTCATTGTTTCAAAGCGGTCTAAGCAATGCTATTTTGTTTCCGTTTATTGTGACTTATAGTACATATGACGTCGGCCTTTGTTCTTGACGTCATTAATTATAGTTATGTAACGTCTAAATGATACAAAAATAAGAAAGAGTATGGATTTTCTATGAAATAATGATATATGAGATGAGATGGCCAACTCGTAAATTAGAATTACGGATTATCCATCCCTTGTGTTTTAATGCAAAAAGAGTATCGCCAAGACTCGGAATTAAATAATTAATTCACTGGCGACACATAAAACGTAATTTGTCAGACCTCATAACGAGACAGCTATACCGTGCACATCCAACGCGGGTAGAGCGATGATAGACACGCAGGGTGTCGGGGTAGACACGGATCTTTAACGCGCTTAGGGGACAAGACTTATACGAAGAAAGTGTCCCCCCAATAGCTTCAGTGATGACGAACGTGATTGCTATAGGCGCTTTTGAATAGGACCACGTGAGATCTTTAAGATTGTAAAGAACTCCAGATGACTATGACAGAGTAAACAAGAAGAACAAGCCCCAAAGTCGGCCGAGAAATAATTGCCCCTGAACTCCAGAACGCTGCCGAGGCGTGTGCATGCATCTCAAATATCAGAGATGTGTGATAAATTTTCCAAGAGGAGGGTACATCATTGCATCGGCAATAAAAGAGTTGACTGAAATATTTGTTGGGCACTGAGGGAGCGCGATACCGCTGGAAGACTATAAAAGGAAGAACGGGCGAGGTGGCAATGGGCGAGCAGACGACACGACAGCGTTTCCCGCCACTCGCATAGCTTATCGGCCTCAGCCACGCTCGCACACTACACAAAACTGCACGTAAATTTCAGAAGTAATCATGATTCTATCAGCCTCGAGATGGACGCTGGAAGACAATTTATAGGAAAGCGGCGTATCTTGCTTCAACAGCCATTGGAGTACAGTTGGCCGTCAGCACGGGGCTGGAACACGGCGGATAAAGGCGCCATTACCGGGGTAAATATTCCGACAGTAAATCTCAGTCAACCGATCTGGGGCTTTGTTTACGCGTCTGTTGACGTCGTTGGGTCGTCGTTGTGGAAGTTGTAACTGTTGACGTGTGTGACACAGCACTGATGCCGATGTACAGGTGGCGATGCTGGTCAGCCGTCGATGGAGGAGATATATATGGGCGGAGGTCCCACCAACTTCAGCAACAGATCATCTAACTGTCTTGATGATGTAAGAGATCGTTGAAGTCATCAGCCTAAACATTTCCTCATCGGGTGAGATTAGCAAGCGATACCTGAAAGTCATATGATGTTGCACGGCTTAAGGCCGAAATTCTGCATTGTATGCCTGTATATTAAACTATCGGCCCCTGACAGCAGAAGTCATTAAAGACAATCATATGTTAATTCATACTCGATGGGTGACAAACATACGGGCCGATGGTACTGTAGAGCACTGTAGGGGTATACGCGGTTCCACCACACCCGGGCGAATTATTCCTCCCCCTCCCCTACCTCAGCTCCCGCTCCCCTCCCCCTGCAGCAAATTTGAAATAGCCCTTACACTACTTGCAGCGATACACACAGTATCAATACTTGCAGGTGTTGCCCAACCTGATTAAAGTACACAAGCAAACTACCCCCTACCAACGCACCCACACACAACCATACACGAGCGCATGCACGCACGCACGCACGCACACACACACTGTGATATGTTCGGCATTCATGACCACATTCCCTTTCTCTACGACCTCGCCATGGAGGAGATATTTTCAGGATATCTCCCCCGTCACATGGCAATGTTTACCCCGTCCCTCCCCCGCGGTGATATATCGGGGCTGACCGCGTCCCCAGTTACCATGGCAACGTCATACAGCAAACAGTAGACACTAATAGTTCAGTGTTGTTTTACTTCCTGGACAGGCCTCTCTCGCAGGCCAACACGGAAGTGTGGACACCTTGGACATGTGACATTCCACCATCAAATAAGTCACTTAAAACATGGAGTGTTGCTAATAGAACAAAATGAAGCGATTGTTTTTGTATCATCGTGATTTATAAACATCTCAAACGAAACATTCGGAAAACCATCGATCATCATCTTCATCATCATCATCATCATCATCATCATCATCATCATCATCATCATCATCATCATCATCATCATTCTCGTCGTCCATTAATTATGAACAAAACAAGATGTACCGACGTCATGCTACCTTGTCTCAAGGCATCAGCCTAATGTCTATTCTTCGTCCTCGCTTTCTCCCTCTCAGCCCTACGTGGTATCCTTTATACCTGAATAAAATTGAATTATAACTCAAACGGAAG
Source organism: Haliotis asinina (assembly GCF_037392515.1). Lineage (NCBI taxonomy): Eukaryota > Metazoa > Mollusca > Gastropoda > Lepetellida > Haliotidae > Haliotis > Haliotis asinina. The sequence continues at coordinate 58,624,424 of NC_090287.1, read as the reverse complement.
CGTGTTTTAGAATACGTGCTCAAGTGTCTGCCAGCCATCTGCCTTGAAATCAATACACTTCATTTCAACAGTATACACTACCCACATACGGCCAATCACGCCATTGCTTGAATACTTCTGTTTACCTTTGTGTACACATGGTCCTCGAACCAATCGGAATTGTAATTCGACACTCGATATATGCAGGAAGTTCTACCTTGAAGTAGATGAGTGTCTCATAAATTCTACAAAGGATACACGCATATATATCTTTGCACAATGATGTGCAAAACGCAAACAGAAATGTACAGTGGGGGTAGTGAGTGAGTATGATAGTACGCTGTTTTCAGCAGTATTCCAGCAATATCACGGCGGGGGGCATAAAATGTGACTTTATTATAGTCATTATATTTCATTTGGGAATCGAATAAGAGTCTTCGGCGCGACGAGCCAATGCTTTAACCACTAGGCTACCCCGCTGTCCCCGAGGTGGTAGCGAGTTTAGGGTGGGTAAAGCGTTCGATCGTGGTAATGAAACCTTGTCGTGATGTAGGAGAGATGGGTTTGGTACTGTCTTAATGTAGTTGTTGACACACACGAGAGAGATGACATTCAAACAGACAAATCATAATCGGAGGGAACCCAGTATCAGAGAATCACAGATCTGGTACTTGTTAGATCATTTACATTAGAGAGTGTTGGACACAGGTGAGATTCCTCAGACCAAAAGAGGAGATAAAATTTGGCCCAGTGACTTGATTCGTGTGAACCACTGAGAAGGGTTTTGGTGCCTTTTATGGGATACTTTAGGCGTCAATGATTAGAGAGCGTTGGGAGCAGGCGAGATTCCTCTGACCAAAAAGGGATCCTCTGGTGCCTGTTGGGAGACCCTTTGGGGACCAGTGAGAAAATAATAGTCCCATTGGTGAGGTTATTGTAACCCAATGAGGAGATCCTTTGGTGCTTGTGAGGAGATCCGGTTGGTTCCATTAAGGACCAGTAGGATCTAATAAGAAGTCCTTGTGGGGTTCAAGTTCCAAGGGAAAAGGGGAGAGGGTCATCTTCATTGACCAGGTATCGATGTGTGGAGCTTTGAGTGACGGGGTGCCAGTCTTGATCCAGCATGCTGCCCCTTCCCCCATTTCTTGTGCAGCTGTGTCAAGACGTTCCGCCACATCCCCCACTGAACACTATCATGTAGCTCCTCCCGATCCTCTCAGCAACCCGCCACAGAATCAATCGGAGGCGCGCTGTGCGTCTTTTGCTGCATGCAAACGATCGATACCGCGAAGAGAATCGGCGGGAAAATCGATCTGGTTGTGCGCAGTGTTTCTGGCGGAAATTTGTGTGACACGATCTATTGAGGCGAACAGGCCTGGCGTGAGCACCGGAAGTCAAGGCGGAACACGTATTGAACTATTAGAAACAATAAAAGCATACAAAGCCGAAGAATAAGCATTCTAGTTGATTTTACAAACCCGTTGCGTTTATCGTTTACACGGAATTAGTAGACGCTGCCGCTCTCAATGAAACGCTGGCGAGTTGGCAGAGGAAATGACGTTCTATTTAGACGTGCGTGACGGTAGCCGGCCTCATACACGCCTGCCGTTAGACATCAGGGATTCATTTCGATGCTATTCACTGAGATAAATGATGTCTTTTTTAACACACTTGCGCTCATCTGCAGAGAATAATGCTTATTATTTGTGTCGACGTAATTTCCCGTTGCTTCTCGTGGTGGCGTTATTAAAGCTTTGTACGTTTCTCTTTGAAGGGTGGGTGACGTCGGGTGCACAACGCGGAATGACGCTCCCGAACACCGGGCACTTCACACGTACTGCGCATGTCCGTGAACGACAGCTTCCTGTGTGCGCGCAGAAGCTAGTAACGAACCGGAGGCGTACATGGTTGACTTGCGCACAGTTTCCACTTCTAAACATGAATGATGAAGAAGAACCTTTGCAAATGTAGTTGCACGGAAACCATCTACTCTAAAGGAAATTAGAGACGACTGTACTGGATTTGATACGCGTTTCCCGTTAGGGTTCCTTCTTTTTTTCTCCCTCTCTCTCTAATGCTGTTTCTCTCTAATGCTCACAGTTAGTGTTTGTGGGTCCGGTAGTGGTCTTATTGGTCCTGTGTACATTATGAAAGACCCGGAGGTTCAATACTGACGGATTCATACTGGGTAGTATACAATTCAAGTTAGATTTAACCTAACACCGCCTCCTTCCGGGTACCCACTGCTGGCTGAAAAAGGCCATATTTCGAATGAAGTCGTTCAAATACGACACCAATAAAACTACTGTAGGAAGGATATCTAAAACTTACAACTGTTGCGCATAATTTTATGTTGGTTTTCTTTTGCCTGATTTGGACACAAATCAAACAAATAAAAGTACCAATGCTGGAAACAGAATTTTTTTTCAGTATTTTTTAACAGTACTCGATAAATCCGAAACTGACTTAATCAAAATCAAGTTCTTCTCGGATACTGCAATTAGGGGTCGAGTTAGCGAATGGTGTTTGATGGCGTATTCAGAACTGTTTTACGACGGCTAAGAATCTAGTCTGGATCAAGCTAACAAGGGTCGCTAACATGAGCCAGTTTTTTGCTCTGCGGGTTACAATGACGCAATGACCTTGGTCGCATTGTAACCAACCAACATTGTAACCCCCTACTCAGCATAGGGTGCTAACCCCCCTAACATCCCCAAGCGTAAAGTCTTGGGGGACACCTTGTGAGACACCCCCTGCGTCCAACCGTTTGGGTACCACGTGGGATGAATGCCATATGACGTACTTGGGATACGCTTATAAAAAACATGCGCAACCTACACTGAATTGTACAACTGATGCACCGGCAAATAAGACACCTCGACACCGCGTCTTTCCAACACTCACACTTGCCAAGAGCACACCTTCACACTTAGGAAGAGCACCCTGCGCTTTGTAGCTCCCCTGACACCCCCGCCGGAGGCAAGGGTCGGAGACGGGCACCAGATGGAGGTGACCATGTAACGCTGGGAAGGGGAGGGGAAGAAAGTTTGCACCTCTTTATCAAAGTAAGAGGTAGGCGATTATCACGCACTTTCACATAGCTGCATGTGCGAAATCAAACCTGACAGGCGGAGGGTGGAGTTTAGGAGGATGGTTTGTTGGGTCTTCTGTAAATAGTCGTGTATGGACCAGACAATCCTGTGATCAACAGCCTGAGTATCGTTCTACGCAACTAGGATACGATTACGAGCGTCAGCCACCCGATCCCGTTAGTCGCCTCTTACAACAAGCATGGGTGGCTGAAGATTAATTCTGACCCTGAACTTCACGGGAGTATATTGGAGATATTTATTCTAGGGCGACACTGGATTATCACCACGCGTCTAATTCATGTAGATGAAGACAGTCATATCACACTCCACAGTTCCTGCTGCATCCATCTTATGGGAGGTGAGGTAGCCCAGTGGGTAAAGCGCCACGTCGAAGACACGGGGTCGATTCCCACATGGTTACAATATTCGAAGCTTACTATGGTGTGTCACATCGTGATATTGCCATATTTCTAAAAGCGGCATAAAACTAAATTCACTCACTCACATCCGCCTCAAACAATCTTTAACACCTAACTGATACATTTCAAAAATATAGTGCAATCTCATTGAGTTGTTCACTCCCCACAATTTTCTTTCCGGCTTATATCAAAGAACTTTATTTTCTCTGCTTCCAATTATTTCCGTCTTCTGAAATACACAGTACAAATAGGACTGAGTAGGACCGACATTTCCCTTTTTCCAGAATAGGTCTACCAAAACATGCCTCCCTCTCTAGTTCCTACCAGGCTCCGTGTCCGGCCAGCGCTCCACCTAAACATGGCCATGCTATATATACAATGCTATATATACACGCCGCCATGTAGACGTCGCCGTCAGTCGTGTTGTTGACGCTGCCTCAGTTGTCTTCCATCTGTCTCTCGCCGTCTTCCTCCAACGGGGAAGTAGCCACCTTTTCCACGGAGGGTTACACTATCAGCTCGATATGTGACACAGCCATGAAAACATGCTCTAAAGTCACTCACTAACACACGTCAGCTCGAAAACTGAATTTTGTCACGTTCAGTCGCAGTGGGTCAGCGCTGAAGTGTCATGGCGGCGTGACGAAGACGAGAAGTCGAGTGATGATCTCATGTTGTCAACGAGATTTGGCCCAAGCCGATACATGCATAAGTTCTGCAGAAGGCTTTGGTTGATGTTCAGTCTAACTGACATGTTTCTCGACGGGTGATAGAGCATGAATGCAATCAATAAACTATGACATTTTCATATCTAGGTATTTGAGATGTTTGTCGAAGTAATTCGCCAGCAGTCTGTAAAGTCTTCAGTTCGTGCCTATTCTTCGGCATCTGTGACTTGTCCGGGAAAAAGTCTCTTGCTGGCGCCTTGAAAATACTGATCAACCTCACACCATCTAGACCGTCATTGGCGTTACAGAGTCGTTATCTCAGATGAAGCACAAGTCATACTACTTCGACAAGAAAAACACCTTTTAAACTTATTTTGTCGATTTCCAAATCAAAAAGTATCAAATTTATTATATAGTATGTTATCCTCAAAATACACCGAAAAAGGTTATATCCAGTATGTAAGTAAATTGGTACAAATGAGAATTTCTCCTCCACTTTTACTTGTATATGTTTCCTCCTAATGAGAGCACAGTAAATGCTTGAAGGATTGAAAACAAGTATAAGGGTCTTTTGTAAACAAGATAAACAATGAACTAGCGTGATCTTTTTCTTCTATACCGTTTCTTGATATGTGTTTAAAGATGGCCTCCAAAGGCACGGCACTTGGGCCCAGCTCTGTTGAATCACATGGTGGTGTTATAAGGAGATATCTCATCAATCGAGCTGTGGGTGACATTTTCCGTCACTTTACATAGTGTGGGAAAATTTACCTTGCCGTCGGTATGGTTACCGTCGCCGTCCTTCTTGTGCTGGCACGACCCCTCCCCCTCACGCCTGCCCTACCCAGACACGTCCTGTGCTCCCAGCCATAACACAAGAGTCCCATTTCCTTCAAAACGTGTGCCCATATTTATGCGTGCTATTTCGTAAATCACTGGCCATCCTCCCCATTTTGACCTGGATGACATCATAAGCGACATCATCCCCACCCCATCAAACATTCCGCTACCCTCGTCGCTCTCCTCCTGATCGCCGCTCCATCCGAACTACTTTATGTCCAACCTCTAGTCAACAGAACTGGTGTCTCCTCACACCCTGTCCCCACCCTTACAAATAAATGCCTTCCTTCCAGCATTCCCCCTCACCACCCACGGCCATTATACTTCCCTCTTTGCGCCAAGATTACGTCACATCCCCACCCCTCCGACATTCCCGTACCCCTTTCAGACCCTCCCACGTCCCCACCATGTTGTCAGCAGTGATTCCTCACTGCCCTGTGTGGATGCCAATACGTCATTATTAGGTAACGGAGTTTGGTCAACAGGACCGATGGGTAGTTCTGTGATAGACAGACGACTAATAAGTGTGTCACACACGTACAGCGGATGGTTCAACAGGGCAACAGGGTAGTTCTGTGATAGACAGTCGACTAATAAGTGTGTCACACACGTACAACGGATGGTTCAACAGGGCAACAGGGTAGTTCTGTGACAGGCAATGCTTCTTTGAAAGATAGACAAGGGATAGCTCTATGACAGACGGACAAGGGATAGTGCTGTGACAGGCAATGCTTCTGTGACAGATAGACAAGGGATAGTTCTGTGACAGACACGAGAAATGCTTCTGTGACAGGTAGACAGGGGATAGCTCTGTGATAGGCGGATAAGGGATAGTTCTATGACAGACGGACAACGGAGAGTTTATAACAGACAGACAAACAGACAAGGGATAGTTCTTTGACAGGCAATGCTTAGGTGACAGACAAGCAAAGGTGACAGACGGACAAAGGAGAGTTTAATAACAGACAGGGATAGGTCTGAGTCACACAGACGTGGTTCTGTGACACAGATAGTGTTATAAGAACTTGCGACAGATGCAACGTGAAAAAAGCATGCGATTAGCCATGTGACGGACATATATGTTTCTTCTACTACCACCGCAAAGTCACCAGCTACACGAGAGCTAGCTGAGAGTTCTCTGTGTACGGTGTAGCATCACTCTACTATTTACTGATAAATGAGACCAGTGCCCCTGTTTATATTGCATTAGCTGATTATTTGTTAGACTGAAGCTAAAGATCACCAAGGATTAAATAACAGCCGATTCTTCTCATTCACCAGCTAAAATCAAGACACACTTGTGAAGATTTAAAGTCACTACCAACTGCTTTAGAAACAAAACCATAATTATGTGCAACGACAAATATTATTTATAAAATCCGAAGAAAATTATGGGTTTTTTTTCAAATATTCATTCCATTCTCTTTAATAATCCTGGTAACGTACAAGATGTGAGTGTTATTATGCGTGTTTATTCCTTGTATACTTCAGAGGATTACGATAGTGTGATAAAATTATTTTTGTAAAACAACGACAAAAACACATCGAAATTATCTGCTAAAATCAAATATGTTAGAATTCACATTGGTCGTAACGTATGTCATCAGACAGGAACATACATGGCCCCTTCCAGAACAAATATAAGGCTGGGTAATGTTTGCTTCCTATACATTCTGTACGCAGTAGTAACATCGAGTTACGTTTGTGGCCAAATTTTAATCTTTGAAAACTTTGATATTTCTGACAAATTATTAACTTGTTACTGGGGCTGTGGTTTGTGTGCTCTGAGTGTCATTTACACTGGCTTGCTACGTGAATGTAAAGTGTGACGCTAACAGTAAGGTGGAACGTTAGGGTAAATGAATGATGTCTTATTACACAGGTGAAACAATTATACAGTGGCAGACAAACACAATAAAACCGCTACATACTAGTATCCGACTATCTACACAAAGAATACTTCCTCAACCAACTATGATATGAGACATCATTCCCATAAATGCTTGTCTATATTGATATACCTCCATATACACTTATTTACACTTAAACATTTCAGTATTCACTTGTTTGCACTTTCAATATACTCTTGTGAACACTTAACCATTTCCACATACACTAATCTACACTGACACACCTCCAAATACTCTTGTCTACACTTACATATTTCAGTATACACGTGTCTACACTTAAACATTTCCATACACACTTGTCTACACTTACACACCTCCAAATACACTTGTTTACACTTACAAACTTCCAGATTTCACTTGTCTACACTTAACATTTCAATGTACACTTGTCTACACTTAAACACTACTATATACATTTGTTTACACTTAACCACTTCCATACACTCAAACATTCCATACAATCTTGTCCACTTCAAAGCAATTTCGTCCGCCAGATCAACGCTAAAGCACTTCCAAATGCATCTGGCTGCTCCTAAATCTTTTTATATACAATTGCTTTCCCTCACATACTTCCTTATTCACATGTCCACATTTCAACACTTCCATCTGCACTTGTGTACACTCAAACACCTTGACATACACTTACCTAAACCTAAACACTTGCATATACGCTTATTCTAACCCATACGCACACACACACACGCACACACACACACACACACACACACACATATATATATATATACGTATGTATGTATATACCTATATGCATGTGTGTGTGTATATATATATGCACGCACACACACGTATGCTAGTATACATGCATGCATTGCATACATACATACATACATACATACATACATACATACATACATACATACATACATACATACATACATACATACATACATACATACATACATACATACACCCTTTTCTACACACCTACATAAACGTACCCATTCTCTACCCTTCACCACTTCCGCGTGCGTTTGTCTACTCTCTATCTCTCTACTCTTAAAACACTTCCATATGCAGTTACCTACACCAATACATATTCATATACACATATATATTCGGCATACAAACGTCCATAGACAAGTGTGTATGTGTTACATGTAATAGGTTTACACTTAGACTTGTTCCATATACTCCTGTTTACGCTCAAATACTTTCTAGTTCATCTGTAATATCTTAAAACCCCACTGTCCAGGTGTCCACATGGCAATATTTAGATATTATTCATTGCTATTTACATTTGTATTCTTCTAAACGCGGACTGTCCATCGTCAAAATATGAGACCATCTGCACAGAACCATTTCTGCATAAACCCATCAAATTCAACCACTGAAGATGCTAAATCATTCCATATGCACATTCAAACTGTCATCTTTCACCCATCTACATTTAATCACACCAAATGTTTAATCTCTTCCATATGCACAGTTTATCTATCATCATTTATCAGTTTACATTGTACCACTACATATGCTAATCAGTTCACTTTGCACAATTCAGTCGTCTACACCAAAAATTCCCATGAATACTCTCTTTGAAATGGACATACATCTTATGAACGCACCGCCATTTCCCTTCATCACCACCCCTAAACACAACTCATGAGATGCACGTGCATCTTGATGGTTTTGTTTTAGTTTGACAGTTTTCATGAAGATCGATAAATCACTGTAGACCATAAATTTTGCCAATCATCTTGCATCACACAGCTGTTAGTGTTTGTTTCTAACCGTTTTGTTTGAAAAAGAAAATCGTACACGTGCAAATTTCACGACATGCACCAGTCATCTTTCATGAGAGATGACTGTACAAACAGCAATGGTTATAAAGAAGTGCAAATGGTGATGCACTCTCAAAACAGTCATTTTTATCATATCAACATTGACTGACTTCGATATATCCTAAGTTTTTCAGTCGTACATGATTAAATGAAACACCAATAACAAGTTGGGTAGGTCTAAGTTAACGCTCTTCACGTACTGCACATACATTTCGTTTCCCTGTTCAAACTACTGCTCGTACCCCCCAGTAATACAAACCAATAATAACGATTTGAATCTATTATCGTTTGTTAAACAACTTTTATCCTAAGTCGAATAAAATTCTGACACTTAAATTTCCAATCGGCTAGGTAAAATTATGAGGATTCGCAATCCTAATTTCACTTTATTTGATATAGTTTTTTGTTTAAAGTGAAATTCATCTGTACGTTTTCACTGCTAACAGGCTATACAAAACCACGATAGTGACAGGGTGAAGGTTGTGTTCCAAGGTGCCCGGGTGCGGTAGGGGTCGGGCGACACGTGACGGGAACAAGTAGGGGCCGCAGATCAAGAGGTATGAGATAATCTACAACAGCGCAACACCTCCACTCGACAGCATCATAAATCTACTTTGCTGAAGGGGAAACCAGTCCATAAACCTCGACAATGGACAAGCTAAACCCTACAGTCGTGGCGAGAAATACGAGCTTTAATGACAAAAGAAAAGCAGTCACGACGAAGACTAGAAACTATTCCGAAGGACTAGTAACAATGCCGAGGAAACCAGCCAGAATGATGACGAGCTAGCTGCCGTGACAAAATCTAATAACGATGTCATTGGAGTAGTAACAATGGTGGGGAAACTAGCCATCATGACGACGAGCTAGCTGCCGTGATAAACATCTAATAACGATGTCACTGGACTAGTAACAATGTCGAGGAAACTAGCCATCATGACGACGAGCTAGCTGCCGTGATAAACATCTAATAACGATGTCACTGGACTAGTAACAATGTCGAGGAAACTAGCCATCATGACGACGAGCTAGCTGCCGTGACAAACATCTAATAACGATGTCACTGGACTAGTAACAATGTCGAGGAAACAAGCCATCATGATAACAAACTATCTACCGTGATAAAATCTGATAAAGATGTCAAATGTTAACAATGCCTTGGAAACTACTTATGAAGGTGACTTTTCGCTTCCATAAGGACAGCTAGTAACTATGTCAAAGGACTAGCAATAACATAACATATAGTTATCATGACAACGGAGCAGCTACAATGACCGTAGTCGAACATGCAATAAGACATGACTGGCATGACAATCTCTGAAAGGTCATGACGGTGGACAAGCTACCATGACCATAGTCAATCAAGCAAAACGACATGAAATGGCCTAATGACCACAAAAGGATTGAGTTATGTAAAGAAATGTTTGATTTAGAATCAAGGAGATATGGAGTGGAGACTATATATAATGGTCTCTGTGAGCATGGATAGTCTACAACATATATAGACTCCCTGTTGTGAGACTACTCCCTGGTTCAAGACAAGGGGTCACATTGGTCTTCTGTATGATGTTTCTCAGGAGTTTCGGAACCCTAGAGATAAAACTTTCATCTAATAACTCCCAATATCGTTCATAGCTGCTAAGGTTTCGAAGGGTCATCTGAGACCAATGATTCAGTTACATCCGCTCGTGTTTGTGGGCATTTGTTTTCTTGCAACATCAAAGTGACCAGTCGGTAAAACTTTTTCTGTCTCTTCGCTAGTTCACTACGATAATACCAGACACGCGTTGGCTATCCAAACGCTAAACTCCCGGATGAAACGTAAATCCCAACGTTCAGTGTATCTTGGCCAAAACATGGATCAGATCCCTCAGCTTTTGTTACTCTTGTGTGTTGTGTGTTAGGGATCGTCTCCGCTGAATGTATTGTGTGGTCGAGTGCAAACTTGATCGTGTGTATTGTGTGACGGAGTGCCATCCCTAGCGATCGTATTCTGTGATATAACTCCAACTCTGATCCGAAGAAGTAAAAGGACGCTTGATTACCAAAGTCAGATTCACTGACTCCTGATCATAAAAACGTTAACAATTGATGGAGACAGAAACCTGCCATTACTCGCCTCTATAATGTGAGATATGTGCTGAGGGAAACGGGTGTGTGTGGAGGGTGACGGGTCCTCATTCTGTGGGTGAAGACATCACACGTCATCTCCTTGACGGAGTCAGACACCGCTTCAATAGATGCAATTAATGTCATCCCCTCTCTTCACAACTCTGATGCACATTGCGCAATGCGGTTCCGCCATGGACTCTGATTGCTGTGACAATCAATTTTACTCTCAATTGACCAGTTGAAATTACACCAATAGATTGTTATGGCCGATTTGATTACGTGAACATGAGACAAATATCTCTATTGAGCGGCGGTCTGCTTCCGCGTGGTGGTCCGGGGGTAACAGCGTGTCTTGAGTCTATTTATTGGGACACTGTGGTGTTGGTTACTGGAGATATCTATTCCTTGTCTGATGTTGGGTACTGCAGATATTTGATCTTGGTATTATGTCGAATATTGGAGATATTTGTCCATGTCTGATGTTCGGATTTTCTAGACATTGTTTTTTATCTGATGTTGGGTATTGGAGACACATGTATTTGTTCATTGTCTAATATTGGGTACTGGAGATGCATTTGGTACTTATATGATGTTGGGTACTGGAGATATTTGCTCCTGGTCTATTTTGGGGTACTGGAGATATTTGTTACTTATCTAATGCTGGGTACCGGAGATATTGGTTACTTATCTGTTGTTGACTACTGGAGATATTTGTTACGTATCTGATGTTGGGTACTGGAGATATTTGCTCCTGGTCTATTTTGGGGTACTGGAGATATTTGTTACTTATCTAATGCTGGGTACCGGAGATATTGGTTACTTATCTGTTGTTGACTACTGTAGATATTTGTTACGTATCTGATACGGGGTACTGGAGACATTGGTTACTTATCTGCTGTTGACTACTGGAGATATTTGTTACGTATCTGATGTTGGGTACTGGAGATATTTGCTCCTGGTCTATTTTGGGGTACTGGAGATATTTGTTACTTATCTAATGCTGGGTACCGGAGATATTGGTTACTTATCTCTTGTTGACTACTGGAGAAATTTGTTACGTATCTGATGTTGGGTACTGGAGATACTGGTTATTTATCTGTTGTTGACTACTGTAGATATTTGTTACGTATCTGATACTGGGTACTGGAGACATTGGTTACTTATCTGCTGTTGACTACTGGAGATATTTGTTAAATTGTTACGTATCTGATGCTGGGTACTGGAGATATTGGTTACTTATCTGTTGCTGACTACTGGAGATATTTGTTACGTATCTGATGTTGGGTACTGGAGATATTTGCTCCTGGTCTATTTTGGGGTACTGGGGATATTTGTTACGTATCTGATGCTGGGTACTGGAGATATTTGTTCCTGTTCTGATGTTGAGTACTGGGGATGTTCATTCCTTGCCTGATTATTCGGTAATAGAGATAAATGTCCTCTGTTGCAGGGTAATACAGATATTTATTCTCTGGTATTCTGCTTCGGAGATGTTAGTTTCGTTTCTCATGTTCGGTACAGAGACACATTTTTCTTTTGATATATGTTATCAGCCTCATGTTCAAAAGGATAACCTTTCTCTGCTTGCTTCTTAGTACGGCGATATAGTTTCTCTGCCTTAATTATGACTACTTTTGATATGTTTGTGCGCCTTAATTCTCTATGCGGGAGACTGCATGTTCTGTCTCCATCTTCTGTGTGGGGTTACTGAACTGCGATAAGGGAGTATCTGTTGACAAAGTGCGCATGTCTTTCAAAAGTCTTTTAGCCACGGGCAGGAGTGAAAGAGTACACCCAAGACACAGGCACCTGTTGATGGCGGGGTTACGTTACCGACGTCCACCCCACCCTAGAATCAAACAGGCCTCTTTGATATGCCTGACAATTAACATGGTATTTCAGTTGTTGCTCAATTTCAACACACATTCCTGACACGTCCCTGATTGTGGAATGCGAGGCCACAGTCAAACCCAAGTCTGTGACTAGTGGCTTTTGGAAGGGGAAGGGGGTCGGCACGTCAGATCCCAGCAGGGGTGCGGAGGCCCCGGGGTACAATCACGCACAGAGGGGCACTGACAATGTCCAGCAGTGACCAAATGACCACATGGGGTGGACCAGAAAGGAATCAGAAGCTTTGTGTTGGGGGTAAAAACCATCTCGCTGCTCCAGTGAATACGGTGATTACAGTTAAAGACCCTCCTCGTAATGTATATGACGAGACCGTCAATTATGTACTGTGAGGAGCAGAGGGGACCAGGCGTGACGACGGGGGCAGCAGTGACCGCTGTCAGCCTTCATACAGCGACAGACACTTTCGTCTGTTGCATAAGTAGCGATGTGTCAGTCAACGGCCGATACAATCAGGTCTGGCGAGGGGAGGACTGTAGCGACATGGACAGACAGTAGCTGGGTGGACAGACAGGAGTCGGGTGGAAAGGGAGATCTCGGATGGACTGTCTGCAGTCGGGGTGACATTTGTGGGACATTCTTTGATTGAGATGTAGGGTAGATGCCAGTTGTGATTACGGGGTGGTGCTGGATGATAGTGATACTTTAGGATCGACAACTATTGCTGGAGCACAGTGATGTGTAGGACGTGATAACAGTTGAAGTGTATAGGCATGTTGGGTTAAACAAAGGTTGTTGAAGTATACTGACATGTTGAGTTAGACGAAGGTTGTTGAAGTATACTGACATGTTGAGTTAGACAAAGGTTGTTGAAGTATACTGACATGTTGAGTTAGACAAAGGTTGTTGAAGTATACTGACATGTTGAGTTAGACAAAGGTTGTTGAAGTATACTGACATGTTGAGTTAGACAAAGGTTGTTGAAGTATACTGACATGTTGAGTTAGACAAGGGTTGTTGAAGCATACTGACATGTTGAGTTAGACGAAGGTTGTTGAAGTATACTGACATGTTGAGTTAGACAAGGGTTGTTGAAGCATACTAACATGTTGAGTTAGACAAGGGTTGTTGAAGCATACTAACATGTTGAGTTAGACAAAGGTTGTTGAAGTATATTGACATGCTGAGTATGGCAATGTTTGTTGTAGTATATTGGCATGTTGAGTAGGATGAAGGTTGTTGAAGTATACTAACATATTGAGTAAGAGGAAGGTTGTTGAAGTATATTGACATGTTGAGTAAGAGGAAGGTTGTTGAAATGTATCACTCACATGTTGAGTGAGACAAGGCATGTTGAAATATATTGGCTTGTTGAGTGAAACAAGATTTGTTGAATAATACTAAGATGTTGAGTAAAGCAGATTGTTGATATATATTGTTATGCCGGGTAAGACAAAGCTTGTTGAAGTATATTGACATGCTGAGTAAGACATGGGTCGTTGAAGTATATTGACATGTTGAGCAAGACGCAGATTGTTGATTTATATCGCTATGTTGAGTAATTCAATGGTTTCTGAAATAAAGTGACACTCTGAGCAAGACAGGTGTTTCTGAAGTATAAGAAATGGAATGTTTCTCCCAACATACAAGTGTGTAGTGAGTCCCTACAATATTTTCATGAATAAATATTGAAAACCCATATTTGGTGTCAGATGGTTATACGACAGTAAGCTTAAACTGTCGACTTCTTACGTAGTTTACAATCTGCAGTGTGTATGTAGCTATACTACCACCTGTTTCACTGACACACTGTTGAAAAACTGTTTGCATACTTCCCAAGGAGTTGAGAATGAAATTGATTGTATATTAACCTGCGTTCTAGTGCGCTCTTTTAGAATATTTTGGTGTGGATTTTGGTACGGTTTTATCATTTTGGTTTATGTTACATGTAAGTGCAAAAGTGCAAGTCATATTGTACCAATTTCGCTTCGTTTTCTGAAAGAATCAGAAGAACAGGATCCGGTAACATGCAAACACAAGACACAAATACCCGTGGTCCTACCACTCGTACGTGCGCACTACACAATGTGACGTCACTTTCTATTTCAACATAATGTTTTGATGTGCGAGCTTCAGGATTGCTAATGTGGCGTTAGGTAATATTCACTCACTAAGGACTAATAGGGCACTCACTAAGGACTAATGTGGATGGCGTTGCTATAGTCGAATGACATTGACCTAGTCGATTTATCAAGACTTGGCTATGTCTATGATTGACAACATTATGTGGATCATATTCAAATATCTAAAGTTAATTTTAAACACCCATGTTCATTTGGCGTAGTCTAACTTAAACCGCCATATGCCTAATGTAAGCATTCCATTTCATAGCGTACGACCATTTATTTGGAGTAATGATCATAGCGTACATTCGTGAACTCAGAGCTTTACAAGACCTAGTTGACATCACTGTAGAAATGTGCAAACTGTTAAAGCAATTATTAACTTACCTGAGACAGGTACGTTTGGACGATGCAAGAAGGTAGAGCCACGGTACGTACCCAAGGTAGGTACACGATATGCAAATGACACAGTAGGTATATACGTGTAGGCACTGTAGGTTCAATGACACTGTTGCTGTTATGATCGGAGACAATCTGCACAGCACCCGGATGTCGCCAATGTTAGTATACTCCTTAGGATATTGACAGTTTTTTTCACAAAGTTTATAGACTGCGCCCAATATTCGATAAGGACCCACAGGTGCAGGAGTGGAGTCGGTATAAAGTACCTGATTATTAAAATGAAAGCTCAGCCTGCTTCTAGTGTCGGCTGTGGACCAACTGGAAGTAGAAGACCAAGGCGAAGTCACGTCGGGACGGAGACAAGTGCGCCCCGAGAAACCAGCGCTGTTTCAAACGTGCTGACTACTCAAAAACGCCAAACATGTGACGAATGTGTGCCGGAGCGACACACAACACGAAAATAGGTACAATCGGCGATGTTTTTAGCTCTTTACTAATATCTGTTATGTTTTACGTCACAATGGCGGAATTTGAGTGGCCAACTTGGGGGAAAATAGAGGTGAGATCCAGGTCAAAGATGCTGGTGGAAATAGACCAACGAAAATATGTCATCGGTTGAGCAAGGCGGTCATAGTCTCGTGACATCATCAACATTGTCGTAGTCTCCCCTCCCACCACGATATGGGGACGTATATAGCACAGATGTGTTAATAATACCCCTCTCCCTCCCGTAAACCCCCCTCCTGCTCGAGCACAGAGATCCTTGGATACTAATGAGCTATTTACAGAAGACATCTTGTTCGACGCAAGTTTTGGGAGGAATGTATAGATAAGAATAGTTGACAAGAATGAAAATTGCTGATGGTGTGTCGATAAACCTGGGGTAAAGCAAATGTGAAACAGGAGAGACTGCGTAAGTCTGGCATGACATGTCAAAACACATTTTGAGGACATTATTGTCCTACGTTATCACAAGCACACGTGTTATCACAAGCACACGTGTTATCACAAGCATACGTGTTATCACAAGTTATCGCATAAACACATTAACCTCCATGCATACACCGTTACATTACAACACATACAATGCTTGTATAGCAATTAATAATTATTAGATGAATACTTAAGGCTACTGAATGAACCAAAATGTTACTTTAAATAAATATGAAATTGGATAAATTTTTGTATGGATTGTATTGTTTCAGCCTGACAAGTACAGTTCAAAATATACATTTCTGACATGACTTATATAATGGAATTTTGTTATACTAAATAAAATCGGAAGAGACAGATATCAGAATATAAACGTGAAATCTATTTTTGATACACATTCGGAATGGGGATTCGGATGTCTTCCTGCAGAAATTCTGCACGTTCCGTACGATTGTAGCAGAAGACTTTTGAATTAGCGGAAACTCCATGCTGGAGAGTTTGGTTTAAAGAATGATTAAAAGAGAATTTGATACTTAATGAACATTAAATACCGCCGTGTGTCAAATACGTGACACATTTTGACCACCTGATACAAATTTAAGTCGGAAAATATTGTTCCGGATTCTGTTGACCTGTTCGAACTTGCCTCGAAGGTGTGCATGCAAAGGTGGATTCTGTGGACCTGCTCGAAGATGCCTCCAAGGGGTGTATGGCAAGATAGTAATCAATCTCGATTAATCCTAACAACACCTGTGTCCCTTTACCTTAACTGCGTTTACCTACAAATGTGCAAAACGATTATTATTTGTAATACTTTGTACGTGCAATAAATATGCACCCTTAAGTGAAAATACACTAAAGTAATGAAAAATCTGCTTGCATAATAATTTCTTAGTGATGAAAATAAAAATCTGGATTTTTTTCACAGAGGTAGTGACTTAGGCAAGTGGTGAAAGGGTTCGCTCATCACGCAGGTGACCGAGGTTCAGTTTCCCACATGGTTACAAGGAGTGAAGCCAATTTGTGGTTTCCCCTACTCTGACAGTGCTGTAATGTTCCTAAGAGAGGCTTTACTTCATAATTACAGCTTAAAGAGACAAAATAACAGCCGTGATCGAAGGTAAATATTTTAATGATATCTTAACATAAATATGACTGACTTTTATGATTTAACTTTTTCTGATCAACTTTATTCTTTCTTCGAATGATTACCAAAAAAATGTATTTGTGGCATTAATATTTCTGAATAATAATTCTAAACATTAAAGGTTGATTGGAACCTGTGCAGACATTTTAAACTTATTGTGTCTGTTTTCGTACATGATATTTTGTCCATGGTTCAAGGAAGAGAATAGCTGTGTGTTTAACAGAAACATTTTCAAGCTGCAAACGGTGCCCATGCATTCCCCTAAACATTTAATATGAAGAAAGAAATAAACCAATTTTTCACGTGGGATGTGTTATGTTTTGGGGCCAAACGTATCAGCCCAAATACAAAGTAGGACACCATGTTTAAATCAGTACTATTATATCTATTATAACGCCCCAAAGTGAGCATCACACATGTGAAAGGACATGAAAAGGGGAAAAACAGACATGACATAGACACTATTCGATGGTGAAGATTTTGATACCGATATCCTTATCAATTTTTTACCTCCCATTCTACAATGTTTCAGCGTCTTTTTTCAACCTAATGACGTTTTGATGACGTCACTTTTGATGACGACATGATTATTTATTTAATTTTTTTGCTGTCATGTTTTCAAATGGGAATTTTATGCTTTTGTAATTTTTTTGTCCGGAAGGTCACAGACACATCTACCACGTGATGAGGCGATGGAGGAGTGAGTTGGCGTTGACGTCACTTTCAACAGAACATACTTCCACTCCTCTAGGTTAGAGCAATTCACGGCCAAGTGACGATCATGTTCTGATACTGTCAGTTCCGGCTTGTCCTAAGTGCTTATTTTTTCACACTGTCGATGCAAATGTGTTGTGAAATACTATTTCTGCTTCTTATTAGATACATCAGGGTATGAAACTCCCAAAACTTTCAGCAAGACCACAGATATAAAACCTGCCAGACCTGACCAAAACTTACCTGTCAACAAATAATTTAGGTTTGACAAGCGACGTAGTTTGTCATCAAATCGAAGTTCATAATTTTTTTACGAATTAATTAAAAATGACATATTATCCTGAAATAAGACGAATACCTTCATATGCATGTCTAAATTGTAACTCGACCGTCGGGCGGGTGAATTTGAGAAGTGTTGAAAATAATCCGCCCCGGGCGGTCGGACAGGCAGGTATTTCAAACGCTGGATACATTAACATCGGCAAAGTCATCAATGTTATTTTGCATTGTTTCACAGATTATTGAAATTATTGAATATGAAAAATATGAAAATACTGGTTATCCCATAATGGGTTGATTTAACATTTAACATTAATAATATGATTTTAAAGTTTCTAGTGCGAATTGATGTAAAGAAAACTGCAACACAATTTTATTTTCCATTTTTTCCCTTTATTTCGAAATTTAAGAGTGGCGAATCTGTGGAACTGTATGCAACCTCGCATCGAACATGGCGTCGCGCCCGACCTCGTGACAGCTGGCGCCGATCTTCTGACTGGATGTCGTATATTCTTGCTTGTGGCTTGTAACCATTTTCACATTTTTGTAATACTTAACGAAATATACTCACTTAAAGCAAATAATTTGTGAAAAGAAACAAAACTACGTTTAGATAATTCATAGAGGAGATTTGTTTCAAAGAAATTTAAGAAATTTAGAAACGTCATCATTATTATCATCATCGTCGTCGTCATTGTTATCATCCTCATCATGAAATACATCTAATGAGCTCAGTATTAACATATGAAATGAGAATACATACTACTTATCATCCTCATCATGAAATACATCTAATGAGCTCAGTATTAACATATGAAATGAGAATACATACTACTAAATTTGACGTAAAATTTAAAAAAAAAACATAACTAAGTATTACTAAGTCATAGGGGAGATTTGTTTTAAAGAAATGCACTTACTTCTTCACCGGCATCAACATCATTAGCAGCAGCAGCAGCGGCGGCGGCGGCGAGCGGCTGCGGCAATATGAAAAAGAACTAATGAAATCGATATTAACTTCATTTGACTTGATGAGAATAGATACCACTCAAAATACGTCAAAGGACAGATACTTTCACATACTATTCTCAAGTCATGCAGCTTTAGCAATGCAATTACGAAAGAATGCGATGTTCCTTAACCTCTTTTGAGTACCATGTATAATGCACAGCAATAAATGTCGGAAATGATGGCACTGATTTTCCGGTAACACATTCGCGCAACACACAAGGCGTGCTGGGATCAAGATAGACTAGCGTGAAACAAGGCCAGTTGTCATACCCATGGCCAAATGTCAAGCCCGCGCGTGACGAGGCGTTGCTATTTACCATCTTACAATGCTAGGATGAAATTAGTGAGAATAGTGAAACTGATATTTACTTGTTTTAATTTATTATGACAGGTCAATGATTATCGTATTAAAATGATAGCAGGAATACTGTCGGGGCAAAGGCAGGACTTGTCAGTCGTTCCCGATGGATTAACTTCCGATCCTCTTGCAAGAGGGGAGTGGGGAGGGGCGTTAAACTCCCCTCAATCAAGGCGAACTCGTAGAGGCGAGAGAGAGGGCACCGCGGGTCCGGGACTCGATCTGGTGATATCGTGTTGAAGCAACATCGAACGCCGAAGTCGGGATTTCAGCCGGATAATTAGCTAGCCAGGTAAATTGGGACTAAGGGGCACGCGCGTAATTAATAACTTATTAGTTTGTTAAGCCGGCACAGAACATATTGCCGGAGTAATGACAAGATAGGGTGAAATCCTCTTTAAATCAAATTAATTTCCAATGGCGTGTTGAGGGGCTGAAGGCGGACACGGGATCCAGCGAAACAAAGAGACTGTGAAGTCGCAGCCCGCCCCCCGTTGGTAGAACCAGTTACGAGTGTGGAAGGGCAGAGGGCGCACGTGCGATGTATAAGCTACGATTAATCTAGTCCGACTGTGCCGGGCTGGGTTCATTCGTAGATGTTGGTGTTGGACGATGTCGTATTGTCCTCCCTGCTGTCGCTGTGACGACATCCTGCCCTCCCCTTCCCCGACATGTCTTCAAAGTCTCGCTTAGTTCTCGTTAAATCACGTGACTATTCCCGTCTCGTGTACCTCGCTAGCTGCTTGATGTCGGCGTCAGGTGCCCCCGTCAGCGCTGGAGCCGAGTCGCAGCAGCGAGGCACCAGACGGGACATCACAGAGTCGCAGAGCTGAAGATTTCACCAAGGAATGGCAGCGTCATTTTTCATGGCCTGAGTAAATGAAATATTAATTTGCCTGACGATCCATTTAACCATTCGGTGAGGGAGACACTGAATGGCGACATCTCCAAGACAAAGTAGCATAGCAAAGATGGAGGGCTTTCACGGTGTGGGCGCGCTTTCACATTCAAAATCATTAACAATATCTTTTTTTTATATGTTTCACATCATGAATGGAACAAATACACGTAAATCAATAATTGCATTTTCCTGAGTACATTTTCCATGGTATCATACCTAATGCGCAATCTCTTACGACTTGACAGATTAACGTCAGTAAATCGAGTATTCCTCAACTTCTCTCGAACAGTATGTAATGTTTCTTCTGTCTTATAGTGAGTTTAGTTTTCCGACGCTTAAGGAATATTCCAACAATATCACGGCGGACGACGCCAGAAATTGGCTTCACACACTGTACCCATATGAGAGATCGAACCTGGGTTTTCGGCACGAAAAGCGATCGCTTTAATCTCTAGGCTACTCCATCGTCATGGCGGTATATTTACATGAAGCATAGAGTAATGTGCGTGACTCTGTATTGAAACGTGGATGAAGAGTGAAGTACATGGTGTGTTGCAAAAACAGACTAAACAGGTCCAAAAGACAAAGAGACGTACATAAATATATACAAATATCATTCTAGTCTTAGAATTCATATTTGAATTAAAGGCGCTTAAAGCAAAACAGATCAGACAGGTTCAAAAGGACAAGTAGGGAGTAGTGAGTGAGTATATTTTTATCAATAAATATTTTAGCAATATTTCAACAACAGAAATGGGCTTCGCAGATTGTGTCTTGTGACGAACGAACTCTTCACCCACTGGACTACTAGATATCCACGAAAACTTTATATCATAAATATGGAATTCTTTCAATTGAATTTCAGATCTCTTTACAAAATAGAACTCATTGATAAGTGAATGAGTGAGTTTAGTTTTACGCCGCACTCACCCATATTCCAGTTATATGGCGGCGGGTCTGTACATAATCGAATCTGGACCAGACAGTTCAGAGCTCAACACTTGAAACATCCATCTACGCAATTTGGAACCAAATGACATGCGTCAACCAAGTCTGCGAGCTTCACCACCCGATCAGGTTAGTCGCCTGTTACGACAAGCATAGTCGCTTTTTGTGGCAAGCATGGGTAGCTGAAGACCTATTCTACCCTGGATCTTTGCGGGTCAACTCAATAATGAAACCCTCTGTGGCAAAAAATGTGGTACTGCCATGGTTTAAATTGAAACACCTAATACATTTGTATAAAGTAAGGCTATGTTTAAGTGCATAGCGTCACAGCGTTCGTTCGAATCCGGGTTCGATTCCTCAGATGGGAACACTGACCAGTTTGACCACTAATCTACACACCACCTCCCCAAATGTTTAAGATCTCCTCAGGACTTGTTGGAGTAAGTCGCAAATATATTTTCTTCATAACTAACGACTGAATTGATTGCAAGAGACGCGTACAGTTTCACGAAATAACCGCCCGCACGGATGCCCGTATCTTCATATTTCTCTACCTGGCAAGAGAAAATATAATTAAGCGAGACCGACTATCTAACTAGTTTCTACGTAGCGAATACTAGTATTTTGTTATTTAGATGGCAAGCATAAACGTCTGCATTGGTCATCTCCAGCCTGAAAAAAAACCCGTCAATAAATTTTAAACATCAGATTCACAGACATATGGTAAACTTCGTCCCGATTCGTTGCCACAGGTTCTGCAAGTGACAAATACATATTTGATACTGATTCAGATTGAAAGGTTAAAGCTAATTGAAACTTTCCATTATTTTGTTCTCTCAAATTCTCGCTGTAATCGGTATTGTGACAAAACAAACTGGATATTATGTTTGAACTGGCAGGTGGTTGAGGAAACTAGTCCGACTGTTTTGGTTCGAAGACTTGTGCCGCTCACTGTACTTGCACTGTCTGCACTGTCCCGATAGAGTGAAGGCAAAGGAGTGATTGAACCGTTCGTTTTTTTTTAAAAAAAAATATCTGTCAACCTTTGGATGTATGTATGGCGATTTACACGTGTTAACTGTTTATTTCAGCGCACTTGTAATCAAGCATTAAGCCTTATTGTTATGGATTAATTGATATCAAGACATGCGTTTTCGGAATGCTTTAACTTACTTTGCAAGGGGCACTACAAAAATGACTTGGTTTCCTGAAACCTGGAAACCATCCGCATTGTGGGTAATTGGGGAATCCAGTTGGTTTCCATTCACTCAAACTGACTAACTGAATTTCCACCTAGATAGCACTTGGATTCTGTGATTTTGGTACTTCTGTAAATGGAGACCAAAAAGAAACTAAGGTCAGGTGTTTCTTGTTGGTTTCCATATCTGGAACTTGCAAATGAAGATTTCATTAAATGGAAACTAACATAAAACCAGAAAATGTAGTTTCATGTTGGTTTCCTCTGCACTTTTTTTGAACTAAGTAACATAAAACGTGTAATTGTTTGGCATAAAGTTGATCATTCTGACATCCCGTTGGTATCCATTCAGTGAAACTTGGTGACATAGTTTCCAGATAGAATTCAAAATGGATGCTCTAAACTTATAGTTCCGGAGACGGAAACTAACAAGAAGCTATGGTCTTGTGTATACTGTTGGTTTCCATTCGTGACTGAAACTTAGTTTTGACGATTAACTTAGAATAATCACGAGGTCTTATAATTTGATCTGAGTATGTCTGGGGATGGAATAGCAGATTCACATCATTGCTTAGATGAACAAGAAAAAAGTATATTGTTGACGCATCATTCGGTGGATATCATGATTTTATATTAAAACTAGGGACATATGTATTATATTTCACTTATTCAATTTCCAATGACGGATCTACTTAAAACGAATTACTACTATAAGGTTTGATCATTTAAATTTTGCAGCAAGTGTGCACTTAAAACCTATTTTATTTAGATGGGTAGTGAGAGAAGCGTGTGTGGTCGTACTGGAATTGTACATGTTATTTTTTTCAGTGCGTTTCTGCTAAATTAATATGCGCTTTAATGAAGACCGACGTAAATCGTTTCACCTTGTGTAGGTCAGGTGTACCTTAATCTAATTTTCCATCATTGTAAAAACCAGCCATTTTGTGCACATATCCATAAGAATAATGTGCACGTCTCCGACGTGAAATAATGTAAAATGTCCAACCAGCTAAGTCCCAGATTCATAAATCAAAGACAATCGGCTTTTAAAGGCACCTGTGTTACCTGTCGGTGTCACCTTTGAAGTCGCCGTTGATTTTACGTCCCACCTGGGCGAGTGAGATAGCGCTGATCGCTCGGGCATCGCCTATTATCGATTGCTGGTTTTTGTTACAACTATGTCTTTTACCCTCAAATGCTTAATTTATGCATCGGCAGGCAAGATTCCGATCATTTAATATTTTCCAACATGGTTGAGAGATGACGATTGTTTTGTGCAGTCTCGTCCAATGCCATATGGCGGTCAATGGCGCGACAAGGCTTACATATCCAATAACCGGTAATCGGCTACAGGCGGAAGCAGGCAACAACGACCTTGTCGACGCCATTGTTAACGGTAACGTCGAACACGGGACGGGGATCGTATCATACCATTATTAAGATTTTTTTCATATCTCTGTTAAAAAACCTAGCTACCACAATGCGCCATTGATATGCATGACCAGCTTGCTGGAGATAGTACTATAGAGTGCGGCAGATAAGTTCAATTGAAACGTTAAACTTAAGATACTTTCAAAGAATAAAGTTGGAGGCAATAAAAGACACTGTAATTACATTCCGAAAGTTGAACGAACGAATTTGGATGCGGGATCGTATTCTACAGACGCGTTACTCCGATAAGCAATATTAAGGAATTTGACCTCAAATAACATTGTTTCAAGTGTACTCAAGCGGACACTTTTAGTTGCAGATGAACTATGACAACACTTCTCTTCTGGAACTTGCATTCTAAACTGTTACCTTTGCAATAACTTTGTCCTCCTGTGCTGTCAGTTTCCGCATTATTGATGTTGAAAAGTTGACAATCTGACGAAGTATGAAAAACAAAAGGTTTCCACAAACATTGAATCCATATGTCATGTGCTGCTTGGATCCTGCACTTTACATAAAAGCCAAGCGACCTTCTTCCCAAGATGCTTGCATTCTGTGAAACCATCCCTATATACTAATTGGACTGACATATCACAGAAACCCATCTCTTGTTCTGAGCCAAATGGCACCCCTACTGGAGGACAGCAGCATTAAATGGGAAGTAATAATATCAAATGAGTTTATTAGCAGGAACTTCCGTGATGCAAATTTTCCCTTCTGCAACCCATGCTTGAAAGAGGCCACTAACTGGACAAGGTGGTCAGACTCACTGACTTGGCTGACACATTCCATCATACCCCAATGTTCATGATGCTGATCACTGGATTGCCTAGTCCAGACTTGATTTTTTCACATCTATCTGCCATATAGATAAAATATTGTGGAGAGACTTTAAAAGACAAACACAATGTACAACCCTTATCTCCTCAAGATATTATAACTCCTCATATTACAGTTATGTTGTAGCTCCTCATTGTAGAGTTGTCGCCACATAGGATAACAGTGAGTAACCACAGATATGGAATATCAAGTGGACAACTTTATTCACAAGGCTTTCATACACACTCTCACAAAACTATAAAAATATGCCAAAGCAGACAGCAGACAGTGACTCTCAGACAAGCATATTATATAAAGACACTGCATGACAACTGATGACATCACAGTTTCGATACTCATTACCAGACTGACTGATGACACTACAGTCAAGACAGTGAAAACCCTGAATAAGCACATATTGATGGTAGTCATATAAAGCAACATTAACACCACTACAAAGTGGCCAATAAACACTCATGGGACATTTTCAGAAATGCAATTTCACAAAAATGCTCATAATTGTCATATTTACCAAAATATGTTTTGTGAACATATTTAATAGGAATAAAAGAGTACACACTGTGACAAATTTTTTTTTCAAACTTCTGATGGACATGAGGAAAGTATCTTTCAAAATCTGCTGATGATATTTTGAAAATGATTTCAGCCAAGCTTGACAGATGCTTTGTGAGGTCCTTTGTGTGTGCAGTACAGCAACAACATGACTGCTACATCGTGTACCACTCCACATCAACATCACAAGCTGCTGTGGCACTGCAGTATGGGAACACAATTGAACAAGTTAGACATTTCAAACTTCAGTCAAAAATCATGCTACAGTGATGGGTTTGAGGCAGTGCATACACATCTATATTTCTTATGTCATTTGTAACACAAATCAAAGCTTCAAATTCCTTATAAGGGTACCAGGTAGGTAAAGGATCTGTATAAAAATTCTGTAACACTCACATCAACCATGAAGACTGTGAATAATCTTAGCATCATATTTCAATATAATGAATCCTTTGTAAGATGGATTGTGCATATTACAATTTCAATAATTTTTTTAGAGGAGGATAATACAGAATTTGTCTCCATTGTTACAAAAGATTAACTGAATATTAAACTATAAATAATATAAGCCAGTAATCCAAGGACATCTGTTGCCATGGAAATTGGAGTCTTTGTAACTCTGTCATCCTGTTTCACTGTGGACTTGCTGGAACAGGGTCAAACAAAACAAAAACACCACATCAGACAGTGAGAATAAATAGACATTTCTTTACTTACAAAATCTACAAACATGGAATAAAACACAAACTACATATGATATATTCACATAATATACACGCACATAGCTATGGCAATGTTAAAAATGTGAGATTTTATTCGATGATGGTGATGATGAGGATGCAAGCAAGGGCACTATTTGTGATTGTATGATGTATAGCAATACAATATGAGGATACTTGTAAGCATGAGAAATAATATCAACACGGCTCAGTATGCCACAGAGATTGCACATTGAGGTATGTTTATTATAAAAACTTTTGGAACCTAAACATGACCTTGCCATCTGCCTCCCCATCCTCAACATCTTATTCTTCAGGTCATGCTTGCAGAAAGCAATCTTGGCACTAAGATGATTGTAACTTCCTGTGTGCGAAATAGTTTCCAAATTGTGCCAGCTATTTGTCAGGTTATCTATGCTTGAAAGTTACTAGCCAACAAAATAATTCTCTAGCATGAAATTTGGATGTAGAAACAAAGCAAAAGATACAAAAATAGAGGAGAATAAGATATTGTTGGCATGACACAGATTTCATCATTAAGCTGCTAAAATGACGAACAGTTTTGTCAGCCCATAATTACTTAATAAGTGGCAGAGAGAGAGAGTGATATATTTACAAAATGTCCCCATGACAATTCATTTGCCAGTCCGACCAGTGACTGTGGAGATTTACTTGCCCGACTGGATTTTTTCTAGTCATGTCTAGCATACCAGTGGCAATTTTGCACACTTTTAACTTCCATACCCTAACATAGCCATAAGATGGTTGTAGTGCTAAGATTGTTTGATGCAAGCGTATTCTGCTCTGTACAAAACTGAGTTTAGTTTTCTGCTGCTTTTAGCAATATTCCAGCAACATCACAGCGGGGGAAACCAGAAATGGGCTTCACATATTGTACCCATGTCAGCATTTGAACCAAGGCCTTCAGCGTGACGAGCCAACTCTATAAGCACTAGGCTACGTCTGTACAAGGAATAATCCAACTGACAAAATCTTTGAAACATCAGTATGGTCTGTCACTGGACTGTCTGGTTTGTTTACATGCCACTGTCTCGTGGCGGTATACCAGCAAGGCAGAACATGTTAAACTTTCACTGATTTTCAACGCTTCAATGACATAATCTTCCCTCCTGTTTAACCATCAACAGCTATGATTATCATCAGATAATTTGCCTGATTACTCTCTGGCATTCATATTTTATATTGACATCATGTATGAAATTAAATGTAAAAATCAACAAATGAACTGACAGTTCAGCTTATCTAACAGAAATACAAACACTCACAAAACAAGAAAAACAAAGAGCATAAAAGTTTCAAACTGCTTGAAAGAAAATCAGACTTTTCATGATACCCAGTAAGTAATTTCCAAGTAAATATTTAAGTCTTCCCCTGAACTGGGTATAAACTCTGAGCACTTATCAAGGTAGTACGCATAGTCCTGTTTTGTGTCTTTTCTGTGAGACTAGACAGAGGAAGCACGCTCAATACTTTAGTTTAGTCAACAGGTTGTCAGGTAACAAATATTGAGACACTGGTAATATCGATAATATAACAGTAGGAAAACATTTGGGCAAAAGTCTTTGAAAATATGCAGGAAAACTAAAACTGTGTATAGTGTTCACTAAACACTAAACACTGTTTAACATACCAGCAGTGAATAGAGCCTTGACTTTGATCAAAAGAACTTGTGAAACAAATAACATCCTGATAACAAGAATCAAATTTCTGTCTTAAGACTTTCAATTTCTGTTTTCTGTTGCAAGCTCTGATTGGCTGTGAATCCTATCTATACACTTGTAATGATATTTGAACTCGTTATTTTTAGGGCAACATGACAGCTGTAACATTACAAGCTTTTCGAGATGATAATAATGCTGTGTATTTTAGTTGAGTAAAAAGTGCAGTGTTTGCACTCGCAAATGTGCAGTTCAAATATTGAGGAAAGATCCCAAACAAATCATAAACCCAATTCAATGAAACAAAAACATCTGGTAACAATATTCTATTTTCTGATTGAGACATCAGATATAGAGGGCTACTGAGTACCTGACAAGACTGGAAGCCATGAACAATGTAAAGTGAGTAAGGGTAGAGTCATTTAACAATGTATCACCATTTCCCTCCAGACATATTAAACATTTCCAGTAATACAACTGTGCCGACTTGCAAAATTATAGGTATCAGCTACTCACTACCATTCCTATTCATCCAGGCGGCTCAAGTTAACAAAGTATACATGTATTTCCATCATTAATTCCAACAGAGACTCCTTTAAAAACTTTGGTCCAAATGTAATGCTTATTTTCTTAATGTATTGCTATGCAAAACCATGCTTAAGAAAGTTAAACCAAACCCTTAGAAAATACTACTTGAAAACAAACATGACATAGTTCTCTAACATCTGATCTTAGAAATTTGACTAATATATGTGAATGCTATGTTTTCGGCATCCTCGATATCTCCAGGGTATAAGTTCCGATAAGTCTCCACTATACCCTGGACGCATCCGGTCGGCTCAAAAGTTTCATTACCTCCCTTTGCTGGCTCCGCGTTCTCACAGTAGCCAATCAGCTAGGCTGCCATTATAACTGAGCTTGCCAGTGTCAACAAAGGTAGCGGTCACAACTGCAAAGGGTTGCTCGCATTGCGACTCAGATTTTAGCGAAATCATACAAATTGACAGGTCCAAAACTTTAAAACAACATATGCAAGAACTCCTTCTACCTCTTCCAGAGAACCTCTGTATGATTTGTGTTGCCAAGTTTAATTTGTTAGATAATTTAAAAAACGACAGTGAGTTGTGATTGGTTCGCTCAACTTCCCAGCGTAGACACCTGATTGGATAAAAAGACAGACAAGAGAGGTAATATATCTATCGGGCAGAGCCGTAGATGGTCCAGGGTATAGTGGAGACTTATCGAAACATATACCCTGGAGGTATCGAGGATGTGTTTTCGGTTGTTAGAAATACTGAAAAATACAAATACTTAAGTACTGTTTGAAACAGAAAACTGTTACTCTGTATCCCTTTAATTTACACAACTGCACTTAGCATATGTCGAAATACCTCACTTCGGCCTATCTGGGGATTCAGTGTGATGACTAGGACAACATCCAGAAAAGCATGTTTACTTGTAATATCTGGCAAACCTTGTAGCTGTTTTGTACTTCCCCATTTTAATTCCCTGATACAAGGCAGTTATTTAAATGAACTGTGTGTGGACTTTAGCCCAAGTAGAGTTTATATAAATAACTACTGTAGAGAAGGTGATTCAACGACTTACACCATTAGGGCATATTTAATTAATACACATGAAATGTATTAAGCATGATGAAGGTTATAAAAATAAGTACAATTTTATTTTTTTAAATGGAAATAATTGCCCTTGGTCAGTTAATCAAAACTGAAATGTTTCCTTTCTAATGCGATTTCACCGCACATGGCACAAAGCCATGGTCTGTTCCTAATAAGAAGCTTTAGACTTGTAGCTAAAAACAAATAGCTCATTCATTCATCACTTCTCAGTAAACTCCTTTTACTATGTTTCCAATATGTAGTTTGGCTGAAATTAGTTTACTAGAAACAGATATTTCACACTTTCACATATCAACTATATAAATTGCAGAGATAAATGTGAAAAAAGAATCACGAGGATGTTAATAGCTTCACTTTTATTTGCAGTTTGAAACCTTTAGTGGAAATTATCTAGTACCCCACAGACAAGGAAGACACCACTATTTGATTTCCTGAAATAAAAACTGACTTGTCCAGGCGTCAGGTGATGTATGTGTCTGTACATGTAATAAAAACGGCAGAATAAATATATTTCAGCACTCATTTTGAAGGGTACAATTCACAGAAAATTGTCTGCTTTATAACTTTTCCTAAAAAATAAAATATCACCCATCTAGACATTTAAGAGAGGTTTCAGGCATTGTGTAACGTTGTCGGTTTAAAAGAAACAAAAAAAGCTTTATTTAACTTTTGAAATCTTGATTGGCCATATGAACATATGGACCACGTCCAAGGTAGATCAAGTAATCAAACAAATCGCTGTAGTCATTAACAAACATACAAAAAGCCCAGATTTGAGGCCAGTGTGGAATTTTTTCACAAATACGGTACATGATGATACATTAGTAGTATACAAACATCATGACATCAATATGTTATACAGTACACATCGCAGTTCTTCATCCCCCATCATAAACAAGGTGCTAACCATTATCACAGAACATCTTACAGTATCTTACCATATGGGTAGATTGTTTCTTACAATACCCTACCACGCAAAATCTCAAGTTCCTTGCTAAACTATCAGTTCAATAAAGATTAAAATAAAACTAATTTCCAAAATTTACCAACTTTTTAAGCAAACAGTGACTGTATTTGGCCACTCTGCAGTACTTTTACTAGGATTTCACGCTTTACTAAGATTTCACCCGCAGCATAAGGGTGATACAGCTGTCTATTGAAACTGAAGATTTTATACAATGGTCAAGGCAGGCGACAAACATTATTTGCATTTCCAAAGTGGAGAATTTAGTTGGGTGTTTAGATGTTAAAAATTGATTTTTTAAAGCATATTCTAAATGACCAATGCCCATGGAAACCTTGGGGGCCAAACACAGTGGATGTTTTACATGTACAAGTTCATAATTACACATCTTTTATCTTGCAGAAGTACAAGTATTCGGGTTCCTCCATGAAAGCACTCTCTGGTTACATCAAGACTTTGATTCCACTAGCCATGCACTGTGGCAACCAGTAACACTGTTGGTCCATACAGATGTTACCACAAATAGTAGTATATCGTTCAATCATTAACATGTTCATCTAAACTGATGGTGACGAAGTCTGTTAACGTGAACCGTAATAGAAGACACTCAAGAAGATGCGAATGATGCTGATTCTTAGATACGCAAAATATACCAACACCACCATGCAACACATGTGATATTATGCAAGAGAATACCATGTACAACAGTATGAGGAAGAAGCAAGAGGCAGCATATGGTTGGCTTGATCTTAGCGGGTAATGTTGGCATTATGTGGACAGAAAAACCTATGGCACCAGAGACAACTCTCCCAGTGTCCAGATTGATCCTCACTGTAAGTTTCACTCGGTGAGTTCTGCCACATGGACAACAGCAAAACTAGACGATGGTGAAAATAATGCAACCATCACCTACATCCAAATAACTCAAGGTTAAAGTTCAGGGACCAATAGTCCTCAAGGTTTTCATAGCACTATGTTTGCCAAGTCCTTGCACTGTCGTGAATGTTAGCGGCAATCTCATTAAAGATCTTCCATGTCAATACACAAGCTTCTATTTCAAAAGATCAATTTTACGTATGAAATCAACAAAAAGAAACACACTTTCATATAAACACTGGCCCCATCTCAAACCTTTGTTCAAACACCAAACATTGTCACTACACCCTCCAGAAGGTCCTGATGCCCCCCTCCAACCCCCATCCATCCAGCACACTGACCACGTCTTCTTGATCATCTAGCACTCAGTATCACAGTTTAACTCCTGGCAGCGCTGTGCCAACATATCACTGAATGGAGCAACTCTTCTCATCCTTCAATGGAATGCGACCCTCAGATATTTGCTTGTCCAGAAATTCATCTTCCTCAATTCTGAAAACAAGCATACAGCAAATTGTGAGACCACCTGTTCTATACGTTACAGTTACAGTTCAGACCATATGTTATATTCTCCCATGACTTCAGTTAACACTGGATTGTGATTGGTCAAACAAAGTCATTCAGAGATATATGATCACGTTTTAGAGCTATCATAATTTCGTTATATACTTCTATGTGTTGTTTTTAATCAAGTATAGAGCTAGAATAATTTTGTTATATATCTCTGACTTTCCAACACAGTATGTTTATCTCATGAGTATATATTAATTACGTTACAGTTGAATGGAGTGCACATGCTTCATATCTTATAGTAAAGATATATATGTTACAGTAAGGTAGAGGCCATATGTTTTTTATGTTACAGTATGGCAGGGATCATATGTTCTGTGTGTTACAGTAAAGTTAAATAGCACATTCCTCACAAATGACATCAGTTGTGCATCTACAACACTGACAAACTTACAACACTTACTGGAACACATGTCTTTCAGAGGCGTTGCTAAATTGATGATTGAAGTGATAAATAAATGACACAATTTAGAATAAACAACAAAGTTCTATATGCAATATATTTAATACACTTGCATATACATGTCTATGTTATTCGTTTTTGGATTCCTAGGGAAACAGGAAAAGCAATATGACTATGCCATCATGTAAACATTCTGAAAGAGTTTGAAGCTATTTTCCTCATGCTGTAAAGTAAAGGTAGACATGTATATATCAAAGTCCATCACAACTCAAAGCACAAAATGACCCTCTGTAAGAGGATGGACAAATCGGCCTTGAAACATCACTCACTCTAAGATTTCCATTACAAGATCAAAGTTTCTGCTCTTATTGTGATGAAGCCTGTCTTGTCAGCGACTCGGAGGATTAGAAGTTGGGTAGATTCTTCATTAGCAAAGTGAAAATGTCCAGGTCTCCATGACATAACATCTGCTTCCATTCCACAAACCTCTGATGAGATAAGGATGTAACAGTCAAATGTATGCAACCCCATTTCAGTGTCAGGAAACCTTGGCTTAATTCACCAACCTCATAAACCTGAATTTCGCTTCAAGAAGGAGAAAGTTTTTAGTTGCAAGAAAGAGTAAAATTTCATTACAAGTAACGAAGTCCCTCAAGTACACTTGTTGCTGGATACTGAGGCACCTGATATGAACTCTGCTTCAGCATGATGCGTCTTCTCCGTATCAGAGCCAGTCTCCCAGCAGAGAATCATCTTACACATCCTCTTGTCGACTTGTGAAAAACAGGATTTCTCAGATTTGTTTTCATACATCAAAAGACGAAGAGACTACCAATATTTGCTCCATTTTAGTAGTGAGTAGGTATATGGTGTCGAATCATCTCAAGACCTGTTCGTATCTGCCCTTGGAAAATTGATCTGCCGAAGATGGAAACAGATACCCTCGTTTATGATTGCATGAATCTTGAAGCCTGTCCTCCACTCACCTCAATAATTAACAAACAAATAGATAATCGGACACCAGCGCCCTGTCTACCTATCATCCACTAGCCCTATTGTCAGATCCTTTCTAAGTTAACAGTTTGGAATTTAAAGCGGTGGATTTCCTGTAGTCTGTGGTGTTTACTTTGTGTATGATGTCCATGTGAGGACAGCACGACCGGGACGCTGGTGCCACACTGTCTCGCCACCATTCCTTCCTTCAGTTACACACTACCGACACAATTAGGGAACAATCGCACTGTGCCTTCAATCTACACACGTAAACTTGGCCGTCATTGCTCTTTTAAGTGGCACACGTATAGGATGTCTCCGAGCCAACATAGCGACGGCAAGAGTGAAAGTTGAGCTGCTGTACTCCAACTCAGGACGTGCACTTCAGCCTGGCTCCCCTAAACAGCAAACTGTGCTAATAAACACGTGTGATTGCCTTGCGACATGCTTGTTTACCCATTAGTACATATCCAATTTTGGTAGTATGAGACCTGACGAGAGCAAACACTGTCCCCTCTAACTTTTGATATGGGTGTGCTGGGTGTGAAACTCAGTCACGGCTCCTTGAAAAGAGGCCCCAAGGGGGCGTGAAGAGGGGAATTTCTATAGCTTCCATCTTCAAACAGAGCTACAACACTGTCCTGATACCCTGACATTCCCACACCGCGAACATTCCTTGGTCTCATCCTACTCAAACACTCCACCAGTCTCCTTCACTAATGGAGGGACAAAGTAACACTCAGCCCTTTGCAGAAACCAAACATCTACTGAGCGTAACAATTGATTGTTTTCATTTGACTTGGCTAAGTGGCCCATTCTGCAGTATTCATGTTCTGTCAATGGATTTTACAAGATGAACATTTTGAGAATTCTTTGCATGTCTGTTTCCACTGGCCACCCGATTCAGAACATTCCTGACTGTCCACAATGATATCACTTTACTTGTAACATTCCGTATACCTGTTACACAGGTGCTTTCATTACCTTCAAAAGCAGTTTGTCAAAAAACTTAAATAAGGCCTTCTTGTTCTTGAATTTATTTTTTTAGTGGTCACAACCTTTGCATCTACATCCCTGGAAGATAAATCTGACAATCGTACATGGGAAGAGATTACACTATAATTATCAATAGACATCTTTATGCTGTAATCCCTTCATTTACTCCACCAGTCTGGGCTATTCCAATCTTCAGTACGTCATGCAGTCATTCCATATCGACTGGTACTAATTACTGATCAGGGATTACTGTCAAAGGTGTGGACTTTCCACGCAAAGGTAGATCTATGTATTGGAGCCAGTGATCATGATTTAATGTGTTCCAACACACAATTAGATTGATGTACATGATTCATCTCTAACCATCGCTAGATTGGATAAATGAGGAAACAGTTATTTTGCTGTTTTTGGGGTGTTTTTTTTTGCATATTTAATTCAAAACACTGTAAAGTTCTGCAAATGATATAAATAATGCATTTGTTTTAAAATCAGTGAAAAATAGACAAGAAAACAACATTCATTTATGTCCACATTGCTCCATTTTCTTGGCAGTGCTTCACAGTTACTTGTGTCTGTCAGATCTTTTCTTCTGTAATGTAGGAGTGTTCTGTTTTCTTCCAACATGTCTGTCAGTTCCTTTTTCTTCCGAAATGGATGACAGTTCCTTATTTCCTTTCACAAAGAGCGATAGTTTCTCCATCAACAAATTGTGACTATTTCTTTTGGTCAGCAAAACCTGTCAGTTCTTCTTCCATAATGTGTGCAGTTCCATTTTCTCTACATTGTGTGACAGGTTCCCTTGTATCAACAATGTGACAGTTGCTTTTCCTTTATAAAGTCTGCAGGTTTCTACAAAAAACAGCACCTAGAACCTTGAACCACAACCATTTCTTGGAGTTACAAGAGATTTTGAGAGTCCAGTTGTTAAGGTTGTGATACTTGCCTTTGTACTGGAGTATGTCGTTAGCATGACAACTGCTGACATCTCATTCTGAAAGGCTAAGTATTACAACAGTGTAACTTACGCTCTCTCCTGAGTGTCGAGGTGCTGCACGAGTTCATCACGCTTGTTGACCACAGACACAAGTTCCTCTAGCAACAGACGTTCACGACGCTTCTGGGCCTCAGTCTTTTGCCAGTCTGTAATACATAACAGCAGGGATGTTCCAATAATCAAATGTAAAAAACTTATGATTTCCATAATTGATCAGAAAGCATTTGGGAAATAGACCACATTTACAAATGAAAGACAATCAACCAAGTATCCTTACATTACCAATAAATCTATAATTGATTGCATGAAAACACACTGAAATATAACCACATGTAGCCAGATATAATTTCAAGGAAAAAATATTTGGAACTTTCTATGAAAATGCTCAGATTGAACATTTTCTCCTTAGGTTTAAAATAAAAGAGGGTCTTAATGTTTGGAAAAATATTGTGTTGTCCAAAGATTTATTGTTTGATATTTGTTTTTTTTTAATTGTAGGTTTCTGATGGAGTCACCAAACAAATATTCTGAAACACAAAAGTACCATGCATGCCCCCTGACCCCCCAAATAACAAATTAATTGATTATTTACAAAGTAAGATGACGAAATTTCAACACGATATTGTAACAATACAGCCCAGCATACTGCCTATCAAGGATACAAACAACAGTAAGTAATACAGACATTTACAACAAAAGTTGAAGTGCCAGTCATCGTCATGTCCAAGATCATTTTCATTTTCCAAGATCATCAACAAAATTGTTGAAGCGACTGAATGTATGAGTGGTGACAGTATATAAAGGTATAATTATTTCCATGAACTCAGTGATGGAAACTGACATAGTCCAGTCCTCATAATGACAAACCTTAAAAATGGCCAATTTACAGGAGTCTTTGTGATGGCTTAACTATTTGACTATTTAGCAATGACCATCAGACAATGAAAACCTTTAGCTCTCTGCAGTATCAAGTTTCAACAAATTACCCAGACCAAAATGGTGGCAGACACATGCACTGCTGCCAACATCCTAGGCATATGAGAGGGACGGACACGCAAGGCAACTCCCATCTCAGGATGTTATACAAATTCACTTCTACAGTGGGTCTTTAATAGAATATATTTCACTAAAAATATGCTTCAGGACACATATAGACAGGCTAAACCTGGAACCATGAATGGGTATTTCTTACATAACCTCAATCTTAATATAAACATTGCCACAACTTAAATATACATGTATGTCAGTCACATGATACAAGATGATGGGAGATAGCATAAAAAAATAAAATAAATATAGCATAAAAAATAAAATAAATGTTATTTATTCGTCATAAGTTGTACAAAATGTGATCCAAGATAAATAGTTTAGAGACATATTTCAGCAAACTAGTTGCAATTGACTGCCAAGTGCAACCAGGTAAAGGGTTAACACTCGAGTTGCTTTTACTGTCACCTGCCAGAGAACAAATATATGCTGATGAAGCGCGCACACTGCTAGCTGCGATTTAGTGTAGCAATGCAAATACTACAGAATAAACTATCGGCATTGTTGACCAAACGGTGTGAAACAGTTAATGAAAGGTGTGCACAGGGCATTGTGGACCACTTAGAAGGGGCTATTTCAAACATACGCTGTAAGCCAGCAACAATAGAACAGCATGGATTTGAGAGCTGACAAAAAATACCTGTCAATATTTGAACTTCACACTAAAGCGTATTTAGTTGTCAATTTGAGGAGTTGAGATTTGTCCAAATGGAGAACATATGGGGGAAGAAGCCAGGAAGCATATGGCGGTAGAATATGCCATCAAATATGACAAATTAGTGTTAATTAGGTGTTGATTACCGTGAGGTGTGACAGGTGGAACTGGGGATGATATGACACAGGCCAGCCAGATCTTATCTTACACCTTGAGATACATGCCAGCACATGGAAATTACAAATTAACAGTTGTGGGTGTCTCCTGACATAACAGACTCACTGTTCCTGGATACAGGGCTGTATCTCACACACATGGATAATCGTTTATCAATAAATCAATACTAACATTCAGCCAATGTTATGAAAGATGTAATGTGTGTATTATTTCTTAGTAACAGCAATTTAAACCACAAATTAACAATGCCAATTGTCATGCGAGATAAGGAATGAAATACTAATTAAGATACAGGAAAACGGAATGAAGATATCACATTTATTGTTGAATAATCATCATTTTCATTTACATTAAATTCATTAAAAAATGGTACACATTATTTCTCCTGAAAAATTAAATAAACAGTTACACATAAAAATGTCAATTGCCTCTTACATCATTTTTTTAAATCTTGTCGTACCCCTAAAGCAGGAACAATTTTACAATAATACAGCATATGCCATAAGGTACATCCATCCTATGCTAATCATTTATTTAACATTTTCATATTCATCTCTTTAAGCCATACTAGTTCTCAAAAATAATTTCTCATTAATTTTTGTGATATAAAAAAAATGGCAGTAGTTTGTCTATCATGAATAAATTGCCAGGGAAGTCAACTGTCATGACTGGGCATAAACTTTACTCTGTGGATAAAGATGTTTTGTCCCTTCTGCTCAAAACAAAGGCCTGTGTGTGAAGGGTATCGAGATCCACGTCTTAATTTACTACTGTGTTGTCTTTGCCCATTTTTACTGTTATGTCGGTGTAACAGTGGTAGTGGCCACGCGTCACTCACTGTGCCGACAACTTCGACATGTAACAGTATATTCCTTAAGCCAGGTGTTCCACCAGGGCCTTGCTGACAATCCAACTTCCCTTTCAAGTCTGCTGACGACTTAATTTTCTCGTGTCCACTTTTACTGACACAAATCGACGGCGGACGCGCGCAGGGTGTCGGCTTCCGCCTAAGCTCATCTCTAGCATAGAGGGCTGACCAACGTGGCTTGTGTCAAAAACAAAGCAACACATATCACCTTGCAGCCAAGACCCACTAAACACAAGGCCATTATTGTACAACAACAAGAAGGGGGCCCGTGTCAGAAGATGTAACCTGATCTGCTTGGACAGTCCAGAGGAAACATAGGGACATATGGTCCTGGCTTCTTCCTATTCATCTCACTCACAACCACTGTAATGTGCAGGTACAATCAGCCTGGCACACAGTTTGCACATCTTCAATCACACTTGAGGTAGGTGTCAGGCCTCCAGCTCCAGACTGGCATGTCAGACAGCCAGGCCAGGCCAGGAAACAATCAGCACTGATACTCATCTAACACCAGCAGATCTTCGTTGGAATATCTTTCATGCATGGCAGACAGATGTGTACACAAAAACTTTCTGCAATACGACCATTTCTGAAAATATTTTGTATTCAGTCTAACACAAATAAACACAAAACATGCACTTGTTACTCAGCATTAAGTGAATGGGGGAGATGGACTTATTTGAAGTAATGCACAAAACACATTTCACCTACATATAAAGAAAGCTGGGAGCTTTTTCCTAGTGTCCATAGATGTCTAAAAAAGACAGTTGATGTTATATGATACCATGCTGATATATCTGTCTCATGTTGGTAGTTGTGATTTGATTTATTATAACACTCATTTATTTTAGTTATATATTATACACACTCACAGTTTTTCACTGAGACATATATGCTTTCCCTGTTTATGCACACATCTATGTTTTCCTGAAAGTCCTGCAAGCAGAGGTGTTTTCTTTCTGCTTATAAAGGCAGGCATATTTTTGTTAGAAGGAATAATACTGCATTAGTTTTTGTTTGTGGACTGAACAGCAATAAATGGACAACAGTTTCATATGTTCATGACACCGCTTCAGTGGTCTCGCGGAGAGACACCAAATGTGGAACTTCGAGGTTCAATCCCTGGCAGCTTCATACAAAATGATGGTACAAGATGGTAATTTATGCTTTTCTTGCCTGGTGCATAGCATTAAGATGATAAAATAAGGACTGATGCTGGTCAGAGTCAGTGCACTGAGTCTGAGTGGGGACGCATGTTCCAGTGCAGCATGTACCCTAATTCCCTTCCTCAGAAGAACTGCACTTTAAGTATTGAGAGACAGACTCACACACAACACATATCCTGCCTCTTATAAACACACACATGTACCTACTTTACTACAAATGTAATTTATTAAACCCTAATTCCCTTCCACCAACATCAGTTCTTCATGCTTACAGACAAGCACACCATTTTCCTTATGTTCTAAGATATGAAACATGTAAAACATAAAAGGATGGCTTGCAGTGACTTATGCTGGTATGTCTGTGACTCCTGTCTTCTGTGCACTGTTGTGAATGTTCTTGTACACTGAAGTCAGCCATCTTACATCAGAATAATGAGCTGAAAAGTGCTGATTCTAGGCCAATCATATGATTGATAGAATCAGCAACAGTGTTCAAATTTACTTATGTTGTCGCCAGTATTCCTGTTCCAGATGCTCTTAGCCGAATCATGGAGAACAGGGTATGACTTATACCCTTGATAAAAGTATGTATGAATACATACGATGAGAAAGAATACTGGACCTGTATAAAAGCACACTCAGGCTTGTTCAAAATCTTGGGCAAAAATAAAAACGTCCATCCATAGTAAATAAGCCCAGGCTATATGTAGTCTTAGTCTTTGTAGCAAGCATGGAATAATGCTAACCTGTGTCTAAGCGCAGCCAAGCATGCTGGGACAGGCTGCCAGGGCAGGGTGAGTGAGGTCATCACTGAAGAATGTTGATGTCTGCCACATAAACTCCCCAATCAAGATCCTTTTCATCAGAGAGATGCCGCCAGCTCAGATCAACCAATAACTATCTAAGCATTCTTCAAGAAATTACCTCAAGCATCAATCCCTTTTGAGCACAGAGCTAAACGTCAGGTAGACCGAGAAATAAGTTGACTTGGGCGAAGCGTTGTGGAATCCTCTTGGTCTCCTGCCACTCAACCCCCCTCTCCGCCATATGGCTGTGTTGTCTTCCTGTCAAACACAATCACGTAATTGCTACCGTCTTGCCTAAATGTTTTGATGGTAGCTAGAGAAACAATTAGCAGGCTGAGCGTCTGTGACTGAAGACTGGCGTAATCCCTTTCAAGTTGCTGGCTGTGACAGCCCAGAAACAATGGGTAGATTCCTCATGCACCACCTCGGCCATGTCCCATCGCTGCTGCCTGTGTACCACTATCCTGCACGTTCATCTTGTACCTGTCATGCATGATAGATGCAGCTCTCCTGGCAAGGAGGTAGAGTCTCGCCTCATTCACTCTCGAGTGTGCGTATACAGTAAGCCCATATGTTCCTTTAATGAGAACGGCTGATCTCCACAATTGCCTCTCTATGATAGCAGTGTCGCAGAGCATTCATTTCAAACAGTTTGTCTTTTAAATTAATACTAGTAGTAACAACTTAGAAGACGTATTGTTTATTGATATTCATACAAACATAAATTTTGCCTATATTTAAGTGAAACCTAAAATAATTATTGAAATATTGAACTGTTGCATTTCATAGTCTTCATGGACTTGTGCGTACAATGCCTGAGAGCATCATCCCTGACATGACAGAACTTCTGCCACTGCATTCTTGTTGACATTTCGTTAAGTCAAGAACAATGGTGTGATCAGTGCTGACCACCTAACAAAGGAAGGTAGGGATAGATTATTCATTGTGCTCTGTCTTATGCATATTATACTGAAGAAGTGACAGGGCCGTTAACCAATAACCTGAAGATCAATCCAGTCTGTTAAAGTGTACAAAATAATACTTGATTAAAGTGATTTGAAGTAGAAAGGACATAGTGTCACAGATTGCTAGTACCAAGAACTGCATACATTAATAAACACACAGGTATACTTTCACCCGAGTCCAGAAAGTGGGAGTCACTGAAATATTTCATAGGTGAACACTGATATATTATGAGTAAAAAAATTGTTAATTGTTATTCTGCATGTTTATAGATGAAAAATATACACGTATATAACTAATCAAATTTATGAAAAGTTTATTATTTAA
This sequence comes from Haliotis asinina, assembly GCF_037392515.1. Classification (NCBI taxonomy): domain Eukaryota; kingdom Metazoa; phylum Mollusca; class Gastropoda; order Lepetellida; family Haliotidae; genus Haliotis; species Haliotis asinina. Next base: position 58,583,077 of record NC_090287.1, on the reverse strand, counting down.
TTTTTCGACTCCTTATCATGACAGATTTCAATCATAGAAATTGTTCATTTTTGTTGCATTACACTTTTAATGTCCTATCAATTTTCATAACATTTATCGTAAAATAGATTCAATACATCCTGATCAAATCCTAAAATCACAAATTCATTCTTGTGTCAGTCAGAACAACACTAATTTCGATGACATTTTCCAACAAACAGAATTGAAATACAATGTATCCCCATAAGGGTAGACTTGTAGCAAACCCTGACGATTGTGTTCAATGGTGACACAAAAACAGATAAAACTGGGGCTTCAATAAGTTTCCTTCTTCAGTCAGATTTGAATAGAGTTGAAGAAAGCAGTAACTCCCATTATGTCTGACCATGTTAAGGCTCTATAACAAGCTTTGTATTCACTCAGTATGTAACATACTTTAAACATGGAGTCAGACACCTATACACATTGATAGTGACTGGTACAAAGAAGACCCACTCACTGACTACACCAGTTTCTTCCTGGTGGACTGACTTCCTGTAGGTTCAAATATTAATCCTGTCATATCTCCGTAATTATTATGACATAAAATGTCTAGAGTAACTTTTTCTTGTTACAATATTTTCCTCACAACATGCTGCAATGTGTCCGCAACAAAATATGAAGGAAGTACTAAACACTCTAGTTTCATGCTCAAGACATGTCCATGCAAATAGATCCAGATCTGAAACAGTAATCATTGGAACTAAATCTAAAACATATTTACCTTACTGGTCCTAAGAAAAGAAAGATTTATGGATGTCAACTTCTTTATTGTGAATAACATGTTTTGGAGCATATTCCTAACATATCCACTTTCATCAGGTGAAAGGGCAAACATACGTTTGAAACAATGTATTCTTCACAGTAAAGAAGTCAACATCCATAAATCTTGCTTTTCTTATGCATTCCACTTCTAACTGCCCTTCAAAGACTTATTAGTTCTCTCAAGAATACAAGACATAACAGTCACTTATTGGTTTCGAACTATTTTCTTTCAAATCTGTACTGACTTCATCTTGTTAAAATGTTAACCCAGAATGTAATCACTCTGATTGTGGCGCTGATCCTCAGCTGTATGAATAGGCTAGAGTTGTCCCTGTTTAACAACCCTAGTCCTTGAGTCACTGCCGTACATATAGCTCGTGTACATCTATCTGATAATGGGATTTACCACTATAATTGATTTGCACACCACTAAAATAAACTGCCCCTTCTTTCCTTAAATGGTATTTGACTGTAAGCACTGGCTAAACTAAACAGTGTAGACTTAACACAGTAATGCTCTTACAGACCATGGGTCTCCATCATTTGTAGGGGGATAAGCGGATCACTGGACACTGCAGCTTACATTCAGATAACTGATCAGGTGGTGGAGCAGAGAGGGTTTATTGGGCTGAGCTGGACAGGCAACATATATACACAGAAACTGTGAGCTGTAGGGATGAGGATATTTTGTGCTGGGGCTGGACAGGGAGCATATATACAGAAATCATGAGCTGAAGGAGAGAGGGTGTACTGGACTGGAACTGGACAAGAAGTATATATACAAAGAAACTGTGAGCTGAAAGACAGAGGGTGTTTTGGGCTTGGGTTGGACAGGCAGCATATATACAGAAATCATGAGCTGAAGGAGAGAGGGTGAATTGGACTGGAATTGGACAAGAAGCATACATACATAGAAACTGTGAGCTGAAGGAGACAGGGCATATCTGGATGTGGCCGGACAGGCAGTATATGTATATATACAAAAATCATGGAGGAAAGATGGGTATATTGACTTGGGACTGGACAGGCAGCATCGGTAAACTGGGCTGAGGCTGGACAGGCAGCATACACACAGAAACTGTGAGCTGGAGAAGAGAGGGTATATCAGGTTGGGACTGGCTGGTAGCATATATACGGAATCGTCATATGGTGGAGAGTGGGTATATCTGGCGGGTAAAGGACAGGCAGCACATATTGGTAAACAGACACCGGAAGCTGACGCATAGTGAGTATAATGTGCTAGCAGCCAAAGTACAGATATCATGAGATGGAAGAAAAGAGGTATTTCCACATGCCTGGATAGGGCAGTATATACAGAAATCAGAAGATGTGCTGAGAGTACATCTGTATGCATGTTGGCTAGAGAAGAGCTGGCAACAAACAGCAAGGCTGAGACCTGAGGCCATGGGAGTACACCTCAACATGAAGTAACATTGTTGGCAAAGGTTGATGAAGCCAATAACATCGCAATGGAGGTCCCCATTTTAACACGCACCTGCGTGCGAGGAGCTACTGCTCTGTTTGACTGGACATCCCTCTCTGTGACATGCGACAAAGATAGCACATCCTGGTGAGGCACCTGTAGAGAGAAGGCGCAGCCCAGAACTCCCCCACTTAACAAAGTCCAGATAATATGTCCCCTGAATAAAGGCAGGAGGCAAGAGTTAGCCACCTGGTCCTTGCTAATGAGCAGGTTCATGGGTGAAAGATCCCTTGCTCTGTGTTGGCCATCCACTTCAGGAGGAGATGGTCAATTGACCTGTACAGCGATATGAGGCAAGTTTGTGGTGGGTGTTACAGCATACCCATGCCATGACAGTAACCTGAACTGCCTGGTGTGATCCTTGTAAGGATGTCAATAGGTCAGTGTTGCATATGCTGGACCATAATGTACAGGATGGCCACCTGCTCCAGGCAGACTGAGGTGTAGTCTCATCTAAAACACACAAACAACACTCAAGGACCTGTGATGAAGACATCTACACAATGAGTAAACAAGTAACGTGGTACATACCACACCTGTCTGGAATTTTTAACTTTGTAATGTAAACATTTTCATAAGTGCTCTTACTGTCAAGATAGTGGGAGTTTAGATTTTCCCAAGTGCATTAGAATTGGAGGATCAATTACAAGCTTTCTTATTGCAAGTCATGGAACAGTTGAAAACATGAAAATTTGAGTAGAGTTTCATTCTATCCATTTATCTTCATCCCATAACTGAGAGATTACTCATGAACAGGTATCTCTCTATTGCTGAACACTCTTCATAAAAATGCATCTCTACAGCAAAACACTCTCTTAAAACCATCACTTCTACAGCTGAAGACCAGACATAAGTCAGCCTCTCCTAATCCCTAGACTTATTGTAAACCAGCAAACCGGGTCATAAATTTAGTTTGCATCAGTATGATAACACTTTATAAACTTTGACACTCTCGCAATTGTTGCAGTGGCTAGCTTTGCAGTAAAGACTTTAAAATGTATTTTGATCAAGGCAAAAAGACTGACATTCGAATACCATAATCATGGCCCATCTACGAGATAAGGCCAAACTGCCTTAAATTTTATTTTTTGTTTACGATAACATTTCTTTAAACATTTTTAATCCAGCAAAGTAATTGGCCTCTTAAAGATAACAAACCTCAGGGAAGGTTTGTCTTATCAAGAAACATTGATATGAAAAATGGGCATCTGATGAGATTAGCATAAATGTCCAATGGAAGAAGTTGCCCAAGACACTGACGGCCCACACCAGTGATCTGACCATGCCTTCTACTGCCTGTAGCCAACACAAGCACTCCACATGTTGTTGTTTCTGTAGGGAAACACGGAAAACACAGGCCGGAAGAAAGGCGTGTAGAAAGGTGAACAATTAGTTATCAATAGAAGGATTAAAACTCTAGCATTGTGTGGGTACTCGGTCAGCGCTCCTCAGACAAATAGCTCCGAGTCTCCCAGGGGGTGGGGAGTAAACAGTCGTCAAGGGGAGGGGGACAGCTCCCAATCCCCCCAGGGCAGATCACCAGACTGGAATGAACCAAGCAGTATTTTCATATCAAAGCAAACAAATGTCACGCAGTATGGCATGTGTAAACAGTCTAGCGAGTTACATTAATTGTGAGGGACTTCATTAAATGTTGCCAGCATACTTGGCTCCTCACTCGCAGACATTCCTCCTGTCAGTTGTGGTCACCTCAACCTACAGCCAACCTGGCTGTCTGTAACCCTTCTGTTTCACAATATACACCAACTGGTACACATGCGGTGATACCCAGTGAGGCAAAGGTACTCCATTGTATTTGATAAATTTATTTAAGAACTGCAACATGGGTGAAACGTTCTCACAAAACCATAAATAGAAAGCAGACAAAACAAGAACAGAGTATAATTTCCAAAGGATGTTAAAAAATGATAATTGTTCCCAATACTCAACACTGAGTAAGTTTAGTTTTATGCAGCACTCATCAATATTCCAGCAATATGGCAGCAGTCTCAATATGATTACATCTGGACCAAACAATCCAGTGATCAGCAGCATGAGCATTGATCTCCACAACTGGGAACCGATGACATGTCAACCAAGTCAGTGAGCTTGACCACCTGATCCTGTTAATGGCCTCTTACAACACGCATGGGTTACTGAAGATTAATTCAAACCTGGAGAAATACATTGGTCCTGTGACTAAAATATGCATAGAAACTAACCTGGAGAGTAAAATCTCTTACCTCATCAAAAGGCAAGAATTTATGGATGTAAACTTATTCATTTTCAAGGACGTGACGTTTTGGTATATATATTCGTCCATAAACTCATCCATATATTCATCCATAAATTCGTGCCTTTATGTGTATCTCATGTTAATGCAAAGACTTAATACCTCATCATTTCATTACTTAACAAGACCATTATATTTCCTGTACCAAGGCTTGACAATAAGGCTTTCTTGACCTTTTGTAACTCACAGTAAGACCATGCTGCATGCTTCAACAATAATATGTGACCTTAGGCAGAAGCCTGAAGCCTGAATCTTGCAGTTCAATCATGTAAGCTCAGCTAACTATAATCAATATTGTAGCACTAAACTGACGCCAAAGGTACAAGCTCCAGTTGTAGATATGAAATTTTTTGGCACACACAGATAGTATCTGGCAGTACAGAGCAAAGCTTCTGTTGATAAATTCACTCATCTCATTGATGCTAATTCTCAGCTGACCTTAATCTTTTATTGACATGATAATCCTAAACAAGCGCATATGATCAAAGGATTTTACTGAAAGAAAACACATGTAAACATATCAATTTGCTCACCACAAAACCCAATCTGTAATTGTATTTCTTCACAATTACAACTAGTATTTCTTTATCCTCATGTGTACAGTTCTATTAATAGGTTCTGTTGATGAGGTAGGTACCTTCACATGAAAAAAGAAACCCATGTGAAACATTTTGTTGCTAGTCAATACTGAAGATGAAGACAAAAAGAAAATGCTGTTTCCATTTCCCAATCTGAAATGTCATGTCATGCTATGGTCCAATCAGGAGGAGTTGAAGTAATAATTTCAACAAATAATTTTCAGGGCATTAATATTGCACACAGAAATATATTACAATTTTATTCAAAATATCCTCTTCAATGTACAAACATATTCACTAAAATCAAACAGAAAGAAATCGTTTTGTTAATTTTTACTTATTTAAATGGCTTAAAAATATAATCTGGGAGTAAAGCCACACAGGGGTTGAGCTCTAACATAAGCACTTTCAACTGGGTGTTAGTTCTTTCATAGCTGATGTGAAATAGGCAATGTCTTACTACAAATATTTACCAATCTCTCATGTTAAACATTTTTCTTCTTCAATTTTAGGATTGAAAATCGAAATGGTATATAAAAAGTAAATATGAGACAAAAGATATAAAAAGAAAAAAAAAAAAAAGAAATTTTACAGCCGTCCCTGTAATTCCTTTTTCGACTAGTTCAATTTCAATTTCTAAAATGTTCAGGCTTTAATTAAACCCTCATCATTAGTATCTGATTTTGTTCCACATGGACATTATTACATTGTCATTGAAACAACTGAACTTTTATCAAATGTTCAAGAAGTAGGACAGCGTCTTCCATTACGTCTGCAATCCCATCGCCCAAGAAATGCCATCTTAGTCCCAGTAATTCCTTGTACTAATGTTTACCTAACTATTTAGCAGAACATTTTTCATTCCCATAAAATAGCAAACATGGTTTTGATTCTGCCTAAATATTAATTGCTGCAGAATTGGCCTACCTTCAATGCCCATCATTGCCCGCAGCTCTCGATTCAGCAGCTCATAGCGCTGTTCCAAATCTTCTTCCTTTTCCCTGTAAAGAAGATTTAAGAAAAGCCACTTTATCGAGTGTGGAACAAATCCTACGGCCTGACTGGTCCTCACAGTTGCAGTAAGGCTAGGCTAAAACTCAACAAATCTGATTTTATGGCATTACTATAATGGTCTTACACCTATCAAAGTAAGATACTTTCAAATTAATGCAGAATTAATTCTAAAACTGCCGGGGAGCTCCACATCCAGTATAAAAGAAAAGCCCATTGCCTACAAAGCCCAATGTAAGGCTGACATGGTCTACTTATGCTTGCTTTGCTGGAAAAGTCAACAAAATGCCTAAATATGTCTTTATCTCAAGCTAGAGCACAGATCATTCCACAGTTTCATTGCCAAGTCCCCAAAGCCGTGTAAAGAGGATAACACTGCAGTAGGCTATAAAACAGTTCTCATGTGGAAACTGGCATTCAAGCTCTGTCACTACTCACATACAGAAGTCGCCCTAACTTAACAATACATTCTTTTGGCAATTTCAGAAAAAAAAAATGTTTCGGCGAAGAACCTGCATGGAAGAGGCATCATTTTCAAATGTTGGAATATTGTACTCCTTGTAAGGGGAATGTGTTTTCTGTGCTTGGATTACGGAGTTTATGTGTTACATGAGACATCGTACATGTGTGGCGGCCAGTTTTATGTGTTTGTATTTTAAAGTGTGTTTCATTCAAGGACAGGATTATACAATGTGTGTGGATGGTATATCACATGTGCTTTCACTTCCAGGTATAGTACTGGACACCTGTATCTTCTCACACAGAAATGGCATTCCATTTTGTTTTTGATTTTGGGTTATTAATAACATTTAGGCTATTTCAATAACTCACTTCAATTATTTTTTAAAAATGTTTAATAAATATGCTCCTTTTTTTAAAAAAAATATTAATAAAACTTTTTCTGATTATTACCTATTTCTAAACTCAGTACCACAGGAACAATTGAAAAGTGAACAGGGAAGATCACAAGGATACAAAAATGTTTGTATCCTTTGATGTAGTTTGTCTAAAAAAATTCTGTCCAGCTCCTTTTTTTTTCAAAAATAATATCAATCAATTCATTACTGCATATTTTCTAAAAAATATTAAAACAAGTAAATGACATACATACTCAGCAAATTTAACTCAATAAATACACTGCATGTACTTTTTTTTAAAATAAAAATGGTTGCACTGAGCTACACAACATACCCACATGAAGCAACAACATACTCTCACTAAACATGTCTCAGTTATTCTCAGAGATACTTATGGCCAATGTAATCCTGAAAAAATCAATTTGGCTTTCTCTACATAGAAAAAATATGTTCAAAATGTATTAAGAAAAATACTATCAGTAAACAGACTGATTAGGGAAGTGGGGAAGGAACAAATAGAAGTATTGTTCGTATTTACCATTCAGAAGGTGAGTAAGTGAGAGAATTCTATTTAATAATTTCATTATCATATTGAAGCTGAGGCAAGAAGGCATAAGTGGCAAATGAATCATTATAATGAAATGGACAAACTCAAGCAGATTTCAATTGTAACAGAACAAAATTCTCTAATTAAAAGCAGAATAGGTTCTTATAAAAGCACATTAGAAAAGTAGGAAAATAAAGACAGAATTAAGACTGTATTCTTGGTTCATATACAAAACTACTTCAACTCTAAATATAGTTGCCATGCCTTGATTATTTTCATGGCTAGCAGGCTCTAATGTTTTCAGAAACATCACAGTTGAATTATATTTTTATCTTGATATGTTAGCAACAATGTCAAGGCGACAATTACATACATGTTTTACTCACTGTCACTTCCTAAATGAACATGTGATATTCACAGAAAATAACTCAAATGACTACATTATTCATTTGGCAGTGGACAGGATGTAAATCTACATTCTACAACAATAATCACCAATGAAATGCTTTTGTAACTTCACATCAAATCGTGTTGTATTATATGCCAAATTTAACCCGCAACTTTCATAAACTCAAACCTTCCTCTCAATACTATTTAGCATTATATTGCTCCCAAATTTTAACATTTGTTATGAGCAATATTTTTAGTGAATTTAAATAATAACTTTCACAAAAACACACAAAAGAAATATTTAAAACCAAAGACGATTGATGTAATTAATGCACATGCACTGGTTAGTTCAGTTGCATTCTTTGTGCTGATTTGCATTTATTTATACATCTGTACTTGTATTCTGAAACCTACCCTTAATATTGACCTAAATTCACCTCAAGAAGTAGTAAAGAAATATTACTTTTATAAATCCAATTTATTATTAATATATTACATCTTCACTTTGTAGTAAAATTAATTTTTTGGCATGTGACCAAAATAATTATGCATTCTTAAAAGGTGTAATATTTAATCTGGAGTATGAAAGAGAAATAATCTAAAACGTATGTACGCCGTCTTTGTCTTAAAGCATTGAGCCTTACAAAGTGAAAATTAATTTGTAAGAACATGTCAGTACAAAGTGCCAAAAAATTGATAGGGCTTATGTTCTTATGCCAGATCCAGTTTTCCGCTTGGCATGAGAGGTAGGAAAATTTCAAAGACTGTTTCATGTCAGATGTGTCGAAGACAAAACGCAATACATCAGAGAAAATCGGAGCTTAGTGGGAGCGCCAGAAGTGAGGGATTTAGCAATGCTTCTGGCAGGCAACGGGGCGCTCGCTGCTCTCTCGGTCCTGCATGCCCCAGCCCTTGACGCCAAAAACCTTCCAGCAAATTACTCAATGAATTCACCATAAACAAGCTCTTAAGAGTATTAATATTTTCTTTGTCAAATTTCCTTAACGCATGTACAGATCAGGGGAGTGAGTGTAAGTGTGGATTGTTAGGGACGGCGGTAGCTAACTACCAAATCCTCTCCTAAGCGTCAGTATTCACTGCTTACGTCCCTATGCACGGAGTTCCTCCGTCCACCGATCTGCACACTGCAGATTACACCTTTACTCCACGTGTTTTTATTGTTGTTTATAAGTCCAGCCCCAGGCACAGAAGGGACTTATGTAAGTCCGAGGGATTTATTTGGTCATACACGTACAAGAACCCAATTAGAAAGGTCAGCATTTCAACCATGTCATTTGGACACATGTGCTCAAAAGGAAGGTCAAATCAGTAACAAATGCTTAACCTTTTGGCTGTGCTAAACAAAATATGAATTCAATAATATTTAAAATTGTTTCCTGCTGCAACAAAAAAGCTTAACTTAAGAAATTAAAGACTTATTTCACATCTTTTTAGACAAAAGGCAGAAAATAACATTTCAATACTATACAAGATAACCCTAAATCTTAAAGTACCTAAATAAATCTTTCAATTTCATTATTAGCTTGGTTGATTTTATATTTTTTTCAGAAAAGGATAGAGTTGTTAGAGTATCTATTTCCCTATGATGTTTCTGTTTCATTAGTTATATATATATATATATATTGATATAATGAATTACCACATTTTAAAAAAATAAATCATTTTCATATTTAAGTGTATTTTCTGTATTTCTGTAGGTTCTTGAAAACTGGAACCAAAATACATTTTTGAAAGGGCATATAGGTATTTGTTTAGTCATAGCTGTTACAAGAGAGCAATATATGTCCACACATTTGGAAATATGAACATCAATCCCCAACTGGTGACTCTTTTAACAAATTTCTGCATTTATGGGACAATGCTGGCAATATTGTGACCAAAGACCAACTGGGGTGGGGGTGGGGGCTATACTTTTCCCAAACAGACACTGAAAGTAATGATCCCCACAGCACATGGCGAGGTGACAAGACAAAAACGCTGCTCACTTTTAGCCCAGAAATGAATCTGCGGTTTTTAATTATCTTGAGGTTGCACAGATAGTGAGAGTGAAAAGAAAAAATAATTGTCAAACAATGTCGATGGTGATGTGTGGGAACAGACAGGGTGTGGACCTAACCCAATCTCGGCCCAGTTTGGGTGGGCATTATTGGCCTGTTCCCCTCACAATACGTTATGCATATGTTGGCCGGTGCCGATTGTTTGGGGTTGAAGCAATCGATATAATCAATGTCTACCAACAATCTGGGTGTTAGGGAAGCCACAAAATTGATCATTTTCGCCTTGTGTGAATACGAAAATTCATTTGAATGTTGGTGTGTATCTGAAATCTTGGTTACTATCTGTTGTGGGGAGTTGGAGAGGGATTAGTGGAGTTTGCGAGGCCAGAAACGCAGGGACACACGGCTTAAGTAATTACTTTGCCCAGGCTAATGACACTGTCGTCACGATCAAATTTCTGCAATTGGCAAATCAAAAATAGTGTCAACAAAATGAACAATTGTATTTGTGGGAAATGGGGGATGTGGGATTGCTCATAATTAGAAAGATAGTTCCTCCTTTGAAGCATGTGTTTACAGTTGGTAAGATGACACGCCTTTTTGTTGAGCTATGGCAACAGTGACACATCAAACAACATCATTGGGGAACTCTGTTAGCTGGATCTACACAGCTGACTGCATATACATTCACTCACAGCTGAATAGATAAAACTTCTCACGGAAATAAGGAAAGAGAGCATCTCACAGCTATATACAGCTTTCAACAGCTGCAAGGATAGACACAGCTTCTCACAGCTGAACGGATAGATGCAGCCTCCTACACCTGAATAATTATAGCTGTTCATAGCTGAATGATCAGATACAGCTTCTAAAACCTCAATAGACAGATATAGTTTCTAACAGCTAAATCTACAGATACAGCTTCTAAAAGCTGAATGATCAGATACAGCTTCTAAAAGCTGAATGGTCAGATACTGTTTCTAAACGCTGAATCGACAGATACTGTTTCTAACAGATGAATCAACAGATACAGCTTCTTTCAGCTGGATGATCAGATACAGCTTCTAACAGCTGAATGATCAGATACAGCTTCAAAAAGTTGAGTGGACAGATACTGTTTCTAACAGCTGAATGGACAGATACAGCTTCTTTCAACTGAATGATCAGATACAGCTTCTTACAGCTGAATGGAGAGATACAGCTTCTCACAGCTGAATGGAGAGATACAGCTTCTCACAGCTGAATGAACAGATGGTACTTTTAACAGCTGAAAGTGTCTGCTTATGACACTGAAGACCCATGTTTTATTCCCCACAAGGGTAGAATCTGTGAAGCTCGGTGTCCCCTGCTGGAAGATACTGCTGGAATATTGCTAAAAGCAGCATAAAACAATACTCACTCACTCTAATAGCTAAATGGACAGATACAGCAGATATCAATTCACTGCTGATGGCTATATAAATATAGCTTCTTACAGCTGACAGAATGCTATATCAATTCCAGTGGGGTGCATACAGTTTATACATCAACATAGCTGACTGGTGTTTTATGTGCACCTTCGTACAGCTGACAAGATGTACATAGGACTGATGACTGGGGCTCACATAAACCTTCTCATAACAAATAAAAGTCTCCAACCAGAAACTAATCTATAGTAGCTTGCTACAAATGCACCATACATGCCCCTTTATTCACTGATGGACTTACTATCATCACAGGTATTACACAAACTCCAATGATGATGAAACTTTGACATTGCCTTCATCATCAATCACGCATACTGCTTGTTTTAGACACATGGCTACAGAAACACTTATCATTGTTACATTGCTCTCTTTCTCTCTCTCTCTCTCTCGCTCGATCTCTCTCTCTCTCCCGATGTTAAATCATCACTGTTTACATTAAATTATCAAACCTTCCACTACAGTATGTATACCAATTCTCTGTCTTACAAGACAATGAAAAATAATTATTAGAGATTCCATGGAGTCACAATTTTGTAAGAAAAGGTCTGAGAGAAATCCAGTCATTAATTCCATTGTCCAGTAAATTATAATCATTCTGTAAAGTATTGTACTAAGAATTATGTAGCAATAGTATAATGATATACCGATAAAGTGATTAATGTAAGATTGATTATGTAGTATGAGCGCTGACAGAAAGCCTATGTTGGCGTGCAGGTTTATGCTAAATATTAACTGGGCTGACTCATTCAAGTTAAAAATTGTCTATTAATGTTTTCTCATGGTTCATCTGAGCCATTGAAACCTGAATAAATTTTTAAATTTCTGTGGCAGAGAATTATTAATTTAGTATCAATATTCGTAAATTTGGATTGGTACTATAACAGCTTTTAGACTAAAATTTCAAAATGAATTATGTTTGCAATGAACATACTTACAATGAACGTCAGAATATATTGATCTCGGTCCTGATCAATAAAGTGTTCATAACATTATGACCCGTCATGACTCTTTAGTTTACCACAGGCTTAAGAATGTTGTGGTGCTATGTATGCTTTGAGAATGGGAACGCTGTGGTTGGTAGTCCCAGACACTTATGGTTACTTTCAGTCAAAATGACAATAACAAACTATATTACATTAAACTAAAATTAGCTGTACCTTTGAAACCGTTGTAAGTGTAGCATTTTTGTACATAACATCCAAAAATGAAATGGACAACATACAAATAAAAAATTACAATGAGCGGTACGAACTGTTCACACTTAAACAAGGAAGATATCATGTCTGCTATTAAATTCCTGCCTGAAGGACAATAGTTAAATTATGTCCTTACTGGGAAGGTTTTGGCCATTCACCATGCACTTCATGTAATTCTGGGATTCTGTTTCTGAACAGTGACAGTGGTACTTAGGGTGGTAACATTAGGATGACATTGCTTGCATCTACTCATCAGAGGTACAAAAATATCTGGAATAAGTCAGCGTGGCCAATGCATTTCCACCGAAGCTGTAAATGCTAACCTGATACCTATGGACTTGTGTGTCATTGCTTTGTTCTTATGTTCTTAGAAATGTTTTGATAGGAACATTAACTATATGAACAAAATACACCATCATCATTGGAATTTGTTGTCTGGACTATTGGGCAGATTAATTATCAATAAATATAACAGTTTGCAACATTTGTGAAATAGTGAATGTGAATCTTAAAATCACTGCATTGTAGAAATTTGTTCATCATGTAAATATAATATTAACACAAAGAGGGCGTTATTTATTGATAATCTGATAACATCATCAACTTTATCATAAGTGGTCAAGAGTCATGAAATTATGCCAGTTCCTTCGAACACTTTGAGACAGCAGAAGGATACCCCTACCCCACCTAGCCTGACACACATTTCAGTGGATGTGCACAACCTATGTACATAGAGGATTTTCGGATTTCATCTTCTTTTTTATCTTTGATAAGTTCCAGTGGTTGTTCTGGCCCCTTCTCAGATAAAACTGTGCTCAAGAGTCACAAAAAGATGACTGTTCTTCACCAGACACAAAATCAAATACAATTATCAAATAAAATAATACTATAATCAAATATGATAAATAAAACGTGATGAGTTGTACCTGATGATGGGGCCAGAATAAACCCTGAAACATTGTATCAAAGAATAAAAAGAACATGAAATCCAGCAAATTCTCTATCTAAGTTCTCTGTTCTCTAGTGCTCAAACTAGTAATAACTATATAAAGTAAAGCACCATTTCCACAAAATGCTGATGTATTAACCATGGATACATAATCAAAAATAAAATGTTTCCAAAATGGCACAGAAAAATGCAGAATATTAAATTGTGAAATAAGCTGACACTGACAATGTATTCAATGTTTCAAATTTAGAAATTATCACAAAATTTCTGCTGAGACATTTTTATCATTTTACCATCCGTTCTTTGATGCTTGGCACTTCTTGTTTCAAATTGTGTCAAAGAAAATGTCAAAGCATCATACAGATTACACCGCTCCTCATAGGCACGTCAATCAGCGCATATGATCATAATTTATGTACATAGTTGGACCAACTTCATCATCGTTTTAGACGGTATGGATTTCAGACAAATATGCTTTGCTGCCACCATTAATCATATAATTTTGTGATATGAAAACATCTATAGAGATTTCCAAATGTCATTTCAAAAAGAAATATTTTCACAAGATACATTTCTATAGCTCTCAAATTTTGCCATTCACAAATCCTGTCACACAGATGATTAAGTCTCAGTATGGGGAAAAAGTGCAAGTTTGAAATAAATCTGCCTGAAGAAAGATTCCCATGGCCTGTAATATGCTTGATTAGTAGGGCTCATCCTCACACAAGCAAATCTCAGGGTTTTTTCTCTTCAATTACGCTACAATGTCCAGGGCGACGGTCAACATGGCCTCCGGTCACAGTTTCAGGAAGTGGTGAAAATGAATTATGTGCGTAATCTCGATCAAATAGTGGTGGCTATTTGTTACATCGTGGAAGAGAAACATTTCTAATCAAGTGCTATTATATATAGATTTCTGTTCTGAACGAAGTAATAGAGAAACGCTGTGATTAGTTGCGATATGTCTTGTCCCCACAAGGTATGGTGCTCGTCGTCTCCCTCTGCAACGACAAACCCATCTTCACTTCGTCTCAAAATACGTCAAATTAAGAGATTCTCTACAAAGAAGAAAATCTCTATTGATTCGATGGGCATGTTCAAAGAGGGCCCAATTTTGTTGGGATTTTGGATCTTATGTGCATCCCAGCTTACAAAATGAAACATTGAAGTAGACGGGGGAAAAACATGGCGGGAATGAAACAGAATCCCAATAACATAATTGTATCAATATTTGCACATGGTTTTATCAGCTGCTCACAAAAATCCAACCCACCAGCCATGGTAATCTTACGTTGGCTTATGACAATTATTCAACAATTTCTCGCTCTTTCTGCGGAATTGGAAATTTGTAACAGTAACATGTTAATAATGAGACATTTGGTGAACACAAAAGCATGTTTAGTCAGAGTAATGACTGTCAGTGGTGCCAATGCCCTAACCAGCAGAAGCTCACGACCCTCATCTCATGACGGACCCATTTTAGATCACTGACAGCTCGAGTGTATAAATATCTTACTAATGCAGTTTATGTAAAATCAAACTTACATCTGCAAATATTTGAAAAGTATGTCATAAAATTCACTTTAAAATAGCATTGTAAGGTTTTCCATGGTATGTTTAAATTTTGCTTTAATAAAGGAAGGGTCATGTTTAAATTAGTTATATTAATTTTTAAGTCAGCTACCTAAGGCCAGAATTTTCAGTTCTGTTTAAAACATATGAAGAAGACTCTGGTGTTAGTGGATCTTCCTGATTACTGTGTAAGTGTTTTTATGCTCGATCTATTTGTATTCAAGAAAACAGACAGATTTCTGAGTAATCTACCCTTAGACTAGCTAAAATCATTTTCCTTAAGTCATAACTAGTCTTCATAATACTATTCTGTGGTCCACAATTCCATATTAAACGTTGGACCGTGTTTAACTCTGAACATCACCACCCTTTTGTTTGTTTGTACACTGTCCACTACCTGGATTATTGTTCACAAATGCTCCATGATACTATGTGTTTTGTTACTCTTCCTACTTGGACTCCTGGGTTGTATCAAAGCAGTTTTTTACACAAATAAAGATTTTACAGATCAACAACTTGTTTGTTTTACATGAAAAAGTTTGGGTGTGTCAACTGTCTTATGTTTACTTCTGTTTGGAGGTCACTCTTGTCTGTTTTCAAAATATTTGGAGTGGTTGGTGGAGAGATGCAATGGATATGAATGATCAGTGAGTTGGAACCAAATATGTAGCAAGTTATTTACTGTTTCATTTTGTAAGTTTCCATATTAATATCTTCTCACCCATGAATGATAGAGCACTTGGATGAACTCAAAACACAATGCTTGGGTTAAGGTCTGGCACACTGATCAACCAAAAAATACCCTAGGGTTTGCTTAAGGAAATAGAGCAACCAGATTGCAGAGTAAACCATATTTTACTGAGTATGGTCCCCTCTCTAGTTCCATTAGTACAAATCAATGGCACTACTGGCCATAAAGTTAAAGCGTGACAAAATGATCCACATTCAACACAATCTAACATACACGTAATACCTTCAACGTAGTGAAGATACTTTTCTTCAAAACAACACTGAGGAAAATCGTCAACAAATTCTCACAGTGATAGAAGTTTAAACTGAATTGGAAAGAATAAATATTTCAGCCCAGTCTATCAGTCCTTGTTTTCGTCTTACATAAGAAACAATCACTATATATTCATATACTGAACACACATCTCTCTCACTACACATTCACAACAACTGGTATTATGAAGGTGACATTGTAAAATGCTCTATCAGGAATTATGCAGAGAAGCTCGTCAACATAACTGTTCTTCATAGGCCTTGTAACAATAATTCTTCAAGAGGTTTCAATCACTACAATAACTTAACTTGTTTGATTTCCGTAAAACAAGAAGTTCCAAGAAATAAATAATTAAAGCTGATCTTGAAGACCTTAATCTGAACAAAAATGAAACCCAGGATTTGGCATCTATTGAGTAAGTGAAACATGTTTTATAACGTTTTTTGTACAACTTCCCATTGACAAGGACATTACAAGGCACAGCTGTCATTTGCGTGTCTGTTATTCAAACACATTAAGTACAATTAAATTCTTCTATTAAAATGCAAAGCTGTCAATAGGTTGAGATAACATAGTCATATTTACAATGCTCCATTTAGTTTTTGTGTGTGCCATATGAAAATCATTTTTTAAAAGTTATCTGATACTGCAAATACATGGAAGCTGTTAGACCCTGAGACAAACACTGTGACATAACATTGACAGTTTATCATTGGATATACACAACAGCATTAGATAGAAAGGCACCTTTGATAAACCATTCAGGTCCATGGGAGATAACCCTGTATTAATTTCCATATCAACTTGACTTTGTAACAGATGCAGTTCCACAACCTGTCATCCACATCAAGATACCTGTATGTGATAATGATTTTCAATTTATATTTGTTAAAAAAAATCAACACACACAAAATTGATACTGGTAACACAATCGTTACCTTTGAAACATGCCCACATAATAAAGTCTCTTTGTGTTTTGAAAAACTGCTGAAAGTGTTCATATCTAGGGTTTGAGGTGTTGTAGAGGAAGGGGTTGGGAAGATTTTATGGGTGCTTCGTAAGCTTTAAAATAAATTGCAGGATCATATGGTTAGATTTCTGAACTTACTTTCATCTACACACACCAACAAAGCATTGCCAGGAGCCATGGTCGGGATTTTTTTTTTATGCCATCACGGTGCTAAGATAGTCATTAGTACCATACATTAACATTAACTTAAGATTATCTTAGCTCTAAGAGAGCTTAAAAAATCTAGGCAGTACATTAATAATGGGTGCAATATTAGTCGAGGTTGAGATGTGACTGTGTAGAGCTGTATAAAGTGAGTAAGTTAATTAAAAGTCAGATCGGCAGTATTTCTGACATACTGATAAGATGAGCAGTGACAATGATCAGATGTCCTTTATTGAGAACAGTGATAATCACTCTGATTTGTGGTGACACTGACATGACAAGAAAACCTTCAAGGTATAAAACCTTTAATGGTTTAGTAAGAAAGACTGATGATATGTCTAGCCTTTAGAAAGCAGATGAATGTTCTGAACAAACAGACATGGGAACCTGCATCACAGTCACATAAAGACAATTTACGTCTACATATACAGTGTGTGAAATTTTGCTGGTCCTATGGTCCCTGACCTTTAAAATTTCATCAGGACCACTAAATAATAAGTTTGCAGTGGAGCTGGTGGATAATTTTGATCATCTGAAACATTAAATCTGTCTTTAAATTAGAATGTGACATTGTACATTTTAGCAAGTATTTAAATAAAGACATACTTGCAAGTCAAAGTGCAAGGGAGAACAAGAGTAAGTTTTACATTCGTACTCATTCCACAAGTCACTCCAACTTGGTTATATATTTCCGCTGATGATACTGGTTTGATATTGGACCGAGGGTAACATAAACAAAATGTACACTTCTAATGCAATCATATCTCCTGATCTATCGGGATTTTGACAGTAGGATTTACAGTTCTATTTTTAAAATGTAAAGGTCAATCATATATGTCAGCATGGGAATAGAAACTAAGCACCATTTCCCTCATCAACAGTCTGTTATTATTGTCACTGTGCACAAGCACTGTAAAAAGTAAACAGAAAATTTAAAAGATGTTGAAAGTTCAAATGAATATTTTAGTACTGAATCCACTGAAAGTTAAATAAATCTAAGAAGAGTATTTTGGACCAGTGAAGTACAGGCGGGACCACTAATTACTGTCCACTCACTGGTACTGTGGTCTATATGTTTGGAGAGGTATATATTTGGACTCTTCGACAGAAGAAATAATCACAGAGAAAGTATTACCAAAAAGAATGAATGACGAAATGTGGTAACGTTTGATTACATGCATGTATTCATTTTATTGGTTCTCTATGCTGATAGGTCAACTGATGCTATAATGTATCGCAGCATTTCACTGTTCAGTAAAATATGACCTGATGTTACCAATCACTGAAGATAATAAAATGATATTTGAACATTAGCTTGCCTTTAGTGATGTTTATTAGGTGGGTTGACATTTCACATGTTTTTCATGTTCTAAAATGTCAATGAGCAATAAAAAGAATAACATATTGTAAACACTGAATTACAGATTATCTGTTCATTGTGAATGAAATGTGCAATTCACCTGGCAAACAATGGCTGGAGATCAACATTATTTGTTCACCCAGGACTGATCATCTGTAATTCTCCAGACTTGTTATTCTCTACACCCTGAGTCTTAGGACAGAGATCAGATGCATGCAAAATAAGCAGTCTTCTTTGGGGTATTGTGTTATCCCTATTCAACAGAAACTAATCCAGGCTTGCTTACTTGTAAAGAAACCTACCTGCATACTTAAAACAGCTGACTACAAGCTGCGCACAAGACACAGGTTACTGCATCTATGCTAATACACTGTCAGTATAACTATATGTGTACATTTGTTCTCAATATTTACTGCTATCAGGAAGGAAAACCTTTTCTCACTGAACAAAGAATTACTGTGTATGAAGACTAGTTTACTGTATTTGTGCAACTGCATTGTGAGCACTGTTAGTGCAAATTCTCAAATTTTACTGTTATCCGGAAACAAAACAATTTTCTCTCCCATTCTTTCACAGCATTATCCAAGGAAACAAAAGTAGTGTGCATTATCTAAACAGATACCTATCACAACAACTGAGAGTTGAGGACTTTCCTGCCATAACCCATACTATGAAATATCTCAGGTGTGCTAGAAAACATTCAAGTCATATTCATGCCAACTAAAGATCCAGTTGGTAACATGCATGTATGCAAGAAGGCTCCTCAACAATAAAATAGTGATTTTTTAAAGGAAAATATGATGTATGGAGCAATTCTGGATATCTGCTATGGGGCAGTCAGCCAGTATGTGTCTGGAGTAAGTTTGTCCTCTGTTCTACATACACAGTTTACCCTGGAATTAATGAAAGACATGGGCTGAAACACTCACAGTATATTGAGCTGCATCTGCCGACGGATTAGGGCGTTCTTCTTGTTGACGAGGAGAAACCAGTCCTGCATTAACCTTTCTTCCAGGGATTTGTTCTTTCCTGGAATACAACACAATACAAATGTACTCAGCTTTGTATAACAAACAGAGAAATACTGTACCTTGTACCAAATAATGCACCCATTATCATACATATGGTACCCACTATAATAGATATTATCTTCCCTCCCTCATGAATATTGTTTTCTGAATGACTGAGTGCTCTTTTATCATTTCCTCGAACAACATTGAATCACATACGATAAACGAAAATTACCGCTATTTTGTGAATAGAAATCGGTAGAAGTGAGATAACACTAAATCTGTTTTTCTTGTTGTATGCAAAATCTGTTGTAATCACTATCATAAATATTGCACCCACTATCATAAATATTGTATCCACTATCATAAATAATGAACTCACTATCATAAATATTGTACCAACTATCAAAAATAATGTACCTGCTCTCGCAAATGATGCATCCACTATCATAAATGACAAATAATGCACCCATTTTCATAAATGATGTACCCACTATCATAAATAATGTACCTACAATCACACAGTGCATTTAGTCTCAACATTCACACTACCAATTCAAGGCATCTTGTAGAACATGCAGCAACATGTTGCCAATGAACTGTACAACTCCTTGCTTCCACACTCATTCATCCACAGCCCCACACTCAATGTCTTGTCTGTTCCTGGCTTGTCTGGAATGGCTTCTGGATGGACTTACCTTTCTCCATGACTCTGCGGAGTGACTTCTCTAGCTGTGCTGCCTGCTTGTCTATCTGGCGCTGTTCTCCCTCCAGTGCCTCCATCTCCGCCTTCACATACTGGTTGGCACTGCGCAGGTCCTGCAACATTCACAACACCACGCTGGCATCAATACCTGCTGTCTATACTTGCATGTACAGAGAATACACCTTACTTTCAATATATTTTTGAAATGTTTTGAATGTTAGTCATTGTCCAAGTTTACAAGTAGTATCAGCCTGTGAATAATCAAATCTCAGCGAGACAAATGTGGCCGATATCATGAGCAACAGACAATATCATCAGGACATGATGACTTCCAGTCAACTAAACCACTGAGAATGAATCATTGTATTGTATTCATCTCTTATTTATATAATTCATAATATGGACATTGTTAATTTTGTTATGTTTCATTTATGTAACCAGGATCTATGAGCAACCACGTCACTGAGCAAAGATCACAAAGACTAAAGGCTGACAGTTTTGTTCATTATCTGCAGACGTGAACTGACAAGTGATCAACTTAGTGAGCAAAGTTTATTATTCAAATTTCTTATATATAAACAGAAGTAACTGCAAAGATTGTTTATTTTGTGGTTAAATATTATGATATGAACAGTATCTCACACATAGTGCTGTGACATAAATACTGTTTACTTGTCCACATGTTTGTACTGCTCTAACACAGACCTACCTAAAACAAACACACTGTATACTGGGTGTACATTAGGTCAAGGGAGATAACCATGGAATACTAAGCGTCAATGAGTAACATCTTCCAATTGAAGAGCCAGAATATGTTCACATATAATGGTAATTTGGATTATTTCTTGTACAAATGACATGAAAGAAATACACTTACAACAAATGTCCAATATTTGAGAACATCACAACATTATTTAATGTGAGCTTACTGGACTGACTAAACTTAAAAAAATACAGCATTTGTGTTACTGTATGTTGCTAAAATTGAAAATATTAGACGAGATTCTAACATTTAGAGTGTTAAAATAGTACGACAGACAAGCTCCAGGATATGCTTAAATTAAAGAATGGTAGGGACCATGAACTGTATTCTAGGGTTAACTATCAATACAGATTGCTGACATCAATAATATACCGACAGATTATCAATAAATATCGGAGGTAAATAAAAAAACCCTTTAAACGCCCAAAAGAAATCAACATATTTTAAATCATTTGTGAGACATAGAAGATTAGAGAGGATTAACAAACAGCATTTAGAATGTAATTCAGAAGAATTCATGAATATAAACTTAACTTTGTGTCTTGTAAATGAAAACATATTTCATCATAAACACTTATGTAAAGCAATACCACTGATAAAAATTCTGAATGGGCAAATTGTTAAATTTATCCGATATCTCCACTTATTGATCCACTAAGCCTTTTCTACCAGTGGAGACTCACCTCGTCTGGAGTAAGATGCAGGTTGAGTTCCGATCCATCGGAGTCACCCTCCTCTCCATCACTACCCAGGTTAGCATCGTACCCGACTCCTGCCATCAAACACACTGGTCAGTACACACACAAAAGGTTTACATATAGACAGAAGGACAGAGGTTTAAACCGCCACCAACTACAACCTCAAATGTAATGTGTCATCCTACTGGTGATTTTTCTTACAGAAAATGTTCATAACTATCACTATGATCTGTACATAAGGTTCAGTCATTTTGCTGGATTTCAAATTAAAGAATCTGACAAAAATCTTGATAATTTCTGCTTCACAACAGTACAAGAATCTGTATAAAAATGTTGCTCTCAGACAGTAAAAGAAGTTGTCATCAATAAAGTTATCAATTTTGTACTTTCCAACTTCTAAAATGACATTCAAGAGGATACCTCCATCCACCTTCATACACATATTTCCAGAACAAAACTACATCTAATGTAAAGTACTTACCTTGGTCTCCAGTAGATACCCGTTCCACCACTTCATTCTCACGATCAAAAGGGTTACTTCTCTGCAAGTATAAACAGATAACCATACTAAAACTGCTGGTAACAGCAACTAGTGATGACTCTCACGACTAGACACAGTTACAGATTTTATGTGTATGACACACCATGTTTATTCCCATGGTATACTTCACTTCATGGCCACTCAAAGAAGTTATGTCTCAAACCATGTAGATCCAATCTTCTGTGTTTGTAAACTGATGAGGATATGGTCTTATGAAGTTGTTCTACTTCTGTACTACTCTAGGTAATTTCTAATTATCATATATATGTGTTGAATGAGGTTTCTATTGTAGTGTGTTGCACAGTATGCATTATTCACTACAGAATGCTTCAAGTAGAAGTCATGCTTGCCTTTAGTCTCAAAAGAAAGACACAGATGTGCCAGGCTAAAAAAGCCATTGCATTTTTATGAACAGTGCTCTACCATGATAGCAAATTTCATTCCTTAAGTACACATATGATCTGGGGTTCTGCAGGTATTTGAGCTGAAAGTTTCTTATGAATAGATCCCAATAACATATTATATCTGACTAGCTTTTCTCGAAACACTCTTAAACCTATGAACTTCTCAAAGCCATTTTTAACACATTGGCTACAATCAAAGTTAATAATACATAGGTATACAAACATTTCAAGAATAACGGCCATGTAATGGTTGATGAGATCAGTTCATGTCATGACCTCTAAACCATACCCTAACAGTTCAAGAGTTACCTGTTCCACTTCAGGTGTCCGTCTTCTCTCTTCAGAATCAGCAGAACCATTAGTGGACAGACCAACAGACAGGTTGGGCTTGGCCAGAGTGATCTTCTTTAGCTTGACGTCAGTGGATTTGTTTTCCTCATCCCCTGAAGATTGGCGGCGTTCTGCACGGGGCATTATCAGAGTCACACTTTGTCATAAGGGTTTGGAGTGCGCTTCTTAGAACATACACATGAACTGTTTAATTCTGCACTTGGCCATAGTCTAGGTATTATATGACAGCGGTTTATAAATAACTGACAACTGAGTGAATATTGTGAATATTGTGAGAACCATATGACAGACCATCAACCAAGCCACCTCTGATCAGCTGCCTCTTTCAACCAGCAGCATCATAACAGATCCAACTGAACTTTGAAATAATGGATAACTTATTCATATTTTCATACAAAATTGTGCAAAGATATCCATCACTGCTCAGTTCTTGGTACTTGAAACTGCAATCAATAGGCACCTTACAACAGAATGTGACTGTAAACACAGGTATGATTAAACTCATGACTAACACCAAGACATGTCTCATGTCAGAATAATGAACTGATATAAATGGCTCCTGCTGTTGTGGGCACGTCATAGAAACTGCCATGGATAATATCACCAGTGTGGCTCCAGGGAATTCGCACATGTATACGAGTCATAGTCTCAAAGACTGTTTCACTCCTAATGATGTAAACGACATCTGAGACGAAAACCTGAACTGGTCACTAGTCATGAACACACATGTTCAATTCCCCACATGGATCCATACAATGTGTGGAGCCCATTCGTGGTGTCTCTTTCCCGATGTAGCTGAAATATTGCTAAAAACACCATGAAACCTTACTCAACCCCCCTCAAGACCTGAAGGTTATCTACACGCTACTTCCAACAAACATTTTCATTACTCTTTATATTTCAGACACAAACGGTATGACTAACACTAATGGGGCCCAGGACTGCCTGGTCAAGGCAACTTACTTCTACATCCACAGCAACTACATTACTATACGATCCTCATAGCTCTATTAGTCTTTGTGACAGCAGACTCAGACTGGTTTAAGACATTTCTAATAGTGTAACATGTACACTGTATATATAGCATTAACATGTTTCTGACTTGAGACTTCAGAATGTTCGTTGGGCTTTTTGGGGTATATAGCATTAACATGTTTCTGACTTGAGACTTCAGAATGTTCGTTGGGCTTTTTGGGGTAGGTGGGTGGTGGTTAACGCTGTACTCAATATTATTCCAGTTATATGAGGCCAGTCTGCATATAATCAAGACTGGGCCTGACAATCCAGTGATCAATAACATGAGCATCAACCTATGCAACTGGGATATAATGACAAGTGTCAACAAAATCACAGCCTGACCACCTGATCCTGTTAATAGCCTCTTACAACAACCATGGGTTACTGAAGACAAGTTTTAACATGGATCTTCACGGGTGGCTTGGGAGTAGTATAGAACTGTTCAAGCTGTCATACCACAGATGCATCTGACACATGTAACTATGACTCAGTGATAGTAAGGCACACAGTGAGAGCAGCATGCATAGTAGGTGAGGGTAGAGATGAGGCAGATAGAGTCAGTATGCATTAAGAACTTATCAAAGGACATCACTGCCCAACATCTTAGAGAAAGCAGTCCTCAATCACAGAGAAAGCATTCAGAAATAAAAATGCACCACATTTCAGTTGTTAATCATTCATGCTTCATCAGTGTTTGAAATTATGTGACGTCATTGGGTCTTTGAGGTGTTCTATACAATTTGAAAATAAGGACCCTCTCAATCTGCAATACTGAGGTTATGACAAGGATCCAAATTTTAAAAAGAAAGTGCCAGACTGCCATCAGGAACCACAGAATTTAGAAGATGCAGGCCCAGACTAAACTCTTCAAGACCTCTTGTAAGAAACTGCAGCCTATTGTGAAATATACATAGACACATAAATTTATTGGACATCAGAACCTGTGCAAACAAATGGCCTGCTATGTGGTCTACTGCTCTGAGCAGGTACTTATCTGAAACACCCCAAGGAGTCCTGGACATTCATGCTTTATTTAAAACACTGATCAAGAATGGTTATGGGAAGAACACAAGGGTGACCATCCCTGTTCATGCATCAGACTCTGGCAAACTTTCCAGAACAGATACTGCAAAATGTCCAAATAAAAACAGCAGAATATAAATTAGTCTTCATCCTCACATAAGCATCTATTTTAGCTAAGGCACTAACATAACAAAATCTTCCTGACATACAAATCATCAGAATTCAGTAAACTGGTGACTTTGGGACTTTATTATGTAGCTATTTCTGGTTTTGTTTGTAACAACATTTCAAGGCATGAAGTATCATCCCTGAAACTGCTACAAACAAATACAAGAACTTGAAAGCAGTTCTGCCTGAGTCTGATGGTAACAGTCACCTACGGCAGAGAACATTGCTACGTACCAATGTAGTGCACTCTGGGAGCAAGGCGGTACGCCTTGATGGAAACTGCCATGCACACAAAATCAAAGTTCAGCCATATGTCATACAACAAAGAAGCAAAACAATTAGTGCAATACATTAATAACTAATACAGTGATAAACAGAATGCATTAAAAATAAATAGAACTTAAGAGTAAAGACAGTGATGAAACAGAAAATATCATTAAATTGTATGTGTGTTTTATGAACACAAAGTAAATCTTTTCCTCTTTATCTTTTGTCATAAAACATAAGATGCCAATTATTTAAAAATAGGAGCATGGGTGTCCTTTCACTTAGCATGGGTAATCATACATAGTTATGTCAGTTATTCAAGCCAGGATCTGATGATCAGGGTCGTTATATCTGACATGAACAATTAGACCTGTGACCAGGTGAGCTACAGAGAGGGAAGAAGAAGCTTGTAATGCTCAGTGCTAGTGACTGATATCATAAACAATACAAATAAAGAAATCACATGATTTCTTGGTAAATATTGCTTTTTGTTGATGACTGTGCATTATGAGTGGAGATCAGAGCTTCATGCTGCACTATATATAAAGATAACAACATCAACACCAACAACACCAGCCTTACAACATCAGCATTTCCATGTACATACACATATACCACACAAACAAACTGTTAAACAAAGACTTATCTGTTAATGAAAATACAGACTGCCATGGTTGTGATGATTAGCTAAAGTAGTATGAACATGTGTTTTCTCTAACTTCTTTTGAGCAGTATACCGAGAAACCCTGATCATCCAGGAAGTACTGTTGCCAAACAAATTATCCTGTCTCGTTCTGATTAACTATCCATAAATTCCATCCATTCAATACACATGCATACTGCCATTAGTATTTGTTGGAATGGCTTGAATCAGGTTTATTTATTTTTTGTTGCTGTTGTTTAACATCGCATTTAGCGAAATTGCAGCTAAATAGAGGTGGTCTGTAAATAATCAAGTCGGGAACAATCCAGTGATCAACAGCATGAGCATCAATCTTTGCAGTTGGGACACAATCACATGTTTCAACCAACCCGATCCTGATAATCGCCTCTTATGACAAGCACAGGATACTGAAGACAATTTAAAACCTGAACCTTCAAGGGTAATCAGGAATGACGACATTCCATCAACCAAGTCACCTAGCCTGACCACAATTCATTAAGTCGCCCAATTAGATCACCACAAAGGCTGTAGACTATTTCAGTATCGACAGATCCGACTATCAGGGAATGGACAATCAGGATTTTACAGGAACCCTGCCTGAGCTACACAGGCATACACATACAAAGTATATAAAGGCTTAACAACATCAAGGTCCCCTACAGCCAGCTTAACCTACCTGGCTCAGTTGTGGATGGTTTCAGTACTTTTGTGGAGCTGTCTGGCTCCCCTGATTTAGAATCTGTACTACTCTGGCGGTCAAATGATGGTTCAGGACTTCCAATACCAGCTCTGGCTTCAGCAATCAACTTCCTTGCCCGTTCTCGTAAGCGCTTCTGACGATCCTCGTCCTGCAGATCATTATCAGTGAATGTTACTTGTTTCACATAGGTTTGATCCATATGAAATGAGGTTACATTCACTATCCATACAAAATGCACTATATGCTCATATGCATCTGACAGATTATATTTAAAACACACCAAATCATGCCAGACATATTTGATATTATGATAAATATTTATTCATACATTTACAATATTGAATGAATCCATGATATCTTACACATAAATATCACATATTAATTGCATACTGCATATAAATGCATACCACCATGAACATTATTATGATAGCTATAAACAATCAATATAAGAAATATATTGATGGAGAGAGGAAAATATATTGTGATGTCGGCAAAGCAAATGTGCAATGTGATGACTATGAGTACAGCCACCAAATATGTGAAAGAAACAATGGAAGGCTAATGATGAACACTCTTCTACAGACTATATACTCTCTAACCTAAAAAAATTGAATACAGATACACCTGTACATTGGGTGCATCCCTACTGCACTAAGTTCATGGGTGGGGTAGGTGGGATATCAGACTGGTTACTTAAGACAATTTAGTTGCTGTCCCCAAGTTTCTCTATGTGTCGACGATATACCATGCCACGTTTAACCTTGGATCCTGGTAAACATAACATCTTCCTACCTGTATCCCATCCAGGTCCACCATATCTCAACAAGTTGTTTACAATTCATATCCCACCTGCATGAAGTCCCCGACAATCAATTACTATCCCTTCACATACCCACTAATCCAAGCCATGCCACACCCTTCACCAAGGTTGAGAAATGCAAGCACCTTTTCTTTAGTCCAGAAGCTGGGCCAACCCACCCAGTAACCAAAGTTATTCCCAACTCTGATCCAGCCAAATCCATACTCCCAATCATGATCTATCCATCCCAAACCATGTCTTGCCCTACCCCCTTCCTGGCCCCAAAATCTTGCCCCACCCCTTCCTAGCCCAAGTCATGCCTAGGCACCTTGGCATCCTCCTGCTCCGCCCCGGGAGCTGATTCAGTTGATACTGACTTCTTCAGGGTGGCTTCACGCCTGGCCTGTTCCAGTAATTGTCTAGCACGCTCTTTGAGCTCCTCGTGTCGAGACTTGGGACGAGACTAATGGAAATGCAGGCAAAGGAAGGAAAGAAACCAGAAAACAAAATCAGACCAAACGAAAGTTAGTACCTCTACAGTTAACAGAAAAAATTCAAATCATTGATTAAATCAAGACTGTAAATAACAATGTATACCCTGACAGTAAATACAAAAAAAACCAACATCTCCTTGAAATTATCTTTTTGAAATGACTATTCTTGAAGAAAAATTTTCACAGTAATGTTTTCATCAAAAAGCAAACCATCTGACATGAATATCACACACTTAATCAGGAAATGGATAGTCATGTATTTTCCAAAATAGTCTTTACCCAACCGCTAGCATCTGCCAAGTTACCAAATGACACACTGTCACATAAACATCAGATAAAATATCTGTTTCTTTTAACTTGAAAGAGCTTTAATATATCACACTAAAGGCAACAATATTAATTTTAGAATGTTTCTAATTGCAGAGCACTTCAGAGCACACCTGCTATCGCATACACATCCATGCAAGCAGCTGAAGGATGTATCAAAACTACTTCTATCTGAGTATGACATTGCTATTTACAAGTCCATATGTCATGTAAAGGTGACAGTAAAACACAAACAAGATATTTCAAACACTGCAAATGAATGTCAAATAGGTTCAAATAATTCACTGTGGTCACTGCAAGTATGTGCACAAGTTGAACAGAACAGGATAAATAGTTTTAAAAATATCAGTTATAAATTATTAATACAAATATATCTGAGGTACGTGACTGACTGCTGTTTCATGGGACAGTGAGCTATATTGCAGCTACGTGATCACAGTCATCTGTAAAGAGGTGGATGAAACAAACTGCCCTTTCATATACTGTGAAACTGCAACCCTCATATTTGCTGATAATTACAACAAATATAAGCCCAGGCCATTTCTCCACTACTTGGAATGGTGATTGATTTGTAAATGTGTGATAACCTGCCACATAAATTGAACTCTGAGTGAGTGCAAGAGTGGAATTTTAAGCAGATTTTTGCAATATGCAAACAATTTCATATCGGGGGACACAAAAAACATGAAACCCACAAAGTGGAGAATTGAACCTGAGTTTTGAGGATAATGTTCAAATGCTTTAACCATTAGGCTACATGCCCTGATAAGTTCTGAAGTTGATGGGTTCTTGCATGTATGCAGCAAGGAAACAGTCCAGCTTGTTGGGGTGTGTCTGAATGGGACTCTAAGTGATGACATGATGCAACAACAGAGCATAGGCTAAGCTAATAGAGAAAATAAACAATATAATAAAATACTTAATTCATTTTTACTCATAACATATGAAAATTAATACTTTAAAAAACATATTGTCTACAGAATTTTATGCATAATTATGATAACAGTACATGCATACAAAATCAGTTTGATTAACTGAACAATGGCCTAAGACTGATGGGTGTGTACGACTGCAAACAGGAAATCATTCAGAAATCGTTTTATCCCCTATCATTAGATGATAGTATCATGTCCAAAATCAGGAAATGTTACAAATCTTATACAAAATTTCATTACTCAGCACTGAATGTAACAAAATTTTGAGTTTTGTGTTCTGCAAAATTCATCACCTGAAGTTGAATGAAATATATATAAATAAAAAGGACCCCACGGTTCTTCTAAATAACTGTATTTAGTCTGTCATGCCATGACAGTCAGAGAACAAGCAAATTCTTTCACATTACTGTATTATTAATTTGTCATGAGAGATAAAGTAATATCGAAGAATCAGCTGATCATTAAAGTTTCTGAGTAGCATAGATAATATTCTCATTGGGAATACTCAAATCATAGTTCTAATATCGGTACACTCAGACTGTCACAGAACCTTTAGGATGTCTATTAGAGAAAGAGGAACACTGCAGGTCATGTAGGACATGTGTATAGGACAATACTCACATCACTGGTACAGACCACAGGACCAGGTTGACTTCCTGCCTCCTGTGTGGCAGTGATGTCTGTTGGAGACGTAGGCAGGTTGCGTCTCTTTACAACCTAAAACAGAACAACATACAGTGGAGTTTTAAACAGGAAGTTCCAAAACATGAGGAGTGAAGGGGTAGCCTAGTGGTTAAGATGTTGGGTTTGAATTCCAACATGG
This sequence comes from Haliotis asinina, assembly GCF_037392515.1. Classification (NCBI taxonomy): domain Eukaryota; kingdom Metazoa; phylum Mollusca; class Gastropoda; order Lepetellida; family Haliotidae; genus Haliotis; species Haliotis asinina. Next base: position 58,552,707 of record NC_090287.1, on the reverse strand, counting down.
GCACAATATGTGAAGCCCATTTCTGGTGTCCCCTACTGTGGTATTGCTGGGATATTGGCAAAAGTGGTGTAAAACTAAACTCACTCACTCACTCACTCACTCACTCCCAAAGGGCAAATATGAAGTAACAATAATCTATGTATGGGAATTGTATTTTTCTGCTCGAGAATGTGGAAGTCAAGTCATGTCAATATCAGTTCACTTATCATTTAGACAGGAAACAAGTTTACCTTTCACAAATATAAATAATCGATTCTTGTGAACATGAAATGAATTATTGAAGCAGTAGAGTTCTATTTATTGATACACAAGTAAATAGTAACAGCCCTAATAATTTGTCAAAGTATAAATTCTTTTTCACAGTATACAACAAGGTGAGAGTTTTATGCTGGAATCAGCACTTTCTTGCTATATAATGGTTACATAGAAATACCAGATCTGACAGGGATGACAGGAATGGATCATCAGGATACAATCCTATCAGATTCACTATTTGACATCCATTCTGAAAACAAAATGGTAAGCTTTACTTCTGGACGTAAAGTGTTCTGCAACTTCGTTCTATCACCAGCTGCAGGATTACTTTAGATTCTTCACAACATACATCCATTGCACAAACCCGTAAGAGCTATAGGTGGCATCTTCATATTTACTACTGAAACCTACCGGTGGTGGCTGTTTCTCGGGTGTTGGACTTGAGAGGCCTCTAACATCCACTGGGATCTTCTTCCTGTCAGCCGAGAGTAGAATACTGAGTGCATAATATTCCAATAAATTCCAGTTAGAAAAGTGAACTGATTCCCCATCCTTAATCCCTTCCCCACCACAAACTTATACCAGGCACGTGACAGAAGCTAACAAAAAGGTCGAGAAAGGATTGGGGTGGGTGTATATGATCCAAAAGCACCCAACCAGCGCACCTTTCCAGAAAGTAATCATAGCACTATGACAGTCGTATGCATATGTTTAAGTATGGGAGTTACGATCTCCTTAGGGCTACAATCTTTTTGTGGAAACACAGGTGCACTCTGTGTAGGCTTCAGAAATCAAAAGCTCCTCACTTAGACCCTCCCATCTCACTCACCTCTCTGCCGGGACAGGGACTGAGACTGGTTTGGGTTCTGGTTCTGGTTCTGGTTCTGGCTCAGGCTTCTGTTCCTGCTCAGCACCATTGACTTGTTTCTCCTCCTGAACTTGTTCTGTTTCAACGTAGCTGCTGGAGAATGGGTTGGATGGATCATCATCTTCCTCATCCTCATCATCAGAGTCAAACGGATTGTACAACTGCTTCCTTGTCATCAGCACTGGTTTATCCGAATCAGACTTCTGGGGTGGACTAGGTGCCCTGCGCTTCTTCTGCTTTGGTGGAGCTGGTGCACGATGTTTCTTATAATGAGTCTTCTTGGCACTGGCAGGAGAGGCTGATGATTCCCGGGACAAATCGTTTGCTGGGGAAGCTGAGCTGCGGTCGGACTCAACACTTGCTGAGTCTCGAGAACTGTTGGAATTTCGTGAGCTGTCATCCTTAGGAAGTGAGTCTCTCTTCAGCTCCGTACTGGTCCTCGATGTCCTACTCTCAATGTTCACAGGCTCATGCCTCAACTCTACATCACCACCATTAACTGTAACTGTTTCACTATCCCTGTTAGCCACATCAAAGTCCTTCACCTTGTCTGGAGACTGGGGGGTAAGGATTTTCTTTGGTGAGTGTTTGCCATACATCTCCTCTGATATTCTCTGGTCTGTAACTTCATCATGTTCCCCACATGTGTAGGTGCTCTCGCTGGTGCTCATACCAATCTGCTGCACCTCTAGCGTCTGCCCTGTGAAGTATGCACGCAGCTGGTGCAGGTACGTCATCACACACAATTTGTCTGGCACCGCAAGTAGCACCATATCTGATGGCTCAATCACTTTGGGGATTCCAAGTTTGGCAGCTGAGTCAAATGCCTGAAATAAGTGATATCTACTTAACAACCAGACACAAATTAAAATCTACATTCAGAACTCTGAAAAACCTTTACCTGTGCAACTGACAAGTAGGTTGAGAAAACATGGCATTGTACCAGGCTTCTCAGAAGCAATTAATTTTTGTTAATGACCTGAAGGATTCTGAATCACTTAATGAACGCTTTTTCAAATTCTATGAGCTGATCTAAAACACCATTTTCTCATGTGAAACAACAATAGCTTAGAACTTTAGAAACATTTCTTTGAAAAATGGAAGATGCATCTTAAATCGAATTCATTGCATGTCACAATATACTTACTATTTTGTTGTTACCCTTTATATTATGCGGTGCTAAAGATGCAAAGTCACTGAAAGTAGAAAGGCTTTGTCATGAATATCATACATACTAATATGAATTAAGATAAAAATTCAGTTATAGATGGCAAAATTAATTTGAAAAAGATGCTGATTTTCAAGTAACATGAGATGGTCTCACATGAGATCTGGTCGAAAGTGGTGGATTATTGCACAAAATGCCATCCCATTTCTCCATGATGTTGTAAGGTTGGTGATCTTCACTCCTCGATAACCACCGGTCACCTCCTGGCACCATGACAACAGGTCTTGTGACAGGTTGCCAGGGCTGGTCGCCTCCACCTGTAAAACAAGTGTCTCCCTTTCAGTCACTCACACCAAGGAGTAAAGAGCTTCCACCAACAAGATCAACTACAGCACCAAATGGTTAACAGGCAGGAGACTGGGATGTATTGGTACTTAACCATAAAGTTACTCAAGAAACCGATCAAAATTATTTTCCCTAGTTGAAAATTCTGAATTTCTTGTAAAAGCAGTACTAAAGAAATGATCTTACAAAATAGTTATAGTATTTAATAATTGCAATTTAAGATATCTTCGTCGTCAACAAATGTACTGAAAAGCCAAAAGAACATTTTAATTTCAGAGTAAATTTGAAACATCATACCAGACTCGTTTCCCCTTCAGGAGTCTGTGAGAAGGTGCTGACATTTGCAGAAGATATTTCTGAAAGAGAAGACCTGCAACCAAGAAGTCATTTTCATCAGAAGCATTCTGCCTACAAGTATAGAGAGTGAGTGAGTGAGTTTAGTTTTATGCCGCTCTTCCAGCTATATGGTGGCGGTCTGTAAATAATCGAGTCTGGACCAGACAATCCAGTGATCAACAACACGGGCATTGATCTGTGCAATTGGGAACCGATGACATGTGTCAACCAAGTCAGCGAGCCTGATCATCCGATCCTGTTAGTCGTCTCTTACGACAAGCATAGTCGCCTTTTATGGCAAGCATGGGTTGCTGAAGACCTATTCTACCCCGGTCTAATAGGTCAACAGACCTATTTCACTGTATATCAGTGTTCGCTGTAGGTTTTGTACGAGTGTGTGCAGAAATACAATTATAAATATGCAGTCCAAATCTTTGGCGGGCGAAATGTTCATTGCATTCTTGAATCATTTCAAAATTTATTTTTTTTTATATGTTGCCATTTTAAGGTAATTTTTAAAATTAAGTTATCAGAATCTATGCATGCAAAACATGCACACAATAATTTTCTGTGATAACACGAACACTGGCTATATCACTTGTGCATGCCAGAAATCCATGAGTATGGACTTGAACACCATTGATCTGCTATTACATAATTGATTTCTGTCTAGAAGAAACTTTTCTGCATCTCGTAGGGCAAGCGGTTCTGTTTTCCCTGAAGCATGGATTTGCAAATTATCACTTTTGAAGCATCGCTGATTGCACAACTAAATCTGATTGCAACCAATCACGAATCCTGAACACTGGCACCATGAAAGGGCCGTATTAGAACAGAGGTTCTGTGGGAGGATATGACTTGAGTAAACTCTATGGGAAGAAAATGAATATGTCTGTGCCACTCTAATAAAAATTAATTGCATCATACATTCATTCTCTTTCGTACCAGCTGACAACACCATACCTTGTGGAGACATCTAGTGTGGAGTTGAGTGATTCATCCAGTGGGGGAGGAGGAGTTATGGCCCTTGTTGGAGGCTTCTCTTCTTCCGGTGTAGATGGCGGTGTGCCTTCATATATCGGCCGATCCGTAGGAGATAAAGATTTGCTCATTTTCAGAGTCATTGAGGATTTCTTCTTTGCCCCATGTTTGCTGGTATCCTTGTGAGACAGGGAAGCAGGGAGAGTCCTGTACTTCTGCTGATCTCCATGGCTGGCACCAGCCTGTTTGGATATACTAGCACTATCAAGTTTCTTAAAAATATCCTCATCTGTTTGATGACTGACTTCTTCTGACTTTTCACCAGAGTCCTCAAATGGATTAAAAGACTTTTTCTCCTTTTTGTCTTCGATCTTCTTAAACACTGGCTCAACTAAAAACAAGAAAAGTTCACACTGAATAAGAAAGAATTCTCAGACATGACCATCCAATAAGTACACAATGACCAATCAAAGACATAGGTACCATATACTTAATGACAGTAGAAATGACCACAGACATTCCCCTGCTCATTATTTAGCTACTTGAGACTTAATCTAAGACCAGCTTCATGATATGTTGACACAGTGATGCCATCTCATAGCTGAAGATTGTTGATGTCATTCTACAACAGCGGTTTTCTAGGACAGCACATGTGAAGAGTATATTTTTCTAAGGGGGATCTTGAAAGGTTTAAGAAGTAATAAATAATAGGTAAATTAATACACTTGCATATTTGTCATACTGATTTCAAACTTAAACTGTATTAGCCATAGCCTTACTTTTGAACTCCAGGCTTCTAACACTCATTTCATTAAAATATCATTATGAAGATGGCTATCAGTAATCTCTATGAATATCATAAAAACTTGTCTTGTTTACTTGATGCATTTTACCCCTCACTCAGCAACATTCCAGCTATATGGAAGCGGTCTGTAAATAATCGAGTCTGGACCAGACAATCCAGTGATCAACAGCATGATCATCAATCTACGCAATTGGGAAACGATGACTTGAGTCAACCAAGTCAGCGAACCCGACCTCCCGATCCCATTAGTTGCCTCTTATGACAAGCATTCACCTTATATGGCAAGCATGGGTTGCTGAAGGTATAATTCAACTCCGGCCACTTCCTGTGTGAACAGTGGTAACAGCAGACTAATGCTTAGTCTCTGATAATATAACATTGATAGTAACACATGAACCTACTTAAACTGAAGAGAACCACCAGTGGTTCCGAGCCTGAACTAGGTGAAATGTAGACTAGCTTCATTCTAGGCCTTATCATTGCAGAGGACTAGTTCAGGGACAGTGAAACTGTGAAACTATGATAAAGGAATCCAGGGTTTTTATCATTACAGATGAAAAGACAACACCCTGGATGCAACAAAGTGTCCAGAGCCATGGGGTCAACTACTGCCTGGGCCTAGATTTTCGAAGCTATCTCAGGGCTAAGACGGTCGTAAGTTAAAGTTAGTGTGTGGCACTTACAACTATCTTAGCACTTACAGAGCTTAAAAAATCTAGACCCAGACCACACACATATGACAATACAGACATGTTAGTACCGGTGTAGCCTGAAGAATTAATACTAGTGTCAGAGGGCAACAGTCATGCCATCAACAGTCAGTATACATCGGTCAACAGGCTGTCAATGTGTGCAGCAGGTGCATCAGCAGTATCAGAAACAGAGTGGTCACAGCCACATCAAACATCTACCACAACATGAGCATGGAGAGAGGATGGAAAACATTCAGAATCTTGGAAGACATACTTCATCAAGTAGAGAAAATCATAAAACCATTATGGGTAGAGAGAATTCAATTGGGTACAGAAAAAAATATTCATGCATAGAGGAAATGAATAAATAAAAATTAAATTAAAATCTTGCAAGGAGATTGTATGAAACAAAATAGTTGAAACTGGTAGCATTGTTGTCAATACTGATTAACTGATCTCAAATTTACCCAGAATATTCTTCTTCTGCAGCTTTTGGGGCTTTTTTTTATAAAACACAGTACGATTCATTACAGTTATACATTTTAAACAATGCATTACTACAATACTGACAACAGGCTGAAACAGCATCAGTGGATGCAAGTACCAATTGACAACATAATAAAGTGAATTATCAGAATTTACATCACTTTTGATCTTTGTTCAGATTTTCGTCTCCACATATGGAATATGAATACAACACCATCTGTCCAGGAAAATATTGACACAATTCAATTCATCTCTTGCATCGTCCCTAAGTGCCATGTTGTATATGGAACAGACATCACCACTGATAGTGTTCCAACAAGAAGCAAACAGAAACAGCATGCCAACAATACCAAATGGGTTAAGCGAGTCGCCATTGCCCTCTGTGTCACATGCCCAGTCCTCGTCCTCGTCATCTTCAAACGGATTACCATGGTGTGCCTCCAGGTTATCTAGCTGGCAAGTGATATCTTTAATCTGACTGCTCAAAGCTTTATCGTCTCGCTTGTGATTGGCTACACCAGGTTCCTCTTCCTCCTCCTCTAGGTCGTCCAGATTCCCAATGTCAGCCTTCCCCATGCTCATGAGACTGGCTACACTCTGCATGTCTTCATCTCTGAAAAACATGTCTCAGTTTCATCCCACATACACAGTGATACCAACACAACATTCTCAGTTATAACTGAAACACTTATGGTTTGTGCAGTATGTATCAGTCAATCTGACCCTGTCTGGTCAACAAACTTGTGAACAAATGACTGTAAATATTGACACCTTGAATCAGAACACGGAACTGACTGCAGAAACCTCACCATGTATGTGACCATGTGAAACTTGATCCACCAGCATGGGCATCTTCTCTATGTAACCCACACCCTGCACCCTCAGTCAGAGATGCAGTGATGTCAACAAGGGACTGTTAACCTTCTGAACTAGTCTGCATGAACACCAAGCAGTGCTAAGTAGATACAAACTCTGTCACACTAGAAGGCTTATCAGGCCTAACACCTGGTTATTTCCACAACAGAAAATCTATATTTCTCGAATGAAGTCTAGCCAGTGTTTGTCTGGCATACACTGAGACAGAATCGCTGTGGTCAGACTGACAATCCAAACTCTTGTCTTCTCAATGTCTCCAAGATTAATCAACTGCTAATGAGGGTCTACATGGTCAGAAGAGATACTGTTACATTTTGCACTGATGGAATGCTATGTCAATGTAGAATGAGGGTGAACATGGTCCATATAGATATAGTTTGATTTCATGATGAAAAGTCATTGAGGCTCTACATGGTACATTCAGACACTGTTATATTTCACATTATGATGAAAGTCATTTTGGATTGACCTGATAAGTAAAACAGAGTTACCTTTAACATTAAGATGAAAAGTCACTGAGGCTCTGCATGGTCCATACAGATGCTGCTGTATTTCACATGTAGGTCTACAATTGGTTTGTTTAGATTTACTTATATATATAACATTATGATTAAATTCATTTGGGCTCTGACTCCTAAATAAATACTGTTACATTTTACATTCGGACAAAAGTTCACTGAGGCTCTACATGGTCCATACAGATGATGCTATATTTACTTTAGGGTCTACATGGTTGGTTTACATGCAGTTATATGTTGTACATTATGATGAAATTCATTTTGGTTCTGAGTGATAAATAAATACTGTTGCATTTTTATTATGATGAAACGTCACAGATGCTCTTCATTGTTCATATGGTTATATTTCACATTTGACATGGTTGGTCTAGATATTGTTATGTTTTGCATTATGATTAAAGGTCATTGGAGATCTAACCAATGAGTAAGGATGTATTTACAGTGTACAACAAGATGAAAAGTCAATGAGGGCATACGAGGGGATGTCAAAGTTTTGAGCCTTGCATAGAAAAACACAAAATATTGGTATGAACCACATTTATTTTTCATCATAGTGACCTTGTGAGTCAAGACACTTGTTATATCTTTTCTGCCAGGCGCTGATGCCATCTCTGTAGAACCACGCAAGTGTTTCTTGAGATTTGGGAACAGATGGTAATCACTTGGTGCCAGGTCTGGAGAGTAGGGGGATGCGGCAAGATTTCGTACCCGCATTCCTGTACAGCAGCGGCTGCAACGTGAGAGGTGTGTACTGGAGCATTGTCTTGATGTAGAAGAATACCACATCTGATCTTGCCCCAGCGCTTCTCCTTGATTGACTGTCGCACTTGCCTCAACAAGTTAGCGTAATATTCCCAATTCATTGTTCTTCCTTTTGGTAAGTATTCTATGTGGATGACGCCTTTGCTATCCCAGAAGACTGTCGCCATTACCTTCTGCACTGATCTGGAGGCTTTGAACATTTTGGTCCTGGGAGAAGTGACATGTTTCCATTCCATGGATTCTTGTTTGCTCTCAGGATCATAGTGGTGGATCCAGGTTTCATCACAGGTTACTAGCCTAAAGTGAAAATCTTCTGGATTCTTGTTGTATCTGGTTAGCATGGAGTTGCTTATGGTGACCCTTGTTTGCTTCATTTCATCTGTAAGCATTCTTGGCACCCATCTTGCGCACACCTTAGACATGACGAGATGTTCATGAAGAATCGTCTTGATGGATCTGTGTGAAATGCCTGTGGTCTCCTCTAACTCGTGGAGTGTGATTCGACGATTTTCCAGCACAAGTCTATGCACTCTGTCAATGTTTTCCTGACTAGAGTTTGTTGTTGGGCGACCTGGACAGGGGTCATCTTCAAGACTCTTTCTACCATGCTTAAGTTCATTGACCCATCGTTTGATGGTAGCAGATGAAGGGGAAGACTTCCCATAAACTGCTGAAAGTCTTTCTTCAATGTTCTTCGCCGAGTTTCCTTAAAGAACTAAAAACTTAATTACTGCTCTATACTCAATTTTATTCATTTTCACTGCCGTGAGGGAGGTCTCTTTCTGTCAATGTGAGCTGTTCAATAACTTCTGAGAGTACGATACCAAAACTTATATATCACATCAGCTACACCCCAAGGTTCAATGTCGTACAATAGGCTGTGACACCTGGGTATGAAAAATGCCCAAGGCTCAAAACTTATTGACATCCCCTCATACAATGGTTGGTATAGATCCTGTTACAGGGATTGAAAAAGTCCTTAATTTGCATGCTATGGCACAGTACATACTGAAATAGCACAGGTATAATATTTTCAGAAAGCCCTTGTATCATGAGTAACATTATAAAAAAGACTATAAGATAAAAATAATATAAAAATAATTTAAAAGCTATTTTTGCACCCAATCAAACTGTTGTGGCACTCACAGCCTACCATGGGCATGGCTAAATTTTTAATTTACCTTACCATAGGTCTTATGCACATTACCTCAAGCTTCGCTAGAAGAGATCAGACAGTCGTTGATTTGCCATTCCCTGAATGGCTACCTTGTGTAATCTACGAATATAGTCACGGAAGTGACGTGATCTCCCTACTTGCACAAGCACGAGCAATCCAAAATTCACTTTTACTTCTAGCGTTCGTCTGATAGGACGTATTTGGTTCGCTCGAAGTTTCCTATCTGTGTTGAATAAAGTTGTTTTTCAACAGGTAGGTGTGTGTTGTTTCCCTAGGTGCGTGTTTAGTTAAATTGGATTTAACTTCACTTACCTTGCTACCTTGTGTTAAAAATTTTTTCTCTCACTTCGGTGTGGGTTTTCCTGCGTCGTTTGTGAAGGTGCCATGGCGGGTTTGGAGGTTTTATTCCGTTTTGTATGCTTCCTCCATCTGTTCTGCCATTTCGTATGGTAATTTGTCCTTGTTTTCCCCTTTTTTCATTTGTTTTTTATTCCACGTGGCATGTTTTCGCAGGTAGCCATGTTGGTTGCTGGGCCGTCGCTGTTGCGAGCTTACCCACTTCTTGTTGGGGGTGCGCTTTTGCTGCATTTTTTGTGTAGGGGTGTTTTTCGTTCTCCCCTCTAGCGTTGATTTTTTGTTTCACGCTTCGGTTTATGTTTATCTGTTGCAGTTAACTGTGTATGACTCGGCACTATCTTGCACTATCTGCAAGGGGCAGAAGTCAGCTAAGGATCCCCACCCCTGGTGTCCGGATTGTGCATCACATGCCTGCTCCTTTGACAGTCGCTGTCAGCATTGTGCAAGTAATTCAGTGGCGGATTTCAAGACCTTTTTATCCGTTCGTAGGAAAAGGTTTACTCAGCGAAGGAGGAGAATGTCTTCCCCAGCATCATCCTTAGATTCCTTACAGAACGACCCAGAGCTGCCTACCTTTCCAGCGCCGACGCCGACGTCAAGATTGGAACGCTCGTCAGTGACGCCTGTTCACTCGTCTCTGGAGCCTCCTCGCTCGGACGCCTTCGTCGACTTATCCCACCCGGACGCCTTGGCTCACCCAGAGGTTCAGAGACTTTTGCGGTCTCTTCTGACGCCCAGCACTTCAGTGAGAGAACCAGCGCCTACCACATCTGCAGCGCCAGCGCCTTTGCCGATGTCAGCGCCTACCTTGATGCCAGAACTTGCTCCAACTTCAACGCCTATGCCTGTGCCAGCGCCGATGCCTACGCCAGCGCTTATGCCCACGTCAGTGTCCACGCTAGCTCCGATGGGGACACCCTCACTGGTCCTGGTTCCAGCGCCTATACCAACACCAGCACTTGCTCAGACGCTGGCCCCTGTGCCTACGCCGATGCCTTTTCGGATCCCCAGGATTTCTCACACACTTTCTAGGAAGAAGGTGTTACAACGATAGCTGGACGAGGAGCACGCTCTTGGAAGCGGAGTGCTCAAGACGTAGATCGCGGTCCAGATCTCCGAGAGGTCGGCGTTCCCGTTCCCCACACCATAGTCGGCGCCGGCGCTCGCGCTCGAGTTCACGCTCTCCTAGACGCTCCTTGGAGGACTCTCGTTCCAATAGGAGTAGGCGGCGCTTCCGATCGTGGTCTAGATCTCCTCGGGGCTCTTCCAGGACACGGCACTCACGTTCACCGGAGGCTCCTCGAGTTTCTCTGAAAGAATCTATAATTCGGACTCCAACTACCTCTTCCACCCAGCGGCGGGAATCGACTTCGGTCTCTCAGGAGGATTTGGAGGAGCAACACTTCTGCCCTGACTATGACGAAGAGGCAGGAGTAGGCGTTGATGATGGCACTGTCTACCACTATCGGCAGTGTTTGAATTGTGCTGATAGGCTGCCTGACTGTCCTCCGTCAGTGGACTCCAATAACCCGTCGTCCAACCATCTGTCTCCTGAACTACTCATTCCACCTCATCCTATGGTGGCGGATGACGTGTCGAGGATTTTGCCAAGCTTTCATTGAATCCCACGATCAAGGCATCCAAGTCAAGGAAGTCGGATTATAAGATCCACAGCCTTGACTTCACGGATAATGGAGCTGCTCAGGAGCGCCTGTCAGGTTCTACACTTTCGGCCTATAAGGTTCAGGACTAAGTTGGCGGCCATTGACACGGAACCTAAACGCATGCTCAAACCTATTTCTGCGTTAGCCTCGGCTACCTCAGCGGCTGCAGTGGACTTGTCAGAGGACAGTGCCTCCAGGGTGGACCACCTCAGTGGCAAGGCAAGGTTCTTCATGACCTTCTCGGTCATTTGCGTGCAGCTTTGGCCATGACTACATCTGTTCGTCGCTCCGGCTTCTTGGATGCGTGCAATTGGCAGAAAGAGTTTAAATGCCAATTGCTTCGTGCGCCCTTCACCTCCAAGTTTCTATTCGCCGATAAGATACCGCATGTCTACAAGTCTCATGCGGAGTTGACTAACACTGAAGTAGCGTTGTCTACTTTTGAGGCGCTGGGTTCTGCCTTTTGTGGCAGAGCCAGAGGTAGCAGCAAGAAACAATATATTCCTAGGAGGAAATCCATCCGTTCCTCCATTGGGTTGGGGCGTGGCCGCGCCAAGGACAATGACAATCAGCGAAAGCCCCAGGAGCGCAGCTGGGACACCCCTTCAACGCCTGGGCAAGACAGAGGCAAGCGCCCCTACTCTGGTCGCTGAAGCCTTGGATGCCTATGACTGCCCAGTCGTACCTATCCATCCGACTCGAGTAGGTGGGAGACTAGGGATCTTCTCCCCCAACTGGTCATTCCTAGAGGACCCGTTTGTAAGCAAGATCTTGAAGTCCGGCTACAAGTTGCCATTGGTCGAGACTCCACCTCTGACATCTACTCCCCAGTCGCGGATATATCCTCAACACCAACTAGCTCTCCTAGCGTCCAGTATCGACATCCTATTGTCCAAGAGAGCCATAGAGACAGTGCTGGTACCCCACCGCTCCCTGGGGTTCTACTCACCCATCTTCCTGGTGCCAAAAGAAAGATTCATGATGTGCATGATTCACAATATGGCGGCCTTCAATAGACAGTATCTGGCCGAACCTTCACATTTCCGGATGATGTCACTAGAGCAGATTCAAGTCAAATTGTCACCCATGGCTTGGCTAGCCAGTCTGGACTTACAGGATGCGTATCTGCACGTTCCTATATATCCACATTACAGGAAGTACCTGAGGTTCATCTTCAACGGAATGCATTACCAGTGGAGGGTGCTTCCGTTCGGAATTTCTACGGCCCCGTTGCTTTTCACACGGATCACGCTGCCGGTTACCAGGTTTCTACATCTCAGGGGAGTGGACTTCGATCCGACGACTGTCTTCTAAATCACTGCAGTCCTCAACTGCTACGCAAACAGTCAGACCTTCTTTTTTTTTATTATCCATTCAACTCAGTAGACAGTTACACAAACAAATGATGCAACAGCACAAGTACACAATAAGACAAAAGTTCATATGGATATACATACTGGATATATGGCAGCAGTGGTGACCATTTTCTGTCAGATGGTAACATTTTATTATTCTTAGTAGCAATAAACTTTTCAGTTTTGAAAACATCACTCAGTATTTTTAGAAATGCATCCAGTGATAACTTGGCGTTTTTAATACTTGATACATGAATGTATTTTTTACCAGCAAGAAGTATATGGTTCATTAAGTCAGTATTATTTCCACCAATTAAGACTGTATATTTTGTCAGGGTAAATGTTTCTGTTGTTTTATTGTCAATATATTCTTTCAGTTTCAACCAGAATGTTTTCACACATTCACATTCCCAATAAATATGTATCAAATTTTCAGACACTAAGTTACAAAAAGAGCAAAGTTCATCACCAACTAATTTCATTTTCAGTAATTCTTTTTTTGTGTATATAATATTATGAATAAATTTAAATTGAAAGTCAATCAATTTAGTATCTTTTGTGCATCTTCTATAATCTTTAAAAATATATTCCCATGGGATTACAGTGTCAAAGAGTTGTTGCCATTTTTCATATGTAGAAGGGAAATTTTCAGTACTTATAAGCTTATCATAGAAATATCTTGACCTCTTTGGTGCTGAAAGTAAACATATCAGTGGTGTGCTGAGATAGTGATTATGAACAATCAATAGATTATTTCTAATAGTATCTTTCCATTTTCTTGGTATATTTGAAAGAACCTGGTAGTAATCAAGAACTGTGCCTTTGATTTTGTAAGTTTTCTTAAGTTCATTAAATGACAAAATACCTTGATCATTACACAAGTCTCTTATAGAGTGAATACCCTTAAAATAACAATGTCTTATAATAAAATTACTATTTTGGAATTGATGGTTGAACCAAAGGGGTTCAGATAAGATTTGATTAATATCTGTAAAATCAGTTTTATGTGTTCTATAAAATATTCCCCATGCTGCCAACACATCTTTCCAATAGGGATTAATTATTTTCACATAATTTTCAATGTTGGCTCCAAGCAGAAATATATCCTTGAATGGAAAGGTACTAGGGCTAGTGTTTTTATTTTGGAGATATTTATTTAATACTGACAGTTTTAATGAGTTACTGAATACATTAACCACTCTTAGTCCCCCTTCTTCATATTTTCTAATAAGTGTTGTTCGCTTTATCTTATCGCGCTTATCATTCCAGATGAATTTATAAAATATATTGTTTAATTTATCAATGAATTCCTTTGGAGGATTTGGGAGTGAAGTGAATATATGCACTAATGATGAGAGTGCTAAAGTTTTAATAACCGTTATTTTCCCTATTAATGTCAAATTCCTTTTTCTCCAATTCCCAAGAGTTCTATTAATAATTTCTTTTTTCTTGTATTAATTACCCAAAGGTTATTCAACTTAGGATTAAGCTTTATTCCTAGTACATCAAAATCCCCACTGTGCCAATCAAGCTTAAGATCCTGACATAACATCATGTTACTACCTGCCATTGAGCCTATCCATATTGCTTTAGTCTTCTCTACGTTTATTCTTAAACCAGACATTTTGTAGAAATTATTTAGGGTGTCAATTGCTATGCTTAAGCATTCTTCACATCCATCAAGAAATAATTCAGTATCATCTGCATATTGTCCTGATTGAAAGAAAACAGTTGGACTTGTCTACCCACCTGTTACATCAACTGAGTTGGATTGTCAACACCAAGTCACATCTGGAGCCAACAAAAGAGCTGACATTCATCAGTGGATTGTTTCTAACGAAGGACAATCTTGTCAGGGTCCCTCCAGATCGGTGGCGGAAGATACTTGTGTTTGCGGATCGAGGTCTCTCTCAACCGATGACCCTCAGAGAGTGGCAGTCTCTGCTGGGTCTTTTGACGTCGGCGCAAGATCTTACTCTCAGGGGGTGCCTTATGTTGCGGCCGTTACAGAGGTTTCTGTTACCATTCCTTCTACCTCCGCATCTACATCAGTACCTTTGGTGGTGAACGGTAGAATCGAATGTCTGTGCTGGCGTCTGTTTGAAAGCCTTCAGTCACAACCACGAGTTGTTCATGGACGCGTCCCTGCTAGGGTGGGGCGCCCACCTGGCCGGCCGGCCGACCTCAGAGCTGTGGTCCGACGCCGAAATGTTGTGGCACATCAAAAACTTGGAGATGCAAGCTGTCATTCTAACAGTACGCCACTGGCTACCGATCCTGTCCAATACCAAGCTCCTTGTGGCGTCGGACAATTCCACTGTCGTTGGGGTTATCCGGAACCAGGGCACGACCAGGTCCAAGCAACTCCTAGACCAGATGTTCTTGCAAGCAGACCTTCTAGACAGCAATGGGATCACAGTCGCAGTACGGCACATACCCAGCTGCAAGAATATCCTGGCAGACGCATTGTCGCGTCCCAGCAGACCATCTCCGACGGATTGGATCTTTCATCCAGACACGTTTCGCCAGATTTGCCTTCTCCACGGGAGACCCCTGGTGGACCTCTTCGCCACCAGCTTTAACCACCAGTTGCCAACTTACGTGTCTCCCGTATCGGATCCACAGACATGGGCAGTCGATGCACTATCCCTGTCGTGGGAAGGTCTAGACGCGTATGCTTTTCCACCACCTGTTCTTCTCCTGGAAGTGATCGGCAAGATCAAGCAGATACAGAACCTGAGACTGCTTTTGGTCGCGCCTTGGTGGCCACCCTGACCGTGGTTCCCCGATCTGCAACACCTCATCAGCAGAGAACCGTTTCAGCTCCCAGATTGGCCACACCTTCTTCGTCATCCTCACAGTCAACAACTCCATCCGGATCCGCTGAGATTCCATCAGCATGGCTGGGCCATTAACAGAAGGCATTAAGGACGAAAGGCTACTCCTCGCGAGTGGTGAGTGCCATAGCCTTGGCTCATCGTGTATCCACCAGATCCCTATATGATGATAAGTGGCACTCGTTTGAGAATTTTTGGGTTCAGAGATCACAGAATCCCATGACAGCCTCCCCACAGTTTGTGGCGAATTTTTTTATGTTTCTACGCAACTCCAAGCATCTGAAAGGGAGCACCTTGGGTACTTATCTGTCACCGCTGAACTCTGTCCTGGCGGTCAAAATGGATCTTCAGATTTCTGGAGCTGATTGCCCTGCTTACGGCGTTCAAGTTGGAGGACCAGAAGGTCAAGTTCCACCCTCCAGCTTGGGATCTAAATGTCGTTTTACAACACTCGAGAGGACCCCCATATGAGCCCCTAGAGGATGCTTCTTTCGAACTGTTGTCTAAGAAGACGGTCTTCTTACTAGCCCTAACTACGGCAGCTAGAGTTAGTGAGATTCATGTCACACAAGAGCGCTTTGAACAAGCGAGGCATGGTCGAGCCCACTTGAGGTAATATGCATAAGACCTATGGTAAGGTAAGTATTTAAATATCTAAAATATTCAGATTTTAATAATTTGAATGCCAGTGTGTGTAACATGATATAGTTTGTGGGTGCAACATGCACGAGACAAGAATGTGAATGTGGACTCAAGTGGCCTTGCCCTCACTACAGTTGTAGCAATCAAGTGACAAGAAGAGGGTACAAAGTAGACTCACGTGGCCTTGCCCTCCCGGATGAAGGTGCAGGAGATAGTAAGCTCCAGTGTCGCCGATACTACTTTTTTGGTCGCTGGTTTGAGATTGACCTTGATGGTCTTCTGCGTGGGGACATGACTGGCGTACTCCCTCATGTTGATGTTCCCGCTGGCCAGGACCTTCCGGCGACCCTTCGACTGCTGCAGACCCAAGTCAGGTTACATTAACTGGTTGGTGAACAAACTCATACAGAATAACATTGAAAAAACCCACATCTACATGAACATATGCAATGGGAAGTTATCACTCTTTGTCAAAAAGATTTCTGTTTCTCTTTCCCACTGTCAACTCTTTCAACAAGCATGGGTTGATGTAGATCAGTTCTATACCAGACCCTTACAAGTGGATAAACTGTCAAACATAACATGATAAATACATTGACACAGCCAGATCATTGCACTGTTTTTGTCTTTGCATGAAACATTCACCACTTGATCCAGAAGATATAATGTCAGTACATTCCCTCTTAATTAAACTCGTCATGTAAGCAGTAAAAGCTTATGTAAACGGCTTACATCTTCTATCACAAATGTCCATTCTTTGTCTTCAAACTCCGCCTGACGAGAGTCTCTGAATAACGTGACCATTATTTCTACATTTTCTGGCACTGTCCAGGTGACAAGTCCCTTGTAGGGGTTCTGCATGGTGGGGCTCCAGGTGTACAACTGTAACAGATGGACACAAAATCCTACATCACGCTGTATGGTGCTCTGAACACAAATCATCAACGCACTGAATAAATCGCCAACAAAGAGTGCATTGGTTACCTGCATTATTGTCCTCTGAAAATGTATGTGCACAAATAGAATAAAGAAATTCATCTCATTAACTGTGAGAAAAAAAGAGACTGTCAATAAATGAATTATTACAGGTAACAGGAAAACTTGTAACTATTCTATATCTTCTTATAACTGTTATGTATCATAAAGCCAATATTCACATATTGTGGAAAGTATCATAAGTTGAAGTGAGTTGTCTCCCCAAAACTGAGACACAGAAACAATTTCTTGTATTATTACCTGTGAAGATTTGCGCCGGTTCCTGCGTGTCCAGATGACACAAAGCTTTTGAGGTTGCCTAGGAACAAAAACAGGAAAATTTTGTTCTTCAGTAATTCAAGACATAATACACAGCTCAGTTTCAGTCTCATTAAAAAATCAATAGAAGGTCCATTTATTTGCGATCTTTAACACTGCAACAAGAACTCTTACACCATACATTACTGGGGACCTATCCTGACCTTGAACTCACATAGGTAGTTTGAATACAGTTTGTGAATCAAGACATAACTTCTAATGGCACTGAATTTGAAGAATAAGATTTTGAATCTTTCCAGTGAAGATAACACTGAAACTAAAAAAAAACATAGTGAGTATGGTTTTATGATGCTTTTAGAAATATTCCAGCAATATCATGGTAGGATACACTGGGAATGGGCTTCACACATTGTACTCAAGTGGGGAATCAAACCTAGATCTTTGGTGTGACGAGTGGACACTTACCCACTACACCACCCTGACATAACATAGAAGAACCCATAAACAATGATTAACCAAGCATAATCAATGACTAGATACCTCAGTAATAAATGACATACATCAGAAAGTGTATCTGCATCAGGTGGTGGACATAACTATGGCATGGAACATATGGTGTCCACCAGTGTTGATGGGGACATAGGTTGATGGGCCCTCATGGTGCAGCTGCACAATGCAACCTTGGCACTAGCAATATTGTAAGTCTATGGCTTGACAAGTACTAGATGAGCCACGACCTGACAAATGACCCAGGGATTCAAAAATATGCCACAGGGCAAGTGACTCCAGGAAAGTAACTTGTTCTGACTAATTTTCCACTTGCCCTGATTTTATGACACCATGCTTGATGTTAATGTTTATTGGCTATACCATTATTTGATTGCCCCAAATGAAAAGTGACTTGTCCCAGGCATCGGGTGCTGGGATTTTTTTTAAACCCTGTGACCCCAATTTGCATACATTGGAATGCCCTCCAGAACATTCCATTTGAAACAAGAGGGAAACAGGTTGTCGTCTAAATATTGAAAAGTTCAATTTAGTCATGCACTTCATGTTGTGATGGGTGTTTTGCAGAACTAAATCACTCTACAAGAAATGTGTTAAACAGTAGCGGTATTGATTTCATGCCACAGTCAGCATGTACTGCACATGCTTAATCGCCAATCTATCTGTAGCAACCAAGCGTATTCGTCCAGGTTACTTGACCCGCTTGTCACAAACGCGTTCACTGCGCTGGCTCATCTAATACTTGTCAAGCAGTATAAGGTCATGATCACATTTGCGCAAAGATTGCTTTGTTTCTATCTGAATGAGTAAAAATACTTCCATAAGGTATTTCTCCATATCGTATTGCAGAAACAAACTCAGAGTTTGTAGATCTACTTATTTCATTCCAAAAATATTTGAAGAATGTGATTTATCTCATTACTTACATCACTGCCGATGGTATGGTGAAAATGTAATGCCTACACTGCAAATTGAGTGAGTGAGTTTAGTTTTATGCCACACTTCGCAATATTTAAGCAACATAGAGGCAGTCTGTAAATAATCAAGTATGGACCTGACAATCCAGTGACAACATGATACGATGACATGTGTCAATCAAATCAGGAAGCCTGACCACACGATTCTGGTTGTCGCCACTTACAACAAGCAGCGGTTGCTGGCAATTTGTGCAGCAAACATAAGAAAGGATACATATTAGTGGTGTATATTAATTACCAAATAATTAGTCAATCATAATCAGACATTAATATGTTAGAAAAGATCATATGGATTATTCTTAGAAGAGTTCAGATTAATTGAAATAATCAGAGATAGGTCGCAGTGACTAAACGACTAAGGAACTGATTGCATTTTCTCATAATCGAACACAAACGATTTTGGAACTATTGTCATAATCTTTGAAACATGACTGAATATTTCTTGAAGATTCCAGGAAGTGTATGTTCATGACATTTTAGTCACCTATTTAAAGTATCAAGTTCCATCATGTAACATATCTGCAATTATGGCCTGGATAGGAAAACCTGATAAATGGGGCTTTCCAACATTTTTCGATGATTGTTCAGTGGTAATGAAGCAATTATCACTTGTGAGATTTCAACCTATTCCCAAGCCTAGTTATTCTTTATTATCAGGGAGAAACTGTAACATGCAGTCAGGGAAAAGGGGGCCAAACTCACCATTTTTTGGTACATTCTACCATAAGTTCTTGGTATGATGCTGTAAACTGGAACTTCGATGCGGCCTTGCCGACCCGTTGCAGTCTCTTCCACACACTCATTGTGAGACAGATATCACTCTACTGTACCCATAATGCTTCACTCTTGTAAACCGTGGAAGTCGAGATGGTGTAAATCACTTTGTAACATTGTCAGGCAATCTGTAAAATGAAAGTACACTTTATCAGTTAATTCCATTAACAAATCCAAAGAGGCAAAAATGTATACTGCTAATGAGTGAGTGAGTTTTGTGTACAGTGAGTACACAAGAAAAAGGTTTCATACTTTGACATTTGAAGGTTTTTAGCACCTTATCACAATCATGTTAGAAAAAAAGATGGATGAAAAAGCTTTGGCAAAATGTGTGTATGGATATGATGATGAGAAACAAAAATCATCATTCAACACAAATCACAGATTTGAAAATGTGTTTCAGCACCATGGGCGATATTACCACTTGCGTCCTTTGTGTCTGCCTAGAGCTAATGCACAATGATAATCCATGACCTGAACATGTCTTCGTAAATACTTAGACATGCGAAAAAAAACCCAAAAAAAACCCAATGATGAAGACATAAATGGATGACATATTTGCAGATGCAGAATGCAAATCAATCACATGATTTCTCAGGATGAAGTGAGCCAAGGTAAAATGATATTCTCAGCACTGTTGCTATGATGGCTATGGCTAGAACCTGATCCAAACTCCAAGCAATCATACTTAGTCGATGCCACAAATGTTCAGATTTCATCCATAAGTTTCAGTTTCCTGAAAATAGTTTGTTGGAATAAATGAAGAGAACATTCATTTCAACATCTTCACTGAATTTCTCATGATCTTCAACACATAAATCATATATCATCTTTTCCTGTTAAATGGTTTGACTGTGTATGTTTATAACTTTGTTCATAATCAGGTAGACTGACATTTAATTCCAGAAATATTATCTACAGTTGTCATTTTGTTCTGGGCTTGAGTTAATATCTAGGTTTAGAGAGACAAGACTACAATTAACCAAACCAGTGAACCAGTGACACATAAGCACCTTCCATCTGTAGAACACACGGAGGACTTATTCCACAAATCAAGATATGTACATATACATACATACACATACATTAGTCCACTAGTCCGAATTTGGATTTTCATAAAATTCTGTTTGGTCCAGTAAATTAAGTTAATTTCAGCCAGACCACAGGACTCAGGTTAGCTGTAAAACTTGCCAGCCCTGGCCAAAACTTACCTGCCCACAAATTATTTGCATATACAACATGAAATTTTTAATTAAACATTATAACCTGACCGTCGAGCAGGTGAATTGATAATCTGTCAAACCATGCTGAAAATAGCCCATTCTGGGCAGTCGAGCAGGTAGATATTTCGAACACAAAAGTCATCCAGATCATATATTACATGTTCACTTCAATCAACAAAAATGACATAATAGCCCTGTTTAATCGAATAAACTCTAAAGTCTTTGCCAAAACACAGTATACGAGGCTTAACACTAAATTCATGGTTATCCATACTATTCCTTATCATACAAATGTTCAGCCATCCTAAAGGGAGTTTATGTACAGTTACTGCTATTACTAAATCCACGTACCATTAGAACCAAACTGACCACGAACAACATAAAAATGATCCATAGCATGAAGAAATCAAGTTTAGGTGATACAACAAACTGGTATGTTTGTCATGTAGACACTCTGCCCTAATTAGCCAGCACCCCAAGGCAGTGGAATGCATTGACCAGTGAATGTAGACTACACCTGTAACATGCCACATGTGGTGTGATGATGTGTGTGTGTGTGAGTGAGTGACAGGTGTCATTCATCACTGTCCTGCTCATGGAGATGTCATGCTGGTATGTTAATCAAGTCACATTTACATGTTGAAAGTGATTATATCACCCATTTACTGTGGGCTTTTAGATCGAAGACCAGCTTGCTTTGATATGAACCTAGTTTTGAAAGCTAATATATATTTCATATATAATTAATTTCATATTAGTTTACAACTGACAAATTCACAGGTCTCCAGTTGCTAATATTACATTATGGCTGTTTGGATTGGATGGAGATACATTATGTCTGCAGAAATGGCTCGCGTTGAGTATATCTATGTCTGCAGAAATGGTTCCTGTTGTGTGTATCTTTGTCTGCAGAAATGGTTCTGATTGTGTGTGTCTGCCTGCAGAAATGGCTGATGTTGAGTATATCTATGTCTGCAGAAATGGTTCTGATTGTGTGTGTCTGCCTGCAGAAATGGCTGATGTTGAGTATATCTATGTCTGCAGAAATGGCTGATGTTGAGTATATCTATGTCTGCAGAAATGGCTGATGTTGAGTATATCTATGTCTGCAGAAATGGCTGATGTTGAGTATATCTATGTCTGCAGAAATGGTTCCTGTAGTGTATATCTTTGTCTGCAGAAATGGTTCTGCTTGTGTGTATCTCTCTGCAGAAATGGCTGATGTTGAGTATATCTATGTCTGCAGAAATGGCTGATGTTGAGTATATCTATGTCTGCAGAAATGGTTCCTGTTGTGCGCATCTTTGTCTGCAGAAATGGTTCTGCTTGTGTGTATCTGTCTGCAGAAATAGCTCATGTTGAGTATATCTATGTCTGCAGAAATGGTTTGTGTTTGTGTATTTATGTCTGTAGAAATGGTTTGTGTTTTGTGTATATATGCCTGCAGAAATGGCTCATGTTGAGTATATCCATGTCTGCAGAAATGGTTCCTGCTATGTGTATCTACATCTTCATGGTTCATGATGTATCTATGTCTGTAGAACTGGTTCATGATGTGTGTATCTATGCCTGCCGAAATATTTCAAGTTGCAAGTATCTATGTCTGCAAAAATGGCTCATGATAAGTTATCTACAGGGACTGGGATAGAGAACTTTGACAATGGGCCATTTTCAGGACTATTTTCTAAGCCATTTTCTGAATTGAGAATGGGCCACTGCCCTTGTTTCAATAGTAAACTTCAAAATGCATAAGGGTCACTTTTATTCTAAAATTAAAAATGGCCCATGGTCCCTGCCTTTCCCAATTCCTGTATCTGTGTCTGCAGAAACGGTTCATGATGTGTGTATCTATGTCTGCAGAAATAGTTCCTGTTGTGCGTATCTATGTCTGGAGAAATGATTCTGGTTGTGTGTATCTATGTCTGCTGAAATGGTTCTGCTAGTGTGGATCTACGTCTGCAGTAATGGTTCAAGTTGAGTGTATCTATGTCTGCAGAAACTGTTCATGATGTGTGTATCTATGTCTGCAGAAACTGTTCATGATGTGTGTATCTATGTCTGCAGAAATGGTTCATGTTGTGTGTAACAGTCTGCAGAAATGGTTCATGTTGTGTGCATCTGTCTGCAGAAATGGTTTGTGTTGTGTGCATCTGTCTGCAGAAATGGTTTGTGTTGTGTGTATCTATGTCTGCAGAAATAGTTCCTGTTGTGCGTATCTATGTCTGGAGAAATGGTTCTGCTAGTGTGGATCTACGTCCTCAGTAATGGTTCAAGTTGAGTGTATCTATGTCTGCAGAAACTGTTCATGATGTGTGTATCTATGTCTGCAGAAATGGTTCATGTTGTGTGTAACAGTCTGCAGAAATGGTTCATGTTGAGTGTATCTATCTGTACTTGAAAGCATTGTTGTATTTGTTATATTTGTTACAGAAATACATCTGTTTCTTGACAAGCATATACAGACATTTATAAACAATGAGACCATTGTGACGACTAGCTGACCCATTACGTTCTCCAGAATGTAGTTAACATGGCCATATGGCAGGTACAACTATTCCAAAATGAGATATAAAGCAACTGGACTTGGGTCTTGGTATCTATCCCTGTCCATATATTTATTCTAAATGAAGCAGATAAGCTAAAGGTTGGTAACTGCCATTGGAATATAATGGTGTGCCAGAGAATGAATAGAAAAAGGAGTCGACCTCACGTCTTGGATGTTGCAGGCTCAGTCCTGAAATTAAGAGTTCCTTTTGAAGTCATTCTGTCTGTCCAGACTAAATGTCAGTCTAGTGAGATCCACTCACATTAGTGGTATCTGCAGCACAGAAACAAAAAAAAACCCCATAATGTGGGGTAAAGTGTGAATGGTATTTAGAAGTGATTCACATAAAAGGGGAGATTAACAGTTGTCACCTTCATATTACAGAAGTTGACATTAATAAATTGTGTCTTCAATATGGGATAACTTGACATAACCTCACAAAATATTTCATTTGTGGAAATTTATTGTTTATATGTCAACCCATGTCATTTATTGTCTGAGATTTTTTGAGCAATTGAGTCTGGACAGACACTCTAGTGATCAATAGTATGAGCATGGACATATACACAACTGTGATATGATGTGTCACCCAGGTTAGCGAGCCTCACACAGACCACCAAAACCCTCAACATGGTTAAGTAATTTCACATGAACCTCCCTATATGATGTGTACCATGGAACTAGATACAAATCTAAGGGATAGTGCACATTAAACACCATTTGAACATGCTTATAGACTAACATATAGTCAATGGTGTTCTTCATCACATTTTTTTCTGCTATCATCTTTTTTTGATGAGGATGATTTGATTAGACATGTTTTCCTGACTGGCTTTGGTATCATAGAAACATATAAGCCATTGCTGACAAAGGAATAAAGAGGATCTCACGGAAGCATGTAGTGCACAGTTACCATAATAAATTATGTTGGAGGAAGAATACTACTTGAGACAACAGGCTAAAACACTAGAATACTTTGTACCATCATAAATGGTCAAATATGAGGGAGGAATTTTATATAGGCAGAGATGTTTACAACTTTTGTTAAAACATTCAATTCTCACCATGCTCACTTTACAAGTGCCACAATGAATAATAATTCCATTATGGGATCCAACAAATTCTAGGAAGTAGTCTTGAGATGTGTTTCTGTAAAAAATACTAGTACTTAAGTTTTAAGGAAATCACTTCTGATTTGAAACAAAAATACATGGGAAAAGTCAGTGAATGCCGGGTTAATGCCGCTTTTAGCAATATTCCAACGTCACAGTGGAGTACACCAGAAATGGATTTGACACGTAGTGAGTGACTGAGTGAGTGAGTGAGTTTAGTTTTACACTGCACTCAGCAATATTCCGCACTCAGTAAATAATCAAGTCTGGACCAAACAATCCAATGATCAACAGCATGAGTATTGATGTGCACACATGGGAACCAATGACGTGTCAACCAAGTCAGAGAGCCTGATCACCCAATCCCTTTAGCTGCCTCCAACGACAAGCATCGTCACCTTTCATGGCAAGCGTGGGTTGCTGAAGGCCTATTCTACCCTGGATCCTTGACACATTGTATCCAGGAAGGGAATCGACCCGGAGTTTTCATGATGTTTTTCCCCTTGGCTACCCAACCACCCTATTTCAAGAAAAGACAGTTTTGAGGACAGTACAAACAACATGTATCTTAAACTGCACCTCAACAATGGCATTTTATGTATAGTCTGTTTGGCTCAAAAGCGGACAAATGAATTGTAATGTAACTAAAAAACTAATAAATGTAACATACTCAGTGAAACGCTGATCATAATCAGAACATCATACTAACCCTGTGAGGTTTTTGCAGAATATTTTTCCTTAAAATAAAAAAGTTTAATAAACTATCATGAAGAATATTGACACATTACACTATTTGCTACGAGGGAGGAGTGCAGAAAAAGACACAGCCAGATGCTAGAGAAGCATGTGCACAAGTGCCGAGAAAGTTATATATTCATTAACCTGTGCGGTGCTGTCACTGTGCTTCCTCGCACACCTGGCTGTCTCTTTCTCTGCACTCCTCCCACGTAACAAATAGTGACCTGTGTCAATATTCTTCACGATAGTTTATTAAACTTTTTTATTTTAAGGAAAAATATTCTGCAAAAACCTCACAGGGTTAGTATGATGTTCTGATTATGATCAGCGTTTCATTGAGTATGTTATTAGTTTTCAAGCTAGACTGCAGTTCATCTGTCTGCTTTTGAGCCAAACGGACTATAGGTCACTCATAATGTTCTGATTGTGATTCTGTATCATAGAGAGAAATACCCACCAAGAGTAATTAATTTTTCGAATATCTTATTTGAGGGGGCATTTAGAAGTTTGCTGTTCAGATGTAAACACATTTTTTCAAAACTAATTATATAGTGTGGCAAAAATCGTATTGCATGACTATTTACATGGGGCTGTATACTCTGTTATATTATTCCTGCCTTACCAAATGAAGCACCAAAATTCACCGATGAACAGTAAATCATACAATCTATTATGTATTTATGATATAGTATATCTTGCATACATCGTTGTAACATCACATGTGAATTGCTCGGAATTTCTTGCATTTCATAGCTTTTTTGAAATTAACAAAACTTTGTATCATAATTATTTAAAACTGAAGTCATGGTAACACAAAAACAACAAGAGAGACAGCAGATTGTCAAACAGGACACAAAGACTTGTCAGAACAGATCCCAGCTAACAAGTGCAGCTACTGATTCATCAGACAATCTGACAGGTATTCCCACCGAGATGCTTATTTAAAGTGCAATCAGCCAGTAGACAGATCTGTGATTGATGGACTGGACTGCAGCTAACCTCTGCTGTATCAGGTGTACAGTATAATGTACATCATGTACACATGGGTTGAAGAGAAACAGCCTTGTCCACACTTAGTGGAGTCAGTGCTTGTCAGTCAGGATCAATAATTGCTGCTTAATAAAATGTGATTGCAAATTTTTCAATACAGCTTAACAAACAGTGATAACACATATCCCAGCTGTCAGTTAATGTAAAGTTGTTAATCAATGCATTGGGAAGAGCAAAGTTTAATATTACTGGATATATAATATATATGTTAGCCCTGCTCCAATATGTGCTGAAAGCTAAGCCCATGGATGTAGAGTTATTCTATCCTAGATATGACCTGTTATTTACATTTTTTAGACATTTTCATTTATCTACCATCTTATAGACTTGGGCAAGTCAGTGTATTTATCACAAATCTGAGCCTCCATATCAACAATACCATGAAATACGTTCAATCTGTAAAGCTTGTTTCTTCTACAGGATGCAATTCACAGCATTTTGGGTGTGAGTTCACAATCAAAACGTGAAAATCATATGGACCAGACACCATCACGTTCCGGACATAGGCAGTTAGCATCTTCTGATGGCAGCTGTGTCAGTAATTGCGTAATTATAGAAAATGGACACACAAAGGTCATGGCTGTAGTGTGAAGGATGTGACAGTATTGTCAGGATACAACAGTAAACACCATCATGTACACAATGTGGCATAAACAGGATATACGCTTCTACGGACTGAGAGAATCATCATCAACAAAGAGTTGTCATCAATAATACTTATTTTCTGAAAACCCATCTACGGATGTTTGCTGACAAATATGAATGACAATATGTATGCAGTGTTTTACACGATGCACAAATGTGCATCCAGTAGACACAAATGTAGAGAATGGACCTAGAAAAATGAGCACTTAGTCCTGAGGGATGCACAATATTATTCACTGAACCCAATACACATTCACGGCTGAAAGTTTAAAGTTGTCTCCTTCAAAGCAGTTACCTGCAATATTTCACCATCACTCCACATGAACAATGATTCTTTCCAGGCTGTTAAGAAATTGTCAAAATATATAGTTCTCTGCACTGTTAATTCAGATGGCCCTCATATTATCTACAAGGAACCTATAAACTAATAATTAGTGATCCTAGGGATCCTATGTTTGTAAAATCCTGTGTATGTACAGAAAACTCCTCTATCTTTACCACATCAGTGAACGGTTATTTTGGTGCAAGTGTACAAGCATTAGCAGAAATGATCACTAGCTTCTCTTGTTTTTATGAGAGATACTAAATTCAGGATCAGTGATGACCTATTTAAACTATCATAGCTGAGAGACGAAAATATCCCACTTTCATAACTGGTAAATAATTACTTCCCTTTGTATGTAATGTGAACACAGCTGCGTAAGTGATGGCAGACAACAAATACACCTCTCAGTAGAAGGTATTAATTATCTTTATGCGTACATTCACATATTTTTAATATTTCTATTTTAATGTAAAAACTCCATGTATCATGCTTAAAGTCGAGGTTATTGTAACCCTTCTAAAATATTTTGAAAAGAATCAATGTGTTTTATGCCTGAATGATATGATTAATATTTAAGAATAGAAATATAAATTCTAACAAATTTCAGTTTCAATATTTCTACACAAAAGCCTCCTTAACAATAAACATCATAAAAGGGAGAAGTTATGGATGTCGACTTTGAATACAAAATGAAGTGAATTACTTTATCATGAAAAGTATATTCTTACTCCTTCATCATGTTTCTTTCACCTGGTGAAGGGTGAAGAATATACTCTGAAAGGTCATGCAACTTAAGGTTAAAAAATCTGACATCCATAAAATTTTGCCTTTATGTGCATCAGTTCCAAATACCATTGGAAGACTTTACACTAACATATCATACTCAGCTTCTCAGGCATTCCACAATATCCAGCTGTTGTAAACATTCTGTATGGCCACACCCTCAGTGACTTCATACAACAACAGCTACACTCTGTAACACTGACAGACTGCACCGAAACTACGACTGACTCTTTGTACTGAACATGAACCACCTGCCTAACACAATGAATATACAGAAGACAAAACTCATGTCTAAGAAGCATGTCAAACCCTGCCTGGTGAAGGAAGGTCGATCACAACATGTGACTGTAATAACCCAGAGACAGAAATATCAGTTGTATCATAACATGAACATTCGTGAACTTTGATGACTGACACAAAACAACTCACTTCCTTAATGATCATCAAGTACATACATTATCATTAGTTTGTAAACAACACACATGGCAGACACATGCTCGCTGATCTGTATTTACCAAGTTCTAGACTGTCAAGTACTTCTGTGTTGCTAAGGCTGCAATGGCAGACACTCCAGTGTACAAAACCAGTGTGTCATGAATGAAGGTTGAACTCCATGATGTTGTAACACAATCCCCTATTTCTTGGAATCATCTCTACACTGTCTGGCATGATGTAGGAAGAATCCAGAGTCAAGCAGCAGGTATCCTGTTCATCAGGCCTCACTCTGGCCTCACGTCATCACATGGCTCAATGTTTTGATTTGAGCAGTTGATATGATTCACATGAGAGTGAGTGCACAGCTTGCTCTCGTCAGAGCTGTCTGTGTCAAGCAGTGTATCACTGTAGGGATAAACATACACTATTCTACATGGCGGTGATAAACAGACAATATTCTGGCATTCTGCAACTAGTAAACAAAAAGATCAATATCCTTTTATCCTTCTAGTCATTTCACAGTCACTACTTCACTTGTAAAACCATATGTGACTACAACCATTTGTCTTACCCTGTATAGCTGCCAGTGGTTTACACCAAAGAAAAATATAAACACTATTGACCCAAATATCCAACATTTAGTTTAAAAGACCTCATGTCCAAGTACATGTATTATGCTGGGCTATCTAGTCATTGTGTATATCAATTATAAATGCCATGGTGGGCTACCTAAGTCATGGTGTATATGAGTTATATGTGCCACGGCGGGCTATCTGGTCATCATGTATATCAGTTATATGTCCCATAGTGGGCTATCCGGGTCATGGTGTATATCAGTTATATGTGCCAAGGTGGGCTATCTGGTCATTGTGTATATTGGTTATATGTGCCACAGAAGGATATCTGGATCATGGTGTATATCAGTTTTATGTGCCATGGTGGGATATCTGGGTCATGGTGTATATCAGTTATACGTGCCACAGTGGGCTATCTGGGTCATGGTGTATATCAGTAATATGTACCATGGTGGGCTATCCGGGTCATGGTGTATATCATTTTTATGTGCCACAAAAGGCTATCTGGGTCATGGTGTACATAGGTTATAATTGCAATGGTGGTCTGTCTGGGCCATGGTGTATATCAGTTATATGTGCTACAGAAGGCTATCTGGGTCATGGTGTACATAGGTTATAATTGCAATGGTGGTCTGTCTATGTCATGGTGTATATCAGTTATATGTGCCACAGAAGGCTATCTGGGTCATGGTGTACATAGGTTATAATTGCAATGGTGGTCTATCTGGGCCATGGTGTATATCAGTTATATGTGCCACAGTGGGCTATCTGGGCAATGGTGTACATAGGTTATAATTGCAATGGTGGTCTGTCTGGGTCATGGTGTATATCAGTTATATGTGCCACAGAAGGCTATCTGGGTCATGGTGTACATAGGTTATAATTGCAATGATGGTCTATCTGGGCCATGGTGTATATCAGTTATACGTGCCACGGCAGGATATCTGGGTCATGGTGTATACCAGTTATATATCATATATATGTGCCATAGTGGGCTACCCAGGTCATGGTGTAAATTAGTTATGTGTGCCATGGTGGGCTGCCTGGGTCATGGTGTATGTCAGTTATATATCATATATATGTGCCATGGTGGGTTATCCGGGTCATGGTGTATATCAGTTATTTGTGTGCCATGGTGGGCTATCCGGATCATGGTGTATATCAGTTATATGTGCCATGGTGGGTTATCTGGGTCATGGTGTATATCAGTTACATGTGCCATGGTGGGCTATCTCGGTCATGGTGTACATCAGTTATATGTGCCACAGTGGGCTATCTGGGTCATGGTGTATATCAGTTATAAGTACAACGGTGGGATATTTGGATTATCTTTGTCAAAAAATGTATCAGTATACATTATAACTGTGAGAATCAAGTAAATAAAATTCAAGTACCCAGCTGTTAACATATTTCAAATGCTTGCCAAGTAAACTTATGCATAGACTGTGTCAGTGAGAGTAATCTGTCCATTTATTTCAGTTTTAACCAAGGATTTTGGGAAGTTGGACCTACAAAAATAGCATGAAAAACTGATCAATGTTAGACTACATAACACTGTTACAGATATATTTTATGAAGACCTAATCACCAATCACAGCTTAATTAATGTTGATCCATAAATTGGGCTCCTTAATCCCATGTTAGCACCACATGTTTGCATAAAGATGTTTGAAGCCACTCAAATCAGTCTGTAAACAACACAGTGTGATCCTTACAACATCAACAAAACTCTTCATCACAGGAAGTGAACTATCATCAACACTGTTACATTCATAACGCAAGTGTGCAAAAAACAGTGATGAAATCTGACCTGGTCAAATCCATCCTATGAACATGAAGGATAGATGCTTGTTATAGCAATGTGAGCACGCGGGTCATATAAAGTTTCAAAATAATTGAAGTAGGGTACTTGAGCTTGGCTATGTGTTGAACTTCAAGTCACTTAACATTTCAGGAAGATGTGCACATTCATTCTGAGGCAATAAACAGAGTTAGACATTCAAGTGCAAAATCATGTGAACATCTTTGTAGCCCTGAAACGAACATGTACTCTTAAAAAAGTAGGGGTCTTCATTTTTTTTTTATTTACGATTAAAAATGTTTAGGAGATTTATTGGAGTCAATCAGTGAGTGAGTGAGTTTAGTTTTACGCCGCTTTTAGCAATATTCCAGCCATATCACGGCGGGGACACCAGAAAATGGGCTTCACACATTGTACCCATGTGGGGAATCGAACGCGGGTCTTCGGCGTGACAAGCGAACGCTTTAACCACCCCATATTATTGAATATTTGATTGAATGTTTTGAGAGTGCATCACCATTTGCACTTCCTTACAACCATAGTTATTTGGAATGTAGTCACTTTTGAAAGATAATTGGTATATGGCATGTAATTTGCATGTATACAATTTTCATTCTAAACAAACAACTAGAAACAAACACTAACAAATGTGTGATGCAAGATGAGTGTCAGAATTAATGTTCTCAGTGATGTCTCTACCTTCTTGAAAAAAACCCGTCAAAATCAAGAATGGGATCCATTTGCACGTGTAGGGGGCTACTGCGCGGTGCATGTGCATATCATGCATTGTTTTTAGGGGTGGTAATAGAGGGAAATGATGATGCATTCATGAGATGTCTGTTCTTGAAACGTTTGTCAACTTTTACACTTCCTATCAAAATTGAAAGTTCATTATTCCCTTCTTTTTTGAAGAGTATATTTTACAGGAAAAATGCGAATTTCCTTAAAAAAACAAACAATGGAAACTGGCTTAGATTTTTTTTCATTTGTAGAACAGCAACTGTAGTAATCTGGACTTTCAAAGTATTACGGACATACATGAGTTGTATACATACATGTTTCAGGGTCTGTAACAGACAACTGTAAACTAACAACAGAAACGTTTTTGGACCTGTTCACAGGATAATTAATTCAACCCAAAGTTTGAGCAAATGATAACAAAAACACTGAATATGAATTCAAAATTTCAAAAACCCATGCAATAAACAATAAAAACATGGATTCCAATAGAATGCCCCCAATACTGATCATGCTGATAAATAACACATCTACAGAAATTGAGAGAAATTTTGAAATGGTTTATTTTCAGCCATTTCATTAGTATGATAACATCTATGAATAAGGAATGGTCAGACATTCTACTGGATCAACCTCAAATACAATAAAAACAGAAACAAATTTCTACTGACTGATCCCTGATGCCAGTGAATAGCATGTTAAAATAGGGAGATAAAAGTTGAGAATGACTAGAACCAAGCTTATGTTGCATACACTTACGTTCAGCATGTTCAGTCACAGCAAACTTCCTGATTTGTACATTCCATTTTAACTGTAAACCGGCAAAGACAGACTTCCTTCATCCAAAACAGTATCCACGGATCCAGCACAGTTAGAGATAGTGAATTAAGCTCTCCTAATTTCCATTGTGTGGGAAAGAATTACATGCATGGTAAACATCCAGTGCTGTATGTAGTGGGAGAGTTTGTTTGAACGTGGCCCAAGTGGTTGGTCTGGCCAGGGAACTGATGTGGACTGGTCAACAGTGAAGTATGCACACCACGCCACCTACATCCATCCATCAATCAATGCTAGATGTGTGCGAGTGTGTACACATCTTCTCTACCATGCTGCACCATGCTGACTCCTACTGAGCTACCTGGTCAGTTGTGGTCAAATTTGACCATCCCAGACAGATGTGTTTAAAACTGACATCACCGCATGTCCCTGCATGTGTCCTTTTCTTGGATAATACTGAATCCTGCACACATACAACTAGAAAACTGCATGTAACTGTCTCATTGATCATGCTGATCTAATTTTAACCACATCTGGTTTAATCAACTGATAAGACAGCTTCCTCACACTGGTTTGGGATCTCCATGGTGTTTTCTGTACACATTGGTTATTCTAAAACTGACAAAGGCTATATTTCTTTCCTTTCTGTAAAAGCATGTTTTCACAGCACATTTATAAACACATCTTTAGAGGCATCCACTGTAAATACATAACATGTGACTACTGATGTCAACTATGCTCCACAGGGAGTTGAGACTGATAATAGGATGTGCCGTTGAGATCCACTGACTGAAAAAAAAAAACCCCAACTCCTTAAGCATGTACTAGTTGTGTGGATATGTGTGCTATATAAATATCCCATAAAATAATAATAAAAATAATAATCGGTCTTCTGTTCACCTCTATTAATCCATAATTGATAGGTTACCACACACTGATCCATCATCCAAGACTTCATGTAATCATTACACCACTACATTAACATGATTAAATTACATAGTAAACAAACAGAAATACTTTTGATTATGAAACTGGAAAAGAGATGCTACTAATACAGATAATTACCTATAAGCATAAGGTAAGTAGAAATTCTCTCTGACACAGCCTCACAAACATGCTTGTTCCAAAGACACCCACGCATTTGCCCCTGCACTCAGTCTCACCAAATACTACTGACATATACACCACACACTACAAACAGAAACGCATCCACTAAAGGATGCATTTTACAGTGAAATATCAGATATGGAAGCCTCACAAGTAATGTGGTTAGATCAACCTGACATTGCCCTGTCATTGGTAGTTTAATGGTTCAAGTGTTTGCTTGTCACATTGATGAACCAGGTTTCATTTCCCAGATACAATGAGCACAATGACCCCCATTTCTGGAGTCTCATGATATTGCTGGAATAGTACTAAAACAGGTGCAAAACCCTACTCATCCACCCACCCATTACCTGTAAACGCATACTGACTTACATATCTAGCCCCTGCACATCCACAGCCAAACATACATATACAGTGCAAGCCTCACAACTGTTGCCAGCTCAACAGTCTGCATAGGACTGGATCATATTGATTTATATTGTATACAAGTATGTTGCGCACAAATAAACATTCATGTCAACAAAGAGTGACTTCCCTGTACAGTTCATCATGTTGTCATGATGCTGACAGGGCAATTCTGAGTTAAAGGAATAGTTTAACAAATGAAAATTGTAATGCTTTACATAACAAGCACCCTCTACTTTCATTCATTGCAAACAGTGAGCCTCATTTTCAAGCGGGCTTGGCTATTCACAGTTTAAATGAGATGTTAAAACATGTTTCTTTGGGTCATGTTTTCGGCAGAAAGGTTCACTGCAAGAATAGAATTAGTGAGCCTGCACTTTCATCAAGGAATAGACAGTATGGTATGTGATGTCCTGCAGGGCTACAGGTAGGTATGAGGGATTGTCCGCCTGTCTGCATACCTGGATACCAGCCTTACGTGTGGAGGTGCTGCTGTGTCACAAACCTGCTTCACAGGTAATCTCTTCTGAATCAACGATGGTGTCACACTGAGCCCTGACCTGAACAACACGCTCAATTAGCATCAAACTGGCATAAAAATGCTTGAATAATAAATGATGCAAAGCGATGCTTATACCAGCCCTTATCATGTTTCATTTCTAAAATGTGCCCTACCTCACTCCTGTTTAATTACCAACAAACACAGTAAACTGATGAACTACTGCTCTCTATGTGGTGGAGAAAAGACCTCAGCAAGGAATTAACCATGTGAAACAGGGCAATGCCAGATGCCCCAACACTGCTACTTAAACAAAAACAAGCTGTAATAAGCTCTATGACTTTGCAAATAGAGAGAGGTGCATATGAAAATCATGTCTAAACTATGCACAAAATCTGTTAAAAGGAATTGAGCTCAAATGTTGATGACAGTCGTTACTTCAATATTAGACCTTCTAAGGTGCTGTACACAAAAACATGGACAGTCATGTAAGTATTCACCGAACTTTCAGTCAGTGGCATATACATACAGTGTCTGCCCTTCACCCTGAAGAGCTGCAGGCCATAAGGACCCAGAATAAAAAAGATCGTGGGTCCTTATCAGAATATGTACAGGAATATATTTAGCAACAATATAAGTAAGTGTCCATAAGTAAGAATCAAGTCCATAAGGACCTGCAGAAAACAAAAGCTGTGGGTTCTTTTTCAGACAGCTTCGGGCCTAAGGACAGATGATAATCACAACTGCTGCATATATAGGCTGCTTACAAATTGGTCTAACACTGCGGCACATCAACGGATTGAATATGATAGTCAGCTGAGAATTTGCCAATGCATCTAACCAATGACCATTCTGTCTGAAACCTGCAACCCAAAGTAACAATAACTATTAACCTCCTGAAAGCAAGACATTTCAATGAAATCCTACCTGTGAGCGTATTGGTTTTACCACTACTTGCAAAGCATTCAAACTACATCACAGTCTAATGAGGGAGGAAAACCAGAATTAATACAGGTCTCAGAGATGCCTACCATTTTTGGGAACCCCCCAACTCTGATGTAGTGCTGATGACTAGAAACATGATAGGTGCAAAACATGATTCAAACCCACGTTCAAGGCCTCTTGCATGCCCAAGGGATGCAACTCTGTACAGTAAACTGCAGTACCTCAGATGATGGGCCACCATGATGGTGGTACATGTGTTGCAATGACTGGTCAAAGCAGATGCTTGATTCACTAAACTCCCGCTGTGGAGTATCATGTTTCTTGATGATTAATTGTCTGGACACCAGGCATCAGTTTTATCAATGTTAATGTGTCTACAGCTGGCAGAAACTTTACAGGAGGCATTCTCTCCTATGTAACAGGTATTCTGTCCCTGGATACTTCTTACTCATCATATTTTTAACATCAGAAGTTTGACTATCATGTTTACATATCATTATTTCCTGAAGAGCTGAAGGGAACAATTCCATTTGATTAATAAGACATGTTATCAGGCCTCTGAAACACATTTCCATGAAATTTAGAGTTAAACATGATGGCTGATATTCGTAATTTTACCAAACAAGGTTTGGAGATCAGTCACTTACATACTGCACTTAAGACATGATTCACTGGACATATTTGCGATGTCTATTTCCAAATCTCCACATTCCTCTTCAAAGATGCCTCTATGAACCCTCTTCCATTGCATAGTTGTAAAAGTACTGTGCAATGTGTCCACAACCTGTAGATCACACCCAGTCCCACTTACAAACACGGAAACATACTTCAGTCACTTCCTATAAACTGCCACTCGAAATAGCTCAGAATTTGTGTTCATTGTTGCTGCATCATTTATTTTGATACTTCAGGCTACAAAGAAACTGATAAAGTAATGTTCCAACTTCCATCTAATGAATAGATTATTAGGCACAACATCAGACTCACCATTGTGCTAACCATCTGAGTATTATCTGATGACTGCTTTGAGCAATGAGCTGGTTTTACTGAGCTCTCACCCATTCCCTTTGTGAAGGTCAGAAAAGCTAGCTCTAACTCTCAAATCAATTTACAGTTCCTTTCACAATAGCTTAGAGGGTGAACTAGAGAGTGAGTGGGTGAGTTCAGTTTTATGCCTCTTTCAGCAATATTCCAGCAATATACTGGCAGGGGGACATCTGAAACGGGGTTTACACATTGCAACAGGGTCTTCGGCATGACAAGTGAATGCTTTAACCACTAGGCTACCCTACCAAACCACAAACTTGGAATACATAACAGAAAATGTCAGTCCTTAAGTATACGACACAAGAAGGATGAATAATATTCTAATGGTTTGTCTGGAAAAAACAGCACACATTACGCATGGTTGTAGATAATGTTGTGACATTCACGAATAAATGCATAATCCTTTCTGAGCAGAGGCTTCAAGTCACAAATCTCAACATATTTCATGATTTCTTTACTTTCCCAAAAAACTTCACATTTATCTCATATTTGGGAAAAAAAATAAATTAACCAAAATACAAGGACAGAAGTAGTAGATTCACTACTGGGATAAGAAAGATATTATCTGCCTTTATCTTGAAAGACCGCACATGTGAAATTCATTGACTGAAGAAGATACATGTTGTTTCCATTATCCCTGAGAGGGATTTGTGTTTAGTGACAAACCTTTTTCACAATATATCAGCAATATCAAAGCAGGATACATCAGAAATAGGCTTCACACATTGTACTAGTGTTTGGACTCAAACCTGGGCCATCGGCATGATGGGAAATTGCAACATTAACCACAAGTCTACTCCAGCCCAAGGAGATGCAGTGCCAAGAGGTTTACCATTTAAAATATGTTGATAACAAACTAGTATGATTGAAATCAGGTAAGTTACAGGATTCAAACCCATAAGCTTGAGATTCTAACACAACAAAGGGAGGCAACTCTGTACAGTGAATTGCAGGACCACTGATATTTGGCCAGAAATTATTTTAGAGTTATCTCCCTTTCGTCAATATGGAATTGCTAAACAACCGTAATTTCCATGCATCATGCTTGATTCAATCTTATTTGAGATAAAGAGGTAACACCGCAAAGTACCGAATGAGTTTCTATTTTCATGTACCTCACTTGTAAGTGGGATACATTGAAAATAACCGAAGAACGCTCAGCCAATCAGTAAATGACATTTAAGTGTGAGGTAAGATAATACAGTATGTCAGCTTAATGGAACGTAAACTCGAACTGATGTTTACAACTTTGAAGAAACCTCTGGCATGGGTTTGGTGCTGACAAATCATAAAACATCGTTGGAATGAAAATTGGGATTTGATCCCATGAACAAGATCAAACACTTGGCACCAGTACATTTTCCTGTAAACAAACCACTTACCTTAATATGCACATGATTGAGGAAATTATTACCCTATGAGTTCAAAACATGTTGAAAAGTTGCACAAGTAATCTTTGACATGAAACATTACACAACTAAATACACAAGATTATGAAACTTTGACATAAATCAACAAGTCTAAGTGTCCGCTGTTATCATGACTCAGAAACTTTCTATCAACACGAACTTTAAATACATCAAACTAGCAACTGTTTCCTCACACATCACATTTACTGTCAACTGAGTTTATGATAAATCGTCAGTGCTTCTGAATATTCAGACTATAGATTCTAACCCTCACACTGATTACTCTTGGATTATTTTCATTAAAACATTTCTAAAATTATTCTCAAAATATCACATATGCCACTGAAACTTAATCTGTCAGCATTAAAACATCATAATATACAGAATTACTGTTTGTGAGTCATTTCATCCTCAGACTTGTTAAACTCTGGTAGGAAACATGTTTTCTTTCTTATCCTATTCAACTGCATCATCCACTGGCTTGAAAGTACTGCAGGATGTCTACCTTGTTCTGATATCTTACTCTTATTGGTAGGTTAGTAGGGGTGAAATGGTACACTTCGGTATTAGTAGAACCACAGTATTTGCCTTCAGTTCGATATACCGTAACTCAATCCAAAAATTTGGTATTTGAGCTTTCGTACCATCATTTTAGAAACCTTTTTATACATTTTCTATAAATGTAAAGAAACCTAATATTTTTGTCAAAATATATGCATTTCTTTCTAGATGGCTATTATTATCCATGAAGTAAGTTTGCAGATACCGAACTGAAGGCCTTGTAAAACTATATGTACCATGGTAAGAGAGTGCCATTTTACCCCTACAGAATAGACCAAGGAACAGTCATTCAAATCGGCTAATAGGAATCAAGACTGGATATTTGAGATTGTGAGAACCACAGGAGGCTGTCCGGGTTAGTGGAGGTTTACTAAAATACTAGCCCTGGAGATACTGAGAATGATCAGTTTTTAGTGAACAAGCACCCTAATGAAAAAAAATAAAGGCCGAATAAACTGAAACAAACCTACTGTATATATTTGAAACTTGTAAGTGTGATTGCAACACAGTTGAAAGTTGTGGTGTCTGGTGGTGTTGTTTTAGTGCTTTGTTTACAACAAGCTTTTCTTTTGAAGGTCCTTTGACTGCCCTGGCTCTATTACCTTTTTTGTAACAAGGAAAGGTGGAAATAAAAGTTATCAAATATAAAAAAAAGGTTTCAGTGAACAAGATTCTATTTGAAAATAAAAACAGCCCTTGAGATATAGGGGATGGCTGTTTTTAGTCTACAAGACACTGTTAGGTATAAAAAATGGTTCTGAATACACAGATAAAGCACATGACTGATATTTAGGTCAATGGTTAGTTCTTACTGCCTGAATTCAAATAATTCAACACAACACAGAACAGCTGGGGGTGAGGATCCAATACAGATACATTAGACAACGTTAGGCTCAGACAATCCAGGATTTCACAAGTTCCAGTACCAAGGGAGATAACTTTCTCCAACTTTGACTATTCTTGGCTCAACAGGTCATTACTCTCACCAAAAACACTCCACACACAGTAACTGAACTGAAAACTTTTCAAAGCCAAATAATCATAACTTACATGGACATTTCCTAAAATGCATCAGTTCTACTAGAACTTGGAATACCTTGAATAGCTGAGATCTTGGCCCCGGATAGTTCCATGTTACATGCCGAGTTCAGATCATTCCATGTAATTACAATGAAAATATACATGAGCTATTTGTCTTTTCTTGTCAAATAATACATCTACCTTATCGTGTAAACTGCAAAGTTACTATTTTTGTGACTGTCAATCCACAGTGAAAATGTGAACTTTAAAGATAACAAGGAAAAGATGAATGTTCCACATGATTTAAATGATCATGCTCTGAATATCATAGTCTGATAGCACTTCTGGCATGAAGTGGCATTTCATCTGAGTGAAATACTGAACACATATGTGAGGATAGATACAGAATTTCAAAACTAAATACATAAATACATAATAAAATATTGAAATGATACACTAGTGCACCCAGGTGATAATGCACCGAGTCATCATGATTATATGGCACAAGTTACTAGAGTTGTGACGATATGCCCATGCCACTATACGATACATATCACGATACTGGTAATTTGATACATACGATATAATACGTATCACAATATTTTGTCCTTGTATACAGAAAAATAAAAGTACTGGAAATAATGTGCTGTTATGTTATCATTTCTGGGAACGTATTCTTCTCCCAAGAAAAATACAACATGATATCATGAAAGACATTTTATTAAAAATGTTTAGCATGTGTCAGTAAAGTAGTGTTTTCCCCAAAAAATGGAACAGCAGGGATCAACATTGCCACAACTGGCTTTTTTGCACAGGTAACAAAATAAATTTGTGAAAATCATCTCAGTCGGAGCATGTCCATGGCAATATTTTCCACGAAAATCTAAATAGAAGGGGAGACAGTGTTTTCGTAGACTGCTAAGTATGTAAGTATCGTGCTGAATCGATACACGACAATCGTATCAATGTATCGCATCGTGCATCTCTTGAATCGCGATAACTTGCGTAACGATTAATTGTCACAACTCTACAAGTTACCCTATGGCATCATTGGGAGTTGTTCTGGGATGTTGGACAATGGGCCTCACACCTGTACCCATGTGGGAAATCAAACCCAGGTCTTCGTTGTGACAAGTCAATGCTTTAAGGCTACCCCACCATCCTTACACCATTTAAGGACATTAACTTCCATATCCTTTGTAATGATGTTATATCTTCATCAGGTGAATACTGAGAAAGTGTATACTATAACAGAGATTTAATGTTTGTTCTTTTTCTTTGTGGATTCTAACACCACACTCATCAGTATTCCAGTAATTTGACAGTGATCTGAAAATAATCAAGTTTAGACCAGACAATCCAGTGATCAACAGCATGAGCATCAACATACGCAGTTGGAATAATATGACATGCGACAACCAAGTCTGCAACCCTGACCACCAGATATTGTTAGTCCCCACATACAAGCATGGGTTGTCGAAGATCAGATATCTGTTAACACTGATTAACTCAATACATGCTGCTATATTCAAATATCGTACGAGTACTGTACCCTATTTCACTATCACAATGCAGTTAACTAGATTAACAGGAGAAACCAATTAAGTACCATGAAGGTGTAGTTTGGGTCTGGGTGTAGAATAACATGGAGTTGATTGTGTTAACACTGACAATAGGGTAATCAAGGAATCCATTTGTACTTAATCATAAGGTGAAAGCTTAGTAGAATACATGCTGGGTGGGTAGTTGCCTTGGTCTGGCAATGTCTGGCTTGTTTCTAAGGATGGTGGATTTTTTTATGTTTCTGGAGGAACTTATTTCAGGTCAGATTTGGGAACAGATGCCCTGTGTATATTTCTTGTGGTGGTTACGGGAAAACGGATCACCAATATATGACTTGTGTTGGCAAATGGCATTACAAAATAAAAAAGCTATAAAATAGGTCATGCATTCATGTGTCACTGTTTTTCATTCATTTTTATTCAAATATGTTTGATAAAATTAAAAAACAGCACAATGGACAGTCTAAACAAACTCGTAAGCATCAATATTTTGTGTCCAAAACATATTTTGTGTCTCGTGTTTGCCATAACAAATGGTATGCAGGTAGCTGCACTGTGCAAGGAAGGATCAGATCATAAACAAGTACAGTAATCAGTAGAAACAGCAATGACAATGATCGATACTTAGTCTGAAATTACATGAGGCTATGATTGATTTTGATTATGTTGAGCATAATGTGTTTGAACCTGGTCTTACAACAAGTTAAATTTTTGGCAAGGAAGTTCGAAGAGCCATCTCATCGCCCTCTTAAACATGTGACATACATAACAATATGACTCAAGTTTATCATAATCAGTCCCTCCTGGATTCTGCGGCAAATTTTTAAGAATTCCATGGCAACTTTATGCATATTCAGCACCCTATTTTTCAATATTCTACAAAGCATTCGACAGTTAAAACATTTAGGAAAAACAACAAAAACATTATACAGACCTTCATAGTTTAATTCTCAAACACAGTTATAAACCTTAAACGTAAGTTGACAGTACAAATCACATCTTGAGTAAGTTTGATGACAAAGCACCCACACCTTTTTCTGTGTTCGAGAATTGAACACTTCCTGAAAGTTATTTCTGTCCTCTCATTCACAAATCTGATGCAGACAAACTAACAATTTTATATTTAAACTAAATTTGAAATAATTTCAGTTTTCAAAATGATCAGTTTTAAGAACGTAATTCAGTGTCAAATTCTTCTAATATTTGAAAAATGCCTAAAACTTGCTTTATTAATAAAGTATCTTTAATCATGATTATTTTGAAAATGTTGTCATCCTACAACCTCCTACTTTTGACATTAACTCTACTTTTCATTTCGGCTGTCAGTCAGTTTTCACTCAGTTTTTAAAATAAGCAAATTCCTTAATTAAGAAAAGTGGCATATTTGGCACAGATTCTGCAAGAAAATGCGTTTCCCGTGGGCCAGACGTTTTTCTGCATGCAAAGGTAAATTCCATGATTTTTCTGCAAACGCGGAATCCAGGAGGGACTGATCATATATCATTTCAGTCTTGTGTACAACTGATCACTGACAAAGTAATCTTTAAAATATTACAGAGACAGAAATTACCATTTTTGAAAATATTTTTTCAGTTTTTAATCTGAAAAGTTTATGCTGCATAAAAGTATGAAGTAATGCAGAACTTCAAGCATTTACTGGTTTAGTTTAGTAGTTGTTTAATGCCACATTCAGCAATATTCATGCTATATTGTGGTGGTCTGTAAATCAAAATCTTGGCTAGTCATACCAGTGATCAACAACATGAACACCGTTTCAAAGAGTTGGGATATGATGACAAATATGACTGCAACACTTTCTGGAAGTCTGAAACTTGAAGAAAGTAGTTAGTCTATTAATTTCTTCATTTCTTTTTACCAAGACTACTACTTCTGAACATAAATAGTACATAAAGTCACAGTTTGGTATAGAATTAAATATTTATTCTTATGTTATATCCCTACTCATTACAACCCATCTATCGCTTTTCATTTGCCAGATTTAATAAACTTAAAACTACATTTTAAGCAACATTATGCAAAGTTCCTGCTACGACGGTAAAGCTATATTCACTCACTCAACAGATTTAACTCTAATTCAACTGCATTCAGTGTACCTTCTAACTTCTAAAATGCCAGTCAAGCAGTTAAAAAAGATTAATTTGATGTTTTAAGAAGCTGCCATTACTTGTAAGTTTTCACAACCATGAAATCCCTGTGGCTTACATACTTCATGGAGATACAAACAACTACATGAAAATATTGTAGCGCTCATGATGTGTTCCCAAATGTGTTGTCATCCATGCATGTGATTTTATTTAGATATATCAACACAGGACTATGACATTTATGCCAGACAGAGTACTACTTCTTGTATTTCGCCTTAACATGGTTGTTCATAATGGAAATTATATTGAAACAATGTAAATTAAGCATGATGGTGAATCGTTGGAGTAAAATAAGTCATTCATCTGCTCACTTGGATTAAACTTGAGCGGGATTTGCAAAGTGGAAACTGACAACAGATGACAATTACTCTCAATTCTGCCTATAAACATGATAAATGTCGGTCAGTGTCGTACTGTCATTCCACGCTAAATGTGTTTTCGCGTTTATTTCACGAGCTTCCTTGAACAGTGTAAAAGTACATAATTTCGGTTTTTAAACCCATGTTGCCTTGTAAGTTGCTGATATTATTAGTCCGACAAACGTGACATGATACACACGAATGTCTGTTATCATGTGGAGTCTGGAGAATGCGTTAGTCGTATCTGTGTCCCACCTAGGATAGACAGATATATTAAGAATAACATTGTAAAACATGCGATAGAGCAAAGACCAAGCACTTCTAGAGATGTGAAATTTAACCTACCTCAGATAACTCGGCGCATTAAAACCTTACTTGTGCTGTCATATAACTCGGTAACACCAAAGTTCGGGCACTTGCCCTCTAGGCCCTAATGAGAGCCGCCATTTTGTTATTTTTGTCACGTGATAAATTGAATTAAGATCCAAACATCACATTATATCTATAAAATTCGTACACTATCGTTGGCCATGTAGTTTTGCCGCGTAATCATAGTTACTGGAGAACTGAGAAAAAATATTACAAATATTGACGATTATCGTCTGCTTTTCTTTTGAGGTCAACAATGTACCTCAGTCTGTTGGGTTCGACGGGGAAGTAAAAAGTTAAACTATTTTATCGTCTGCATGTATTTTATTTTGAAACGTATTCATCTCATGACACACAATTATACATTTGTGATTGGTTCGAATGGGAAATCAATAAACATATTTTGTATTAATGGGATTTTTGTTGTAAAATATTGTTCATATGTGCCGTACATTTAAGACTGTGGTAGAGCCCAAATTGTGATAGCAGAAGACGCGAAAATGGCGACGACGAGACTGAAGGAAAAGGCTGCCAAAAGAAGTTTAAGGGACCGTCAAAAGAGCGGTATAACACTTTAAACATTTTGATCGAGTTAGCATTAACATGTTTGAGTGAAATTTGCAACGCATTAATGCAGTTGTTTGTGACTTAAGACATATGGAGCAAGACGTCGGCTGCTACGGGGCCATGTTGTAATTTGTTACTTTGTTGTCAATTGTTTCTAGCAGTGGTAACAATGTTTCAAATCCTAATCCGCGACAAAGATTGTGATAGTGACACAAATCAAAATAGTGTTTACAATAGGAGACAGTTGCTTACAGGCGATGCCTTTAATAAATGCTATAATGTTCCGAGGCGACGAACGGCGTGTTGTGACAGACGAATCCAAAATGGCGGATGAAAGAATTACAACTTTTCGGCGC
Organism: Haliotis asinina; assembly: GCF_037392515.1. NCBI lineage: Eukaryota > Metazoa > Mollusca > Gastropoda > Lepetellida > Haliotidae > Haliotis > Haliotis asinina. The sequence continues at coordinate 58,507,953 of NC_090287.1, read as the reverse complement.
GAAAGATTTAGCTTATTCTCCAATTACTGTGTACGGTGCGTAACAACAATTACTCCGGCCCGTTCATATCTTACATGCCAATGCACCTAGATATGCTGAGAAGCCAAACTTAAACATGCTGCTAAAACCGTTATAAGTGCTCATCTAGGAATATAGTGATGTTGATGGGTTTTCAAGTTCTTGGCTGCACTTCCAGGTATACAATTATTTAATAAACATCATCTTTTTAGTATTTTAGTTGTCAGAACCAGAAAATATGAGTGAACTGACACAGACAACATTCTATCATTCATTTTGCAAAGGCATTAATGGTTAAGATTACTGCAAAAGATCCCTGAGCAGATTATGGGTTAAAAGAAGATAGATCACAGCATCAGTTATGGCAATATGACAGTGTGCCTCTCCAGGAACTGTCAAAAAAGACCACCTTCACTTTATTCATGAACTGTTAACATTAACAAATACATATCAGATTGAAAGATGTTATCAAGACTGCTGTTTTAAAACTTCATACATCACCATTTCCTGAACAGAGACTTCAAGATTATAATGCACTTGGAACCCAATCACAGAAATTAACAAAACATGACATTCTAAACTTGGCTTTCACTGAAGCAAACCCAAATGTTCTGGCAAGAATAAAGTTGACAGTTCATTTAATAAACCTTTGTGGACTTCTAATTCTATGTTAAAAAATAAAGCAGATAGTCCTTGTATAAGGAAATCATATGAAAACTGTTTTTATTGTGCTAAATGGTAAATAGATAGTGTGGAACAATGGCTAGATGCATCATGTAATGGAAAAAGTAGCAAATATTGTTGCTGAACATTTCTCAAATTATAAAATTGAAGCTTTCAATAGACGTAAACGTTTTTTCCAATAATGCTGGTATTTTCACATCAGTGGCTAATTTCATCTCTGTTTTGTTAATGTTTTTGTCAGCTGCACCACAGGTATCACAAAGAGAGACTCGAAGATCCTCGAACCGATTGACAGCATCAACAACTGACAATGGTGATGCAGAAACAAGTGACAGTGAGGCAGAAGAGCAAACCTCTTACATGTCGCTGGATGTTTTGGCACAGGTGGCATCTGCCACTTTGGAAAAAGAACCCAAGTTTAATGAGAAATCGCTCACTCCTAAAAAGGTAAAAAGTATTTGTTAATGTTTTTATTATCATATGTATGACATTAATTCTATTTTAGTAAACACATTCATTTGAAGGCAATAGCTTTGAGTTTTCACATGGTGGTTTCTCAAATTAATTATTCAGATATAGTGATAAAAGCCTTGATATAAGCATTTCAAACATTCATGGGTAAAAACCTGAAACTGCAAATTACACCCTCATGCTGATACCAACTTGTACCAGACTTTGCCAGGAAACAATGCTGCGGAACAGACTTGGAGCACTGATTCTGATGAGTACACACTCACTACTAATACTACACAGTGATTGAATGTTTCTGCTTCTGTCATTCTTTTTTTTTTAAATAAGTTAATATCCTATCAGACCCAGAATACGTTTGTTATAATGGTGTTCTAAATCTTCATTACCCAAACTACCCTTGAAGGTCCTGTTAGAAATGGTCTTCAGCAAAGCATGCTTGTCATGAAATGAAATTAACAGGATGGGTGATCAGATTCACTGACGTGGTTGACACATGTTACTATATCCCGGGTGCATAAACTGATCACTAGATTGTCTGACCTAGACTCGATTGTTTACAGACTGTCATCGTATGGCTGGAAAATTGCTGTATAAACAACAAATAAACAAACTAAAAATTATCCAAACTTAACTATTATTATATTTTGCAAGCAGGTTTCTTTTCCTTAAAGGGGCACTAATGCGGAGCAATTTCCGTGGACTGGTGTAAACTTTTGTTATTGTTTTTCTCCCGTGAGTACCCGGATGATATCCCAGAATTCGTGACTGGTTCGTGACCTCTGCTGCGCAGTCCGTAAACGCAATTGATAGCTTAATTATAGACAGATCAACTTAGGTGAAGTCATTTTTACTTCATTACAAATGTATTATGAAAACAAATGAAACACTTTGAACGTTAATCATCTGCCAGTGGTAGAAATGGTAAAAGAACTATTAGGACGGAAAAATAATGAAGCCAATGTATGTCTCTATATTTTGTCTCATAACCCTAATTAGTTTATTGTCATATTTGTATGATTCTGAAAATTAATAAAGGAACACACGATCTGCTTGTACTCATAGTAAATTTCTAACATAACAGCAACATTTATACATTGTATAGATTGCCAATGTGGATCCTATTTCACACACATACACAATCTAGTGTGTGTTTCCTGTCATACAGATTCTGCTGAATGCTACAACAAATAAATTAAAACAAAATGCAAATAATGAATGTAAAACAAACTAATTTTATAGCAACAATGTCAGGCTACTACCTTGTTCAGGAATGTATCCATCAATATCCACGTAAAAGAAATCGTATTCCATTCATCTGCAGCTGGTAAATATCCTGCTCTGTGTCGCGTGTCTTACAACTGTCTCATTTGCGAAAAAGTAAAACATCGTTTCACGTCTTTCGTTGGTGAAAACCAGATAAACCTCTCATTGGTCTCCCAAGATAGCACACCTGGCAACTAACTGTAAGATGTCCACTATTCTAAGTAATTTAGTTAACCAATAATGAGCAATCAACGCAAGGGTGGTTAATTCTTTGAAGGGAGGATGTTGGTTTTGCACTCACACTTTACGACAGGGTGTAGTCATGTACACACACTGCCTTTTTACAAATCCGCTAGAAGATAAAAGTAATTAATCAATCAGTGTGTTATCGGTTAATCCTTTGATCGGTGTTTGTTTTTGTAGCTCAGCTGATAAACCCTCTTGCATCACTTGCATGCACATATTACATAACATTCAATACATTTGCCATTACGGACCTTAATTTATAATGTTGAGTATTTACTCCAGACAGGAGAAATGCCAAATGGGAACCTTTGTTGAGTAACCGAAGTGGTGTTACTACTAATTATACCTGTTATAAATTCATTAATTGACCATCCAGAGAATGATGACAAATAACACGTGTAGGTTTACACCATCAAACGCGAGTTACAGCAAGGAAGATGTTATCTCTGTGTCGCATGCAGCCTGAAAACACTTATGGGCCGAAACTGTTTTGAGGATAGCAACGGAATTTCGTTACATAAGGAATACACACAGGCATTTGCTGTGTACTTGGGTAAATAGGTGAAATAAGGGGTTTTTTTACGTAAGAAAATTTTCAGATTTCTCTACCTAAGGCAAAGTCATCGTTTTTTGTTTACGAATTCAAATAAATCAACTGTGTGTTTTTATTATCATAAATAATAAACCATTGTAGCTACCATAGCTACCAAAATTTACGTGCGATATTTGCTATCACAGCTGAACCAACACTCAAAACTACCTAAATATAAAGCTTTGCAATCTTCCGTACTGAAACAAATGGCTTGCTACGTGCCTGTAGACATCATATTTTCATGTAACATGATTAAATATCGAGGTTAAAAACACAGAAGTAGGATCAAATTGGATCAGTACCTATACCATCCAAGCATCCGAAAAGAACTACACTGCTGCTGGGATGTTTGGTTATGATCAGACAAGGAATACCATGGATATTTTTAAAGAAATGGCATATGATGGGCATCCGGCCTCCTGACTGTTAAGGTGAAGAAATTCTGCTAATATGGACAGGAGCCCAGTTCCTTTGTCCGCCACGGTCGAAGGAGCGGGCGCTGACCAATTTGCAGTTTGGTTTCGTAATTAGACCGTTGGTGAGAAACATTATTCGCTCCGCATCAGTGCCCCTTTAAGTCCATCCCTGTGATATAAGACCTTTTTGTAAGATGTGCTCCCTGCTGACCAAAAAGCATGCCTGATGGCACACTATTCAAGGATGATGGAACTTGATTTTCAGTGCGACTCTGCTTTGTTAGAGTGGATGCAAATTCCCATGTTCAGTGCTGTTTCAGAAGAGTACATTTTGTAACAATCCAGTTTATTTTCACATTTATTTCCACAGCTGACCAAACGTAGCATTCAGTCCCTGGATGTTCTGAATCTTGATCAGATACAAGCACTTTCCGACAAGGCCTTGCTCAGCCTGTTCAGTGATATGACGTCAAACGAGATGACTCGTAACTACACTTACACTTGCTATCTCATGCCAGACAAGTGCAAGGAAAAGTTCACTAGCTTCGGCAATGAGACACGTGCACGTATGAAGATGAGGACACACTTGCTGAGTCACATTGAACAACTGATTGATGATGCAAATGGTATGAATATGAGTGAGCAGTTATGTTCCGTAAAGCATTATCACAATACCTTTTCCTGAGAGACAAAGCTACAATGTCCTAATGTGCCATTAATCTCTGACTTCAAAAATTTTAGCAAGACCATGGTGTCATGTTATCACTGGAAGATATACAGAGGGTTTGTTTTTCCTTATCCTGTCTCATGCTTATTTGCTTTTCCCCTCTCTCTATGCGAAGATAGTGGAACACTTGAAATCCCTTGAAGTTTTGAAGTGGACATACAATCATTCACCCATATGAAACCTCCCCGTTTCCCACCACATTATATCATAATAATAATTAATACAGACCAAAGCTGTATACTGCTAAATATTGTGCCAAGGACTGAAATGTAATAGGATATAAAATGCCATATAGGGACTCAAGTTGACTCCAATCGTCTCGTCTCGCAATGGAGGACAGAATGACAAACAGGGCTGGTCATGCTGTGAACTTAGTAAGAATTTTGTTTGTATTTGTTTACTATTCATATACATGCTAAAAATCTTTAGCTTAGGCTCTGTCAAGTCATGTCTGGCAATTGGAATCTTATTGTGACTGGCGCTAACTACTGCTGATATTCAGGTTTATAGTGAATCGCCAGATGTGCCCTGGGGGTGCCATCAGGATAAAATATAAACTAGGTTCTTGTTAGAAGGGATTGTCGTCAGAATCGGTGTCATCTCAACCGAAGAAGTTGAAGTCATCTGCGTCCTCTAAGACAGTCTTCAACTGCTGAATACTACTATATCATCTCTGAAACAACGGACCAGCTCTCCTATAAAGTGCTTCAGTGATGATATTGTCCCACCCAACCAATGAGACATCTGCGAGAAATCTCAACTCCTACAACCTGAAGTACATCAGATGCTTCTGTGAATCTACAGCCACCACAGCATGTAGACGTTGTCAGTCATCAACAACTGTTACAGTCACCTTGCGTGATGATTCAACTGCTGCAACAGGTCAGTCGAATGAAGGAGATGCATACTGTGTGAACGCTTCCGTTCACAAAGACCTTCACCATCAGTTGTATCATCTCATCACAGTTAGAGGATTCAGCAGGAAGCATTCATGGAATGACAAACACTCCAGGGATGCATACAGAAATGAAGATCACTTCGATGTGCGGCGCAGGGATGACGTTCAACAAACCCGTTTGAACCATGCGCGAATTCATTCATGGAAGAATAAAGATGACTCTTCAGGGAGTCAGCGGCTTACATCAGAGGGAAGAAGATATTACATCTTGGATTACGATTGGACTAGACCTCACTTTACCATAGGCGTCCTAAAACGCCCTCTCCTACAAGATGCTTACTTGTACATCTCCGAGACAAGTCCAAATGCTAGTGAGGGAATCACTGACGCAACACTTGTGGTGTCACATACGCAATCTGATTGGTCTTTGAAAGACAACGCCTTGCACAGAATGCGGCTATTGGGTGTGTGTCCGGAAGTCTTCTATATATGTAAACAACGCTTTCAACATTGGAAAGGCTTCATTTACAATAGCAGTCTACAGCAGCATTTGATTGTCTTTACGAGGCAAAGAGGTCTTCTTTTATAGCAGATTCAACATTGTTTATCTGGAGGCCTCCAGCAATATATGACAGTTATGCTGTGACCACCAGTCAGCTATAGGTAGACTTCACATGGAGGACAGCTGCCTCACAACTTACAGTGTTGACGATCTGAAGACGAAACGATTCTTCATTACAGATGAAGCGTGTACCTGTACCCGTCCTACTTCACTGACTGTCTTCATGAATATTCAACTGACGGAAACATTCCTGCAACAATGATCATGGTGTATCGCATTACGGGAAGATTTGATGAAGTCAGAGTTGAATATGACACTAGCTTTACATTCCGGGAACGAAAATCTTCACAACATGAAAGAGTTGAGACAAGATTCAAGCCACAATATTGCAAGTTCTACATCGTCTGTTACCACTATGACAGTGGCAGTGTCTTACCAGTCTACTCACTTCAACGCAACATTTCCCGGAAGGGAAAGAATAGAAATACACGTATAACAACATTGCAGAGACTTATTTGACAGAGCTGAACTGCAACAGTCATCTCTGCGTAGATGTGTCACTACAAGGTTAGGGTGCCCACCTGGACAACAAGGTTGCAGCAGGAATTTAGGCGAGCAATGAACGCACTCTGCATGTCAACCACCTGGAGACTGGAGATGCTTATATGGCAGCCAACAGAATCCATCACAGTCTGACTCACAACCGATTCCATCAGATTGTGTAAGCTAATAAGCATGAGTCAGGATAAGAAAAAGTACGTAATTTTCTGATTAAAATTGATGTTTTATACTTATCCTGACTCATGACATCAAGCCCTCCATACCACCCACTCAGACATGTTTGATTCTCTGCAGTTCTCATGTTATGAGAATTACGGAGAGAGTGACAAACGGCACTGGTCATGTGACCGATGTGGTGGGAAACGGAAAGGCTTCCTGTGGGTGAGTGATTGTACGTCCACTTCAAAAGAATGGAACTTCAAGTGATTTCAAGTGTTCCACTGTTTTCATATAGAGGGAGGAGATGAGCAAATAAGCACGATTCAGGATAAGTATAAAATATCAATTTTATTCAGAAAATTACATCTCTTTTGTGTTGTGTTATGGTGTATACTTAGAAATCCCTTATCCTTTTAGATCCTGATCTAAGAGAAAAGTTTGTCTTCTCTGCTGTTCCTGTCACAGTCCGGAAAAAGAAGTTAGCAGGTGCGAATGTGATGCTACTTGTTGATACAAAGTTAATCATTTAGAGTCCTAAATGTTTGGCAGTTAAGAGTATGGCAAACATGAATGTTAAGATGACACAGTTACAAGATATAGGAAGTTAAACTTTCATGAATATCAGTCCCTTTGCTTTATGTTAGGCCCAGAGTTTCAGTTTGAATCACCACTAAAATGACTTGAAGTGGTGTGGTTGAAAGTGGATAAGGTTGCTTTTAGCAATATTACATCAATATCACAGCAGGGGACCCCAGAAATAGATCTTCACAAAGTGTACCCAACTGGGGAAATAATTCAAGTTCTTTAGCATCATATGCAAATCTCGCAAATGCTTTAACTACTAAGCTACCCCACTTCCCCTTAACTGTATTGACAACACAACTTTTAGGAAGAGTTTAATTGGATTATAAACATGGTAGCGTGACTTTCAAATTTTGTTGAAGATTCGAAAGCTGAGTTGGTTATTGTCAAAATGGGTAATGTCTCATATAACATGTTACACTTGAATGATTGTTGCATTGACTTTGATACCATGGTTCTTTTTGTAGAAGCTGCCAAAAAGAGGAAAACTCCCGGTCAGAACACCACATCGTCAAGTCCTGGAAAGGCTAAGAAAAGCGCCAGTCCGATTGCCAAGTTCACTGCACTCAAGCCTAGTAGAAAGACAGTGTCAGACTCTAAAGGAAAGCCAACCAATAGCCCAGTATCAAAGGCCAAGTCACATTCCAAAACTGACAATTTCAACAGAAACTCAGAGGAGGAGGAAGTGAAAGAGAATTCATTAAAACGTAAGAAAACCAATAGAGCCATCTCGCCAAACAAAAAAGACATGGCTAGACGGTATGCCCACAAAAAGTCAACATTGCAAACTGTTGGTGCTGACAGTGGCAATCAAAAAGACACTAAAAGTGGTGCTACCAAAGTGAAAAAGGACAAATTGAAAGGTAAACATGGAAACAGTGGAGAGAAGGGAGAAGGATCTAATAATGAAAGTGATGATAACTTACATGAAGAGACTGAACGGCGTATTGAAGAAAATGAACAGTTTATTATTGATTTACTGAGCCGGACTCAGCCTCATCATGACCACTGTTACACAACCATATTTGGTAAGAAACGTGGCATTGAAACTATGCACTTTGATCTGGAGTCCTCCGGGGAGGAGGAGAATGGAGTGATAGACGTATGTGACAATGCATCTGAGGACAGTGAAAAGAGGAAGTCTACCAAACCTATCATGTTGCTTCAGCTTCCTGCAGTTGCTGAGCTCCCGATGGTGAGCATGGAAGAGGTGGTGAACGAGTCAGAAGCCAGCAACACTGATGATGATGATGAGGATGGCGAAGGACACAATGGTGAAAGTAAGTGTGTTGTTTGTGTTGAGAGAGAAAGTAGGTTCTGAGTTCTGAAATGATGTGCCAACTACATTCAGCCTGTTCAGTGCAAATTTGATATAAATACACAATGCCAAGCCCATGACAAGCTGTAAGTAAAGCCAGATAGAGCACAATGATTATTGGAAGTAATTGTTTGAATTGCTTCTACTGTGTGTTAATATATTTGTAAATAATGATGTGATGTTAGGTACAGTGTTTTAGTAAACTGATTGAGATGAATGTCTTGGTTGACTAGAACCATACCCACCAATGCCAAAGTCAAACCTGGCAAAGAAGGGGCGTCTGATTGTGCCTGAGGAGAATGCCTTGTACAGTGACCATGAGGACGATATCATCAGTCCAAGGAAGCGGAGGAAAATTGCTGCCGTAGAGAAAGGGGAACAGGCAGAGATAACTCCTGAATGGGAACGGGTAAGTTCACAAACATGTCAAGCTTTGCATTAATTTTGTTAATTGGAAAACACTGAGGCAGTTCTAAGTTAAGTGGTACTTTGCTTAGTTAATGGTTTAAAGAGAAATTGCTGTGGAAAAATTATGCAACAGGGTGCTTGATTTAGTATATCAGACACCACATAATCTCATGATAATGAATCTCATGGGCTTAGATCAGAGACTCCCATCCTCGTTTGCAGGAGGATACTGCTGCACAGTCTTGTAAAATATGAACATGCAGCTGTATTTCAAAGGTATTACTTTATATTTGTTGTGAGAATTCCAGTATATGTGTGTTTCAGAGAATGGCTTTGAAATGTATTCGCGAGCTAAAGAACAGGAGGAAGGATGATAAAGTGCCCTTAATCTGTAAGATCTGCAAGGACAAGACATTTACTGCCAGTGCTACTTTGATGTATCACTACCGAAGCCATGCAGGTACCACTCACTTTTGACATTCTTTCAAGGTACTAAATGTCCTATGACCTTCATGTGAAGTAAAGGGAAGTTGAAATACCCCTCTGAAGGTAGTGACTGATGTGGTGTTTGCAAAGATCACCTTCTGTCTATATGTAATGGAAATGTATGAGATGGTCATGACTTTGTTGACTTTGTGAGGAATAACATGGAATGAGTGTTTTGTAACTTGGAAGTAACCATTACCTCATCTTTTATCATTTATGCCTAACTGCGACTTGCTCAATGTTCAAGTCTAGAAAAAGTCTTTGCAGTTTTGTAAGTTTATCTTTGAGCAGTCCAAGTGTTGTTTCTGAACTGCACATAATGTACTCTAAAGCATACCAGTACATGCAGGCCAATATATGACAATGACTGTGGCAGGTCTTATAGTATGACTAATAATTGATATGGTTAGCTTGTTCCTCAAATGAGTGGATGGCAGCCAAGTTGCCAATGTAGCTGCAATTGGCTGTAGAGAGTTGTGCCCATTGGGCATGCCAAAAACCTATGACAGTGGGTTAAAATGGCAATAGGCCCAATTATGCTCTCTTACTTATCTTAGGTTCATGTCATGGATTTCATAAAATTATAAATATTTGCAACTTGCATTACTTTGTGATTTTGTCTCCTTACTTCAAGCAGACAAGTTGTTACATGAGTGGGTTACTGTTCAAAGCACTGTTTAATCCAGTTCACTCACTCAGCAGCCATATTTTACATGTTTTTACGTCTTACAAATAGATAGCAAGGATACAACTTCCTTCTTGGCAGACTTGTATATTTGATGCATTACCTATATTTCTGTTATGTCTGTTCCAGGAATCAAACCATTTGTGTGCCTTATCTGCAACACAACCTTCACCCGCCAACACAGCCTTAACTACCACATGCTCATCCATAACAACCAGAGTCGCTTCACTTGTAAGGACTGTGGGCGCAAATTCAGACACCCCAGTCATTTCAAGGTCAGTACTCCATTATAATAATGAGATCAATCAAATTTCACAACCAACAGAAGAACAGCAGCCTGTGCATATGCATTCATCAATGGACTATCGACTGGTATAGGAAATATCTAGACAACGTCAGAGGCATATATTTGGCTCCGCATCTGCAGCCAATGTTAGCAGAATGTCAAAAGTTATTATTTCCCTGTTCTTGTGAAAATTTAACTCTTGACATGACAGTGTAGGGGTGACTTATATTTCATTGCAATAAATAGGGTAAAAGAGGTTGCAGTTTCATTAGATGATGCGTAATCAATCATAATCTAACTAATGGTTTCCCTTTTGAATGCCAAAGGCAGTTTTGTTTTATAACCTGAGATAAATCCTTGTGTAAAACCATCACATTATCTGGTTCGAAGTAAAGTATAGACATCCTGAGACTCTTTTATGAGTGCTTCTTTTTGATGTTTGTTGCTTCTTATTCTTGACTGGGATTTATTGTCCTTTCTGTTTTCAATAAGAGCAGTGTCTTCCATTTCTAGGAACATTTGCGGAGACACACAGGTGAAACCCCCTTCGAATGCATGGACTGTCCTCTTAAGTTCAAAACACGCAACACATACAAGCGTCACTTGAAAACTCGACATGGAAAGCTACTCACAGCCACAGGCATACGTATGCTTAGCAAAGAGGAGTTTCTCAAGGTACGGACCAAGCCTTACAAGAAATTGTCTGGAGATGATGATCAAGATGACAGCAACTCAAAGCAGGAAGGTTCAGAGTCTGGCTCTCTCTCGCCTTGTGAAGACTCCACAGACTTTGCTGATGTTGGAGATGAAGCATCTCTCTATGTTCCACTCGGCATCGTTGTTAATTCCTAGTTTTTGCGTAGGGTGGATGGGTTGTTGACAGTGACAAGGAATAATGTGGTGCATTCATTTTTACATATACACTGTGACAGTTAAAGAAAATCAAAGACTGCCAGGGATTGCTGTGCCATTTGATAGCCATTCTGGAGAAGGCTTGTACCAGGACTTTACACACCGAAGTGCTCCTGAAGAAGCAAGATTGGCCCTTTTCCAAGTATATCCTTTTGTTTATTTGGGATTCAAGCAAGCACTCAGTCAACTGTAACTTCTTGTAATTTACTTATAGATGTTAGTCCTTTCCATATAAGCTAAAGATAAGAAATTTTAGCACAAAAGCGAAGGACTATGGACATGGGTGACGAAACATGAATTTTCAATAGGTATTAGTAAGTCTTGCTTGTTTATCCTTGGATTTGTTCTTTCATAATCTTGTTTTCCTCACAAAGCTTTATTTGCAACTAAAGCAGCTGTATCATATGAATATCAAAATGTATATGCTTCATGAAGAGATTAACAATAACAGGTGGATTTGCAGTTGTGACTGAGCAGCTCATCCATCCAAGAATGTGTGTATTCAAAGACTGTTAATATTCCCAGTGCTAATTCTGGTTATTTAAGCAGCAGAGAGAACATGTCTGTGGCATGTGTATGTTCATAATGATGTCATTTCTCACTGGAGCAGTCTCCTCAATTTAGGGCAGTTGAATGTAATGTTCAGTAAGATATGAGCATAGACTTCATGTTGACCTCAAAGAGGTAATAGTGCATGCCACAACACAACATGTTGTGGTGCTGTGTTATGCAGTAGCATCAGTATTCTCTCCAACCTGACACTGTTCTTGGATCCACAAGGTGGATAGATGTGACCCTAAGAGTGAGATCTGAAGTAGATCTGAAATATTGAGACCAAGGACAAACAAGAACAAATCCATCTTTGTGACCAAACTGTCATGGTCTGACAATGGCAGTTTGGATTATGATTCATATTGCAATACATGGTCTCATGGTATATTAGAACTGGAGATTTTCAGGTACTTTGCTGCATATACCTTGACTTTATTAAGATTATCTTGATTCGTTGTGTAAGTAAGAAAGAAACGTACACCTGTTAAAGAATCAGCTGCCTGGCGTAGAGGTCTGTTCCACCTTTATGCTAAGTCTGTTATAGAATATGGGATGCATCATTGTCATAGCCCTCCTAGCACTTTGTGTAACAAGGTCTTGGTGTTTAGTATTTTGTAGAAACTTGACAGCATGTGTTCTCACATTGACCAAAAGCTAGCCTGTTCCAGTCATTACAGCTAATGCCAGGACTATTTCTACTACAATCGTTGCATAACATTAAGGGGCTTAAATTGCTCAGTGCTCTTAGTCAGGCACACAAGAAATGTGCGATTGTAGCTTGGGATCCTGGGTCCCCCAAATGCTTCTAGGTTGGCCAGCACCATTCCTAGGTGCTTTTTGGTTTCACCAAAGTGTTAATTGTCTTTTTAAACTGGATCATTTCTTGGTGTCCCCACAGACACACCATGATATAACTGTAATACAGTTAAAACTGAATTTGAACTCTACTCACTCATTGTAACATTTACCTCAAGTAAGGACATGAAACTCTAAAAAATTTCAGCCAGACCGCAGATATGGTTAGATGTAAAACTTGCCAGCCTTGACCAAAACTTGCCTGCCCACAAAATGTCATATACATGTCCAAATTGTAACCTTTAACAAACTTCGGACTGGTGAATTTGAAAATCTAGCAGTCTGTGTTGAAAAAAGTCATTCGGGACAGTCTGGCAGACAGGTATTTCGAACACTGCCTTGGGTATTTAATATTGCTGTATAGTCTGGAGGCGGTTCAGTCATATTTATTGAAAATGTAAACATGAAATACATCAAGCACTTTGACAGCAGAGGTATGTATTTACAATAGGATTTAGAGACACAGGTGTATGTTTTGTTTAGTTCCTGTTAGTATGAGAGAAGCTGACTTTATTACAATGCTGACTGTATACCATAGTATGGTGATGTAATTATCCTCTGGTAGGAATATTGTAGACTGTTGAGTATATCAACAAACAGAAAATGTTTCCATCAGACTGCTTGCCAGCAGAACTGATGTCAGTGCCATCCCAGCAATAGACTCGTCAGGGATGGCTACCAGAACTGCCAGCAGTCATGGATCTTGATGGTGTCATTCAAATACATTGGAACATCTGGTTGTGCATTTTGTAATTAAATTTTTGTATGATATTTATAGTTTTTCAAATTTTGAGACATTTGACTTCATGGGTGTTATTGTCATTGAAATATTTTTTAAGAGAGTGCTAAGGTGGCAATAAATAACCTCTGATATCCTTTAACATATGATTACACTGAATTGTCTTGCACAGCACTTGACAATTTCTGGTATCACATGTTTATAGTGCAGTAGAGTAACATATGGCAGAATTAAAGGTATAAATCTGGTCAGTGTATAAATTATCATTTGGACCTTCAGAGTTGATAGTGTTTACCTCTCAAAGTTCACATTTAGGTCCAGGAATGACAATTTTTTGAGATTTGACTGTATTATAGCACCTCATTCATGGTTATGGGAAAAGACATTGCCAAAATGTTGATGTATATTTGTGTTGTGTCATGGCAAGTAGTTTGAAATAGAAACAGTCATACTTTTATTGCAGTCAAAGTAAACTTAGCGCTATGTGTTATTCATTACACTCCTACAATGGGTCCAACAAAACCTAGTAGGAGGTCGCATCAGGGAATCTTTGAGCGACCTATGACCGTCCAATCAAAAGTGAGACGGCTAAACTGATTTAACCAATCTGACAATGGCTACTGTTAAGGGTTCACTGTGAGTTACTAAATACACCCACCGGTCACTAACACTCATCTCTCAACAAATGAAAATTTGCACGCGCGTGCGTGCGTGCGTGCGTGCGTGCGTGTTGATATGGTTACCATTAGGTAATATTTCAGGAAGCTGACATCCTTTAATATTGCCGTGAAAGCCATTTTCAGCGACTGTTTGCTCACTGTTGTGGTGTGCTCCATGTGCATCAAGCGGAGGCGATCGTAAGAATAAAGCATTCGGAATCGTTCGGGTACAAACCTGTGTATGGGTAAAAGTTCAAAACATATGTGCAAGTGTCCACTTTCATAATTTGGTAAGCTGTGCTCTGATTGGTCATTCTCAGAGGTTACCTGATGCGACCTCCTACTAGGTTTTGTTAGACCCAGTGTTGGAGTGTAATGAATACTGGGGCTAAGTTTACTTAGACTTTTATTGATGAGAACAGAAAATTCGAGGGGATAGGTGGTTGTTTGAAGGATGTATCATTTGCCCATCACAAGAAATAACTTACCTCTCTCTTTCCATAATCAGGTGATATTTATGCAAATTAGCCAGCCATACTCATTTGTTTGAAGGGTTTAGAATTTGCCAGGGACTATTGTTTTGTAAAGTAGGTGTCCATACTTTGTAGGTCTACAGTGGATAGATCATTTCTACATGCATAGATGTATGCAAATCGGTTTTGATTGTTTACATCTTGCAACAGTTATTTTTTTTTTGTCTTAAATTGTTCATAAATTAATCAATCATATATATGTTTTAAATCAGTTCAATTGTAAAAACTGTGAAAAGACATTGCTAATTTTCTGTGATGTATTGTAACCCAATGACCATGTATTTCCTTACACAGTAGCTTGATCAATGCATAACTTAATGGTACACTAACAGAACGTAACAATAATCTAACTGGACACGTTTCTGGTTAAAGATCAGTAGCTGAGGCTTACCGTCATCATTAGAAGTACTTATTAGCAGAAATCAATAGGTATTACTTGAGCCTAGTGATGATGGATTTCCAACAGATCGTCTGTCTCCACTTCAGAGTTGATCTTGGCTGGAATCATTTTTCCCGTTTGACAACCATTAAATCTTGCATGTCTTTTTGATTTGATATTCCCTGCATGTATATGACATTGTAGTATTTAGAAACATTCAGTTAAATCTGATTTAGATTATTTTTGTTTCTAAACATGTTTGATATTAGTGTAGAATTTGGTCTTAAATGCAAGTGCATAAACTAACTTTTTCAGACTAATTCTACAAGGTACTCACAAAACTTGAGTTGACAGAGCTTTGTAAAATTTGAAAATGAAGTATTTGAATAATCAGAAGCATATTGTTTTAAAACTTAGCATTGGATACAGTTTTGTTTTTCTCTGCAAGAAATAAGTTGGTAACCTTATTCTGTGAAAGTTGATGGATAGGAATGAAACTGTTTTTACTGAGGTTTGTGAAACCAGAATGTGATACACTGTTTTCATCCTTCTGCCATCTTGAAATATCACTTACAATTGCCAGTGATTAGGAAATTTCAGGGATGTACAAATCTTTAAGTGCTCATTGAACAAAGCCATGAATTAATATTGAATGTCAGGAACAGTGTAAACTGTTGGTTTTTTACAAGGTTTGTTTTACTAGACTATCACTGTTTGGACAGACACAAGAAATGCTTCAACATGTGCACAGATGTTTGATAATTTCATAATATCACTATTTTTGTCACAGCCTTTTTTTCTGAAGATGTCACAGCTTGGCCAGTATATACATAATTGGTTGAAAGCAGTTGTGTGTGTGTAGAAAAAGTGCCTACTTCCTTCTAGAAAATGTTGACTTCATTTGCACATTGGCACACAAATTGGTATAGGTAATAAAGGTTAGGACTTCAGTGCGTCCTGATATGTGCCAGTGCTTTTTTGTGACACATGTAACAGTGCTGTTGATTGATAATTGTATGGAAAGTGCAAGGTTAATTACATCCTCAGCTTGGAAATGTATATTGTGAGTTTGTGGGTGGCTACATTCATTTACTTTGTAGGACAGCTGTCTACCTATGTCTAGATAAAAGTGTTAATAGTTACCAAAGTATACTTTATGGAGAAGCTAATGGACCAATTTCAAGATGTGACATGGCTGATAAGAATGGCTGATGAGGAAATACGAAGTATCCACTATCAAACAGAACCATGCCTGATGAAAATCAGATTTCAGTTAACATGTTTTTTCGTCTCTATGGAATATTTAACATGCCTGTTAATTTATCTTCTGAAAGAACTCCATTCAGAGGTGTAATTTCGCATAAATCATTTCCATAACACATTTTTATTTGTATGGTATCTCCTTTGATGAGTAATTAAGAATGACCTTTGTATCTCTGTCGTATCTGATTGCATGGGTGTGTAGTTTGTCTTACCCAGGAGGGACTATGGGCTGCATTAGATTTGGTGCATATTGCACCGTGGAAGAGAATGAGCCTGCCACTTGTAATCAACATTCACATGAACTGTATCTGTGATAATAATGACAGTTTACCTTGAGCACTGTGTCATGTTACCTTATAGCCTGAAATTTATTGGAATCCTATATCAGATTTCATTGGATGTAAATATTCTTTTTGATGATGTTTTGAAACATGCAATATTGTAGAGTATTTTTCTACAAATTATGTATCATTATTGAATCATGCAAATTATTGCATCCTGTTTATATATTTTTCCATCATACTGACCTTATGGTATTTGTTTTCATTACATTTTGTTAATTTGTAAATAACAAGAAAACCTGTTGGTAATAAACAGCTACAACCATGTTTCTTTTGTTCCTATTTAGGTTGGGGGATAAACCTTCTGGGGATTTTATGGTAGACTGCAATTCCTGCTTGGACACCAGCCAGATGTGGAATTTCAAGCAGTTGTAAGCTTCTCTTTAACTGTGAAACTGGCAAAATCAAGTAATTCTTTGGTATGATGCAAATATAGTGTTCATTTGACACATATAATCATTTGGCTGATGGGTGCCAGGTTTGGTTTCCAGGAGCTTAGACTCAATGCAAACAGTAAGATATGGACAAAAATGCATTGGAAGGTATAATTGGTCTAATTCAAAATATACAACCTCCAAGCTGGTATCCGAGCCATAACTCTCACAAGGTGACTTTGAAATGGCAAGATAATATGATGATATGATAATATGATAGCCCATAGTTATGGAAGTGACAATATCTCAGTAAGTACACACCAGTCACAACAGAACTAGTTAGTTAGGTGGGTAAGTGAACCCTGTGTTTATTTCTATAAGAAAGGAACATTATGTACAGGACACTGTAAAAATACTGCTATTTCGGTGTGCTACATTCAACCAGAAACAGAACTGTGAGGACAAATCTTGAAATGCTACCAGGGTCATCTATCCCGCTTCTGATGCACAGATATTGGACAGCTGACGTGAGCAACATTTTGAGTTACCCAAAAGACATATTTGTAACAAAAACTAAACACTCTTATCAGGAAAATGACCCATAATTATCATGCATCCTACAAACTTACACTTCTTTAAATAATGTCCAAATGGTGAAATTATTTAATCATTAAACTCAAGTTGATACACAGAAAACTATTTGCCTCCTACAAAACATGTTGAGTTATAATCACAGAAGACAGACATGCTGAAATAGTGATATGCACATTATTAACAAGCAACAGTAATACTGTGTAAAGAGCCCTCAGACATTCATCCAACATCTGTCAACACTCCCTAACAATATAAAGACAAGAGATCACAACTATTTATCAACCAGAGTGAATAAAATGGCCTGACTCCCATTATCAACCAGTCAAGGCGTGATAATACTTAGTTGACAGGTAAATATCTACATTGCTTGTACATGAAGGATATATTCAGTAAACAGTAAGAACAAGATTTTCTGACAAACATGATTTTTTAGAAGTCCCTGTAACAAACACATATCAGAAAATGGTAAAAGTTTATATCTGAAAAACAACATTCAGACCGGACACATCCTACACACTGTAACTGGTGTATTCAAGGGATATCTCAAGTGACCACACCACACTCCGAATCAATCGCTACAGTAAATTTACATTTAGTACAATGTAGAGTGTGTGTGCACATATATATTCTCACCATATGAATCATCTGAAGATAAGGACCCATTCTTTGGTAATCCTTAACATGTATGAATTTGGTTCCACATAATTTGGATATGTACCCAAGTCATACAAAAATAAACAGCTAATGTAACTATTTCTGCAAAAATGCAAATAAAGTATGAACTCATTGAAAACTTAGATTTGACAATAAACATCTCCCTTCCATACTCAAAATACAAATGATGAGGCAGTACTGGTAAAAGTGAAATCAACATATGGTTTGACATGACATGCTGGTGTTAATGCTAACCAACTTACAGATGAAAAAGATATCTATTTGAAATACATTCAAGACATCGTTCGACAACCATGCTGCCTCCCATATACTCCTGAACTCTGTTTTTCTGGTGTATCTACTGTAGCATTTGAATTTCGTTTGTTAAAAGAAATTCCAATCTATCAAGCCAGTTCAGAAAGCACTGCCAACATTTTGAAACATTTTTGAAGAGACAAAACTGTTTGTTGATCATTATGTAACGAGTGTACAATATAGAATTCTTCTTTTCTTTTACAGACTATAAATTTGGTGATGCATCATCCAAATGAATTTCTTTAAAGTTTCCTGTCATGAGGATATCAGTGAAGGTGAATGAAGCATACCTAAAAGTGACCTATTTTCTGAACAGTCCAAAAAAATATCAAAGGTAATTGTTAATCAAATAAGATGTTTTCTGACACCATGGTTCTTGGATGAGTGTGTTTACCCGTGCTATGGTGCAGTGTGTTGCATCACAGCAAACATTGTAAGTACTCGACTGATGGCATGTCTTGTCTTTAATACGTTACTACAATATTTCGCTGTTGGTATGATTATTATTGAGAAAACCCTGCATGTTTCAAGCAACTGAAAAACTACAGATATGTACAATAAACACTGTCAGTTGTCATCTGCACTGAATTTCACTAGTTTACATTATTTACCATACCACAACAGCGGATTTGTTGATGAGCTATTTTCAATTTCGAGAAGGGGTATCATTGCAGTTCAACTTTTTTTATGGGAGCCACGGATTACCCCGCGGTTTAACCGAATCTGCTGTATCACAAAGAGTGTTATTGCGAGGGATGACTGTACACTATTATTACACATCCGATATGGTTATTGCAAAATGTTTCTATTGTCAAAAAATTATTGTGACCTGAATTATATTGAGCCCATAACAAGACAACTCAAAAAGAGGAAGGTCAACTTCCCAAATGCTTCATCTGTTATTCTTGCATTTTTGTCACTTATGCTGCACTCTCAGGATCACTGTCCTGTTGATGCATTAACTTGCAACATATGAGGTTGTTGCACTTTTGCAACAGTAGTGTTGATTTTACCATTCCCAATACACCAAGCTCCAAACATTTAGTGACCTGAGTGAGTGAATATGGTTTTATGCTGCTGTTAGTATTATTCCTGCAATATCATGCACAGAAATGGGCTTCATGCATTGTTCCCATGTGGGAAATCAAACCCAGGTCTTTGGCATGGTGAGTGAATGCATTAACCATTAGACTACCCTTGATGTACTGATTTGATGAGGAGTGCTACCTGTGTTAGTGATAGGAACGACACCATTACACAATGCTGATGAAAGCTGCCATTGTCAGTACTGAAGAGCCCCAACAATATTGAGAACTGTCAGCCTCTGACAATATTGACAAGAACTATGACATTCCAAAGATTTACACAGCGCTCAGCAATATTCCAACTGTATGTCGGCGGTCTATAAATAATAGAGCCTGGACCAGTCTATCCAGTGATCAATAGCATGAGTATCAATCTATGCAACCGGGATGTGATGACATTTGTCAATCAAGTCCTTGAGTCTGACCACCAGATCCCGTTGGGGACTCTTACTGACAAGCATGGGTTGCTGTAGATCAATTCTAACCCAGATCTTTAAGGGTCTATACGTTTTCAGAGTTAACTGTGTCACACAGTATTGGTTAATAAGGAGTCATGGTTTCGAACACTCTCCTACCAGAGCTGAATACCTGAGCAAACTGGCATTATCTTATGTAACAACTTGCCATTTGATAACTTATTTTCATATATATAAAACTTTGAATAAAACAATAAATACTATGTACCACAGACAGAATACCAGCACATTGAGACTTTGATGTAATGCACAATAAATAATTAAGCTTGGATTTCAAACATAACAGTACACAAAAAACAAATACACACACAGCCAGAGTCATGAAACAAGGCAGGGCTGCTCATGCTGCAGAATAACAAACAGGGAAATAATTTGTCAGTGCACTAGTTTCAATAGTCATGTGACTGGCACCTACATTCGGAGTTATTTCCCTTCCACTGATCTCTGCAGAAATTATCTTCTGCACTTCTAACCAGTGGAACACAGTCAAATATAGAACACCAATATGTCACCAATACCCAAACGTTACATTTGCACAAAAAGACTTAACTAAAACATGTTGCTTTTTTTGTTGAAAGGACTCTTTCTGTATAATCTTACTTAAAAGAGGGACACTTTCCAGTTTAGCTCCAGACAGGATATTTTGGCTGTCACCATGTCTACAAATTTCAGAGATATTAACATCAAAACAAATATGCTACATTTTGCTGAGCAGACAAAATGCAGAAATCCAGTCCATACATTTTATATTCTTCACACATATGACAAAATGTATATCTGAATCATTTCCTTCAAAAACATGTTAAATAGTCTACCTCCTTATTCACAGGTGTGTTAGAATCCACTTCAAAATGACAGCCAAACTGTAAGAAACATTTTGTCCATAGGCACTTGTTCTTGTTCAAGTAAACATATTGTTGCCATAACCACTCGGTTTTGATTTAAGGAAAGGTGAAATGATGCTGGCTACAGCCACTTTGGTGCCAGTTGTATGGGGAGGTAAGGTGCTGTGAAACCTGGACATATATCAGTAGCAAACATGGAATCTGCACTCTTCCGTCTCTATCTCCTCTCCACAGCAAGTAGTGTTAGTCTGCATGACTGACATATCAATGTATGACTCTTTGTACATAAAAGTTACTTAATTCTAATTTCAAGATCATGTTAATTTGCACTTTCAACGAATCTTGTTTAAAGAGAAATTACACATATCTGACCTTGACCTTGACCTTGTGACTGACAGGGAAAAGCATGGTATTTCAACAGACAGTGGTATCAGTCTATACTGGTCAACAGACTGATGTATCAAAGATACATCCAGATACCAGTACTCTGCCCTGAAAAACATACCGGTCAATCAGTTAGGGGCATATGGACATTCAACCATGACAAGTGACACTCCTGCACTTTGGTCCATCAACAATAATTACACAAACATGACCACAAAATTAAGTATTTATTTGAAAGCACTTCCTCCCAACACAAACCAGACATAATCAATACTGTTCTTTCCTTTGTAACAGAACATTCTGTTGTGATTCCTAGATTCACTGATGAATCAAACTATCTTTTGCAAAGAAAATAAATAATGACAGTATTTTAGTTTGCCAATAACCATGGGATTCAGCATAGGGCAAAATCTATCACATCTTGTGACATGACATTCCATTGTGACATTTCACATGTGGATAGTGATGTTACACTGTCATACAAGCAATATCTTTGGAAATAAATAGTGTGAGGTTGTTCCAATGTCCTTCAAAGTTAATAAGTTTACTCATGAGTGCAAATGATTTGCTTGTAATGATCTTAATGTCTATTTAACACATAGCTTTGGACTTAAAGTGATCATCACAGATCTCAGAATTCTGTTATGTAACCCTTAGTGGCCAGGCATTGTTCCTTTCTGTCATGGTAGAATGGACATAAACTAAATACTTTTAGAAGACAGTTGAGATAAATTATAATAAAAACAAATAGTTGCTTTTGCAAATATGACAATTCCTGCCAACATATTTCAAATGACATTTTATAAATATCATCAAATTTGAAACCACTAAATTGAAAGTTTATAATCTAACATCAGTGTTCTGATCATTCATAGAGAAGGTTATGCACTACTCAAAAGAAGTTAAGGGTCAGTCAATTCTTTCATATTACACCAGTTAATGATTCATATGATGTGATATATTAACTATTGCAATGTGAACCAATTGTTCCATTCTTTCATAATACTGCAATAGGAAAAAGTGAAAGAACCCAGGTGGTCCTAATTTCTTTTGAGTAGCATATGTGATTGCACCAACAACTGGAGACATCATTCTCTGTATGGGCAATTTGATATGGAATTCAAATGCAATGACATCTGTATTGTGCAGACTTTATACATAAACATGATCTCAAAACAGATCTTAGCATTTCTTCACAGATGCCCAAAGAATGTTTGATATAACTTGGCGTATACATATTTATTATCCATCTGTCAATATATACTGTGTTCCGTCTGATCTTCTAGCAACAAACAAAACAAATCATCTCAATTCAGTTTGCTAATCTGTATCAACTGAACTTAGTAAAGAATCTTTTGAACACAAATGAATGTTGAAATTCATTGGTAATATAGACGAGTGGGGACTGAGAGAGTTGATGGAACATTGTCATAGGATTGTGCATGATGAACAGGATAACACCGACTTGCTGATATGGATGATATACATACAGACATGATACAGTCGTAACACTCATTACTAACAGAACATAGTGCATAATGTTAGTATTGTTCAAATCAGGACAACTATTCCTCTACTATCACAGTTGATACCAGCAGCAGCAGATTCCATCAGTCAGCTGATCAGGGCTGTATTGGGATAATAATTCACATTCCTCCAGTTATAGAAGCAGGGTAGGTAATCCATCAGTCTGTTGATGAGACCTGTGAAGGGATATCTCACATGCCTCAAATGCAGCATCAGCAGCTCCCTGAAGTCACATGGAGTTATCTCCCCAAAGTCACATGGAGTTATCTCCCCGAAGTAACATGGAGTTATCTCCTCCAAATCACATGGAGTTATCTCCCTGAAGTAACATGGAATTCTCTCTCCATATTACACAGAGTTATCTCCCCTTGCACATGTTGCCATTGCTGTACAGGGTTACTATTGTATTGCTGTATGTACACGTACATTAGACAGTGGTATGCTGGCCTTACAGTGCCACCTGTTGACAGTCAGTGAGTATTCCAACAATGATGCACAAGTCCCATCTACAGCTACAGCTACAAACGGAAGCCCGGCTCGACGTCACATCTCCCTTTGTTGTCTTGAAACAGTAGGGCGAACAAGTCCATGATACTACCTACATATACTGGTTGGAATGTTCCGATATCATCTAACCATCGCCACCACCACTTTCAACAGCACTTTATACAAGGACAGTTACACAGACATAAGACAGCACAGAAAGGTGGTATTTGCTCAGGGGGCCCAACCCAAAGTCACATAATCTGCTGATGCTCTGTGGTTAGTGGACGGAATTGGGACTGCCACAGTGCTGCATCACGCTCCGTGCAGACACACAGCAGCCAGCACACATATGCTTCAGTGCCACACATCACACACTTTTCCAGGTGGTATATGTACAAGCACAGGTCCATAGACAAGGTCATTTGGTAGTCTTCTTGCTGCCTGCTGCAAGACCGTTGGTTCCTGAACCTGTGCGAGGTTTCACAGTGAGTTTAGAGTCTGAAACACATTAACACACAAATGAAACGATCTGCATCAGTTTAATGTCACATTTCTTCTTTGAAACAAATTGAGGAAAAGGACAAGAAGGTGCATGACCAGAACACTGTCTATACTATATATATTGGGCTGAGAGACAGGGCCAGAACAATGTCTATACTATATATATTGGGCTGAGAGACAGGGCCAGAACACTGTCTATACTATATATATTGGGCTGAGAGACAGGGCCAGAACAATGTCTATACTATATATATTGGGCTGAGAGACAGGGCCAGAACACTGTCTATACTATATATATTGGGCTGAGAGACAGGGCCAGAACAATGTCTATACTGGGTTGAGATACAGGGCAAGAACATGGTCTGCACTGGGAGATAGGGTCAAGCATTACAGAAGAGGCCAGAATACTGTGGGTAGCTAAAAGGTGGCCAGAACACTGCATAGGGCTGAACAGGCTCAACAGTAGCTAACAGAGAGGTCCAGAACACTTGGCTCTCTATACTGGGCTGAAAGAGGATGAAAACACTGTCTACAGGAAGCTCAGGTATGGCCAGACCACTCTATGGGGGTGAGAGATGTCGAGAACACTGGGGTAAGAGGGGCAAAACAATGTATAGGTTTGAAATGACCAGAACACTTCATATACAACGACAAGAAAAAGCCAAGACAGTGTCTGCAGGTGATTAGAGAAGGTCAGGACTATGTCTGGAAAGTTTTTAGAGAAGGCCAAGACAATGCCTGCAAGGGGATTATAGAAGGCCAAGACGATGCCTGCAAGGGGATTATAGAAGGCCAAGACAATGCCTGCAAGGGGATCATAGAAGGCTAGGACAATGTCTGCAAAGGTTTTAGAGAAGGCCATGACAATGTCTGCAAGGGGATTATAGAAGGCCAAGACAATGCCTGCAAGGGGATTATAGAAGGCCAAGACGATGCCTGCAAGGGGATTATAGAAGGCCAAGACAATGCCTGCAAGGGGATCATAGAAGGCTAGGACAATGTCTGCAAAGGTTTTAGAGAAGGCCATGACAATATCTGTATGGGGATTAGGGAAGGCTAGGACAATGTCTGCAAGAAGCTGAGAGAGGACCAGAACTTTGAAAGGGGCTGACTTCAAGTCAGAACACTGTAATTGTTTGAAGGAGGACCAGACCACTGTAAAAGTTTAACAGAGTACCAGAACACTGTAAGGGTTTGACAGAGGACCAGACCACTGTAAAAGTTTGACAGAGGACCAGAACACTGTCTACACAGGACTGAGAGAGGGCAATAAAACATGGCTAGCTACTGACCACTAGCAGTGCTGTTGGCGCTATTCAGTGATCCTCGTCTAGCTGTCACACCAGACACTGGCAGACTCCCCACTGAACTCTTCCTGCAACAACAAACACTCAAGTCGTCATGTAATTCATGCTACATGTCACTTGTACCCTATGTGACAGATGCCAAAACCAAAATGTGAGACCCTCAAACATAAAGCCTCTCTAAACAGATGCCGAACTAACCTGACGCCTGCACTGCTTGGAGCTGCGAGGTTCCCAGATCTAACTGCTGTTGCTGCAGGCTTCGTCGTCTTGGAGCTGCCACTGCCGCCACCAGCACCTGCAACATCATGACATACAGAACATGACATACTGCACATCATACCTATCTTCAAATATTCAACTGAAAACAAAAAAATTGTGCAGTAAGTAAATCTTAACAGTTGTAGTTAAATCATGAATCATTTACTTTTTCTTTTATCATAAATCTGAAATATTCAAAAAATGCATGTTAACCTTCAAAGGATGAAGAATTACATTTCAGTGTGTCTACAAGTGTAACAAATAAACGTTGAAAAAAGTCACCTTTCACATCAAGGGTAAATATGAAAATATATGTAGCAATACTACTAAGATAATATTTCTGAACAAAACCAACGAGAAGCAATAGGTTGCAGGCTATTGGGGTTACAGATGGCAGCACCAGTCTGGCACAGGAGGAGGTTTGTAGCACAAGGCTTTATATTGGGAGGATCAGGGAGAAATTTGGGGACTCCACACTGTACTTTACTGTGTATGTGTCACATCACCCAAGTCTCAAAATAAATATCAAAATAAACACAGATAGACACATGTTGACACATGAGGAATAACCCATAAGACACTCCACCCGCATCCCACACCAATCCATGTACCACACAGGAACGATCAGTGTTCTGAGTTCAGTTTGTTAGGTTTGAAAAATGTTTTTGTTCAGAACACAGTGTTAGAGGATGTAGTATATCACTGACTGTCCACAGTGTTGTAGAGGACAAAGTGTATCACTGATAGCTCACAGTGTTTAGGAATACAGTATATCATTGACTAGCTATAGTGTTTGTGATAATAGTATATCATTGACTGCCTTTTGCGTAGAGATTAATTTAATGGCAGAAACAGTGATTTGTGTATCCACATGTGTATCTCCATCATCAGTCACACTGGCTTTTGTTGGGAAACAAGGCAGTCACAATCTTCCTGAGACCATGCAGACCTTCAAAACTGAAATACTGGAAACGCAACAGATTGAGATCAGCAGACACAATAACTACAGGAGAAAGGCAGGGAGAAGACAACAGTCTTAGTAAACCTAAGCACACCTCCAAGACAGTAGACAAAGGAGGAAAGGTGATGAAATATATGAAACATGGCCTGACTGAAGCAAAAAGTCAAGTTTACAAAGAGGAACACAAAACCTGGGTTGTGTTCTAAGTGCAAAGATAAAGAGAGTTTGTTTGCAAATGTACAAGCTGAATAATTTCAAAGACTTCACAATATCAGACATAACAGAAATGAATCAGGAATTAAAATTCTCATGAAAATTTCAAGAATACTGAAAAAAAAATACAACAAAACAACCAGCCACAAAGAAAATGGCCAACGAATGCTGCTCCAAGAAAAAAATGATATGATCAGACACAAGGACAGAGGCAAGGGAGGTAACTGAAGGTGTTGCAATCAACAGAACATACAGCAAGCAACGGTAAATAAAATCAGAGCCACAGACCACACATGACTACACGTAGCCGGTAACCAGATGACCACTGACCTGATTGCCCTGAGCAATACACCGGGATTTTACACATTAACTCCTTCTTGGGCGACCCGCCCAGTTTAGAATCTAGCAACAACAAAGTGCTAGGTTAGATATTTATATTTGTGAGAAAATCATGAAATTCCATGCATAAAAATCACATATAATATAATAATATTCTGATCAATTTTGTAAAATCAGTTTATCACTGACATGTATGTAGTTCATGCTGGAAAAGTTCTCTTGGACAACATGAATAATGTTTAATTTGTGGATCCTGCTCAATGCCCCTATCAGAAACAGACTCAACCCTGAAGGTTGTAGATATTGTGTTGTTAGTGTGCATGACGACATGCTCAGACTTCTACCGATGTTTCATGGGTAATAATGCACCTTGGTGTGTGACTTAGTTCATCATGCAGACACTGCCTTGGTGGCAGATGAACTCCCTCACCCTTGTTGGCACCACCAATGCCTCCGCTGCTGACGTTGCCACTGCTGCTGCTTGGGGTCACACGATTCATGCTGCTGCCGACAGGGAGCCCATCATTTTTGGGTTTTAGTGGAATGCGACTCGGCTGCAAATCTACATGACCAAGGGAAAATTATCATCTGGATACCACTTCATATATATCTAAAACGAGCATCTTGCATCACATTGCCCTTAAAGTTTCCAGAATGTTATATATCAGAGAAATTACAGGAAATCTTTTCAAGAACAAACCGTCAATGAAAGTTATCCATTCAAAAAGCATGCAAAAATAGTTTCCTATCCCATGCAGATCAGATTCACTAAAAGGAATCGACCAACAGCAAGACCAGCACAGAGGACATCATACAATCATCCTGGAGAGGAACAGTAAGGAACACTGTATTCCACATTCACCGCATATACACATGCAGTTTGCTTGTTTCCTTCAAGCATCAATGTACAAACAAAAAACAAAAGAATTCATTTGACCATAACATCATAGGTTGCAGGAAAAAAGACAGTATTGGGAATACAAGACCAGAGGAAACTCAGAGCGACAGTTCCCAGGGCTAGCTCAAAAGGATTAGATAGAAACATCCATCAAGCTTGATGCATACATTAAAAAGCATTACAAGCTGCTCTGTTTTACATGCTGTATTGTTTATAGCAATGTACAGGAGATCTGGGTTCAGCATTCTAACACTTCCTTATTCAATGAAATTCTAAAAGCTTGTGAGAGTTTCAACATCTGGCTTTCATCCTGAAAACATGTGTAGATCAATGACTGACAGATGACAGGAGATGATAACACTTGTCAGAAGAATTGAAGGCATCAGAAAGCTTGCAACCCATTTCATCAGAAGGCATGTAGACACCATCACAGGTCTAGCAGAGGCTATGTAGACACCTTAACAGCTCCACCAGAAAACTCATGGGCATCATCACTGCTTCATCAGGTCTGTTGAGGTCATCACAGCTCCTCCTGGTGCTTGTGGACACCATGACAGCTTCACCAAAAGGTCTGCTCCACAAAAAGGCATGTTGAGGAGATCACAGCTTCATCAGAGGCTTGTGGACACCATCACAGAAAAGGCCTGTTGAGGTCATCAGGGTTCAGTCAGAAGGCAGCAAGAACTGGAGGATACTTTCATGCAGATCATGCACTCAGATATGTTAGTTCTGGTCTGTTGTCTTGATTTGTCCCTTTGAGAATTAGCAGCCATTTCAAGCACATCATGCAGCAGACAATCCAAAAGAATGGATTAGTCATCCTTCTCAGAAAAAACAACAACATGCAAATAGAGGCGACCTCAGCTTACCTCGACGAGGGATTTGTGACAGTGATGGAATGGAAGTAGTAGATTTAGATTTGACCAGATGTGAGTTCCTCACAGTGGAGACACGACCCTTGACATCTTGAAACAATCAACACACAGACAATCAACAAACAAAACAATACGACAGGTTGGTTCGGTCAGCCATGCAGTCAATGACTCAGCTCCTGGACAAGACCTAAAAACATATACATATGGATCTGGCCACAGAGAGTTGTCGCTTTACATTGGGCCTACCTGCTCACAAGGAATTATGTTAAAAACTATGTAACATGTTTTAACATTTGACAAACTGAAGGAAAACAAAGTTATATAGAAAGTCAACTTCTTTATTATAATGAGTACAATGTTTCGGTGTAGGTATAAACACCGAAATGCTGTGCTTTTTGGAATAAAGAAGTTGATTATCCATACAACTTGG
Organism: Haliotis asinina; assembly: GCF_037392515.1. Taxonomy (NCBI): domain Eukaryota; kingdom Metazoa; phylum Mollusca; class Gastropoda; order Lepetellida; family Haliotidae; genus Haliotis; species Haliotis asinina. The sequence goes on along the minus strand of NC_090287.1, from coordinate 58,478,836 downwards.
TTTTCATTCACCTATACAACATCTAAAATGCCTCTAAAAATATATTTATGGATAATACCATTTAGACCACAATCACTGGTGAATGATTTAGGTTTGACGTTGCTTTAATCAGTATTTCAGTTATTATACAGCTTATCAAGTCAGTGGGCACAAAAGTTCAATGTGATAAAGGTCTTTGATGTTAATCACTTTGGTGACCCAATGTACAGTCAGTGCTGACATTCCTAAAAACGTAATATGGGACAAACTGAGATTGGAAGCTACGATAACAGTTTTTGTCAAGCCCAAGGGACAAAACTCCTCACAGTAAAAGTATCAACTTTGTGGACATATGCTTAGGTAGTTGAAACAAAAGCACAGAGTATTATCATGGAAATCATGGGAAATAAAAATACACATCCAACTCTTTGGAACATAAAATGAAAAGCAAATTAGTTGTCATTTCCAACAACTGAAGAGTTACATACACTTACCACTACAGACAACAATATATGATAATGTGACGCATATGAGCATGCTGTTAGAATGTTCATTCCAGCTGTTACTTCTATATACCACCCCTGAAGTGTACCTCCTTTACCAGAACTGCCACAAAATACTATTGCCACACACTACATCTACACAGATCACAACACAACGTACTAACATGCTTTATACAGACATCATGCTGTATCTACTTGCTGTGAATAAAAGGCACATTATTGTTAGTAGGCAAACTGAATCAACCAACAGGATTAGGAGTTGTTGTCAGTGTGGAGTTACCTCCCCTTCTACATGGGAGGCCCTGTTGAACTTGGCCTCATGGGTATTTTACAATGGCATGTGACAGTACACTCTGACAGGTGTCTACAAGTTTTTACTATAAAGACACATTACAGGTAGGAAAAAATTAAAATGCTGGGTGTCTGACAAATACACACTTATTCAGTATGTTTGCAACATGTTTCAGAGGGGTGTTCAAAACCTTAATGTTGGATAAAAATCTTCATTTCATCAATTTTGTAGTGTGGTGTAGTTTAATGGTCAGACAAATTTTCCCTCTGACAAAATGACCATAATGAGATCAAGGCAAACACCCCAATTTCACCAATCTATTTTTTTCCACAAGATCATTAACACTGTAACCTGGAGAGAAAAATCATTTAACCTGGCCTGCAAGCTCTTAACCCCAGAAGCAATGTATATTGTAACACTAAAGAACTGACCATTTGTATGATATTAGGAAAGTCATTAAATACACCTAGTCTTACCAAGACATGGGGTTCTTCTGCCACTGTTTTCAAACCAGCATGTTTTGGAGTATTAAAAGAAGCTCAACGTTTTCAGAACTTGGTATTTCTAGAGTTTGGGGGCATGTTTCAAATGGAAGGAATTAAGTCTTATTAGTACACAGAACTTTTTACTTCACAGAAGTAATCACACATGAAATGTAGTCTAAGCTGACATAATCATGCACAAACATGTTCATAAAGCACTCAACCATGTCTGCCTCAATCTTGTCACTTCCTATAGCAACAATGCATCTAAGCAGCATGTGACCTAATGCAGTGGATCACTACTTTGTGTTGTCATCACTTCAGACAGATGTCTTCAATGCATTCAAGAAGGAACACAAGATCTGATATGCTATTTGTGAAATGACCACACCTTATGTTTTCTAGATGTGTACAGTAAATAGGATATCTATCAATAATGCCTGAACTGAGCGTTCAAGGCATCATGTAGGCTGCCAAACCCTGTCAGGTGACGCCATTCATTGACGCTTGCCTATCTTACATATACTACTCAAAAGAATTTAAGAACACTACATTCTTTCATATTAGTTAACATAATATAATATCAGTTCTTTCATAATCTGTCATGATGTATACGACTTTTCTATATCTTGCATGACAGATTTACAGAAATATCAAAGGATCTGGTGCTCCTTAGCTTTGTTTTGAGTTGTAATCTTGTAGAAATTTACACAAACAGGGAAAGAATCTTCCAAAATGTAGGTTATTTCTAACAGGCAAAAACCTGAAGCAGTGCATGATGCCGTAGTTCGGAGGCATGCAGTGAGTCTACTAGGAAAGATGGACAAGCTGGCAAACACCAGTGTCCAGCACTAGTCTACTATTGTCTGCAGAGAACTAGAGGGCGGGCAAAGAGGCGGGGAGTGCAGTTACCTTCGGGATACAAATGGGGCGGGTATAGGAAGCCTGTGCTTGGCACTGTAGGACAGAAACAACACGCATCTAACTTTGACTTTCACAACCATGTGTTGGCATACTGGCGGTGAGAGATAGCATGATGAAATGAAAATGTTCGAGAAACTTACATGTGTCAATGCAAATTTCTTTAGAAACTGGTAACTTATTACAGTTTGGGATAAGCTGTGGGACTGGCTCTTTTGTTAAATATATATACTCACCCTCCCAAGAATAAACAATACAACGAACAATATTTGTTTTATTTCCCCTCAGACCAACATTTTAAGGGTATATTTCCACATATAGAATTATGGAATCTGACATAAAGAGAAACCTATCACTTTTTCAAAGCACCTTTCATGTAACTGTGATAAATATTGTCAATCCTGTCTTAATATCTTTCTTCTCGACATAATAAATGACCAGTTCCTACCTGTTGTAATTAAACTGAACCAGTCAGCAAGTTTAGAATATCACTGCAATGTTACTGTCAATATCCACACAGACTGTCTTGGAATTACTGAGACAATGAATCAATGTTGTGTTAACAGAGTTTCAACACAGTAACAAACATGTTAGTGACAGTATCAATGAGGGCCTATGATTAAGTGTTGACTTGAATGTTAGGGTGGTTTGTGACATGTTATAGTAATGCATGGTTAGGGAATATGGGACATGGAAGGGAGGGGGTGCAGGGGGCTGGGTGCAGGGGGCTGGGGAGAGGGCAATGTTATGCATGGTGTTGCAGCAGCAGGGTGGGGACTTGATGGTAGATGTATGACCTTGGTCTGGGTTTGTAATCGAGAGGCTGGTGTTCGGTTCGGTGGGAAAATGGGAGTTACAGTGGGCTTTGAGTCCAGAATGTGGATGGCAGGGTGGAGTTTTGGTATGGAATGGGGACGGAAAGGTTGTTGGTTTCTGTCTGGTATGTGGAAAAAAAGGTGAAGTGTGGGAAAAAGGGTGGGCTTTTGTTTGGTGTGTGAAAAGAAGGGTGGGCTTTTGTCTGGGATGTGGAAAGGTGGGTGGACTTTTGTCTAGGATGTGGAAAGAAGGGTGGGCTTTTGTATGAGATGTGGAAAGAAGGGTGGGCTTCTGCCTGGGATGTGGAAAGAAGGGTGGGCGTTTGTCTAGGATTTAGGATGGAATGAGCTGGCAGAACGGGTTTGGGTATACTGACATGGACTTTGGCTGAATGAGGCTGGGAAACTGAAGGAGGTCAGATAGTATGTTTGGTGGCTAAGAGATATCCTTTAATCCTTCACTAACTTGGCATGGCACATGGAGAACTACTGTAAAACTACAGAGTGAGGGAAAGACAATAGAGTGTAAAGAGGTGAAGACAGCACTAGTGACAGAACTAGAGACAGGATAGACAGAGACGTCTGATGGGGATCAGCCATTTTCTAAAACACATTAAAAAATCTATTAAACCATCTTATTGATTATTTTTATGATCCAATGTGATCTAAACATCTACAAACAAGCCAATCACATTAAATTTGCATGATATCACAAGACTGAAACAGTCTGGTATTTCACAAGAAATATCTGGTCAGCCTAATTCTCCCAACAATGGCTGGTATCCCATCAAACCTTTCTCCAGTAGTTGTGGGTGGGGAGTCAGGGGCAGGCTGTGAGGTGGAGGAGGGCCTACCTGGACTACTGAAATACAGACATGGACCTAGCTCACCTTTACTTGTACTCATGGAAGTATTGGAAGAGGATGAGGTACTTGGTGTTCGTTTGATTTCTTTGACATCTTTTGCTGTTTTACCACCTGGGTCACGTGCAAAACAAATGTTCCATTAGAGCATCCAATATTCTCTAAATAATACTGGCCTGTCTTACAAATTCCTTGCCAGTTACAAATTTTCACAAGCTTAAGGTGCATTTCTTGAATTTTGATTGAGCAAGGAATTTCAGAAGTCAAATATTATGTCAAGGGTATCTCTAAGCTTGCAACACCTAAATTTGCTACATATATTCATTTCAAGTTTTGTGCTTGTATTGATGTAGAGAGATGGTAGTAGGTTCTTGAGGGGACACAGAAGAAGCACTGTCAAAATGTTACTAGCTGGTTGGGTTTTGGACATTTCAGAATCTTTAGGTTCGTTGAAATGCTGCTAGCAGACAAAGCCACCTTTTTCCACACTGAACACCATCGGTGGCATCAGAACAGAATCATTCTATAAATCTCAGCAATGATATGGATGCTAAACGGAGATGAAGTACCAATCTACAAAACTGTAAAGCTGATACACAATCAAAAGGCTTCAGAAAAAGGATCCTATAGTTGGAACTTAAATTCATGCGAGGTATTTCAACCTGACAGACCAACATTCATCACCTCTACAGAATAGATGGGAGGAACATGCATCCTTGATGCAATGATGGCGACCACATCCTCACCACATGTGTTGCAGCAATAGGAATAAGCTAGACATGACATTCTGTCATAGTGAAGCAGAGACAAACTTGTAGGCCAAGCATCACTCACATGCACACTCACCTTTACCCTTGGGACCTGGTATTTTACTTGAACCATTATCTTTTTGCTTGGCAGCATTGCGCTTTTCTCCCTTTGCTGCTTTGGCCTCCTCCTCTTTGCGTTCTTTTTCTTCCTGTAAAAGCATGAACAAGAAGTCTGAGTTTTCCTGTAAAAGCATAAATGGCAAAGTCTGAGTGAGCTTTGCATGTAACAGACACCACAGTTCAACTATATCAGAGCTATGGTTCTTCACCGAATCTTCAATCTTCTGCAATCTGAATCCCTACAAACTTGGAATCTCATTTACAGTGAGAGCCGTTTAGGTTCTAAGTGGCTCTAGACTGTTCATATCATGTCATCGGCCAACCCTTTCAGCCAAGCCGAAATGCAGTTTATAAACCCATGGGATGACAAGATGCCCACTATCCTGGCTCTCCTCTCTCTACTCACCTGTTCCAGCAGTTGCTTCTCATGTTCCTCCTTCAACTGGTCTTCAATGTCATCTTCAAAGTTTTTCCTTCGAGACAACTGTGAAGTGAAATTTGAAATGTGTGCATACTGTTGGGTGGAAGGGGAAGGCTTACTGGTGTCCCCTGCCATAGTATTGCTAGAATATTCCTAAAGGTAGTGTCAAACTAAATTCACTCTCTCATTCACAGTGTGTACTACTGCTTCAAATTTCAAATAACAACTGTGACATCACATCTAGACATTAGCTGTTTCATTATGTGAAACTGTTAATCTGTATGTATATCTGTTGTATACTGTCGCTGATTGTTCTGTCAATGTATTACCTACCAGTGACTCCATCTGAACATGGATCCGATCCAACTCCTCCACTGCCTGAAACAACATCAACAACTATCCATTAATGGAATGTGACAACACATGTATAAGCATAGCATTGTTTGAAAATACACCCAGTGTGATAATCTTACTGCATCTTCACTGTTTCATCCTCGTCTGTCAACCCTAACCCTTCATGACTGTCAGATTCTACCTTTCATGGTTACCAGACACTACCTTTCATGGTTACAAGACACTACCCTTCACATTTACCAGATGCTGCACTGCATGGTTACCAGACTCTACCATTCATGGTTACCAGACAATTGATGTCTGACAGATCTATCCCTGCCATGCTAGCTGGACCCTACCCTTTGGGTCTTCTGGATCCAAGTTTTGGGCTTTGTGGGACCCTACCTTTCATGACTGCCAGACCCCATCCTTTATGACTGCCAGATCTTGCTTACCTGTTTAATGGCTGAGATGACATCCCTGTCCTTCTCGTTGATGAGAATCCTCCTGACACTGGCCTCCAGCTGCTGAAGCAGGTTGCGATCGTATGGCAGTTTGATCAGCTGCTTGAGCAATGGTAACACAGTACACAGGCGCAACCTGATGTTAGCCACTGGGTCTGATGTCAGTTCCAATACATTTTCAAAGAAATGCTCCTTGAAGAATGCCTTTGAATACAGTTCCATCACAAAGCGGCAAATGTCAATGAAAAGACTTCGATGGTGACAACTTCTTCCATGACAGAAATCTGGAAAGTGATTTGGTACATTTTGGATAACCAAATATGAATGAATGTCATGGCACGACAAACTTTGGTTATGGTGTTAAATGTATGATGTAGTTTTTTATAGGCTCACAAATATCGTAGTACCACAAATCTTGAGTACGATCATAAATCCAATTTCACCTCACCATATCCGACTTACCTTCAATTATGTGAGCTATAAGTTCTTCTCTCTGCTCCTGTTTCTTCAAGTATCGCAGCAGCACCAGCAATGTCCGTGCAGCTGCGTGTCTCACAGGAATTGCTCTCTTTAACAAGACAACAGGCTGTCCTTTACATAGTCCCAAGGCAGTGAAAGAAGCTAGGCTATGAACGTGAACTTTATACTGACTGCAATATGTTTTTCAAACAATATGTACAACAATATCTTTTGTGAACTGGTATGTTGGTATGCAAAAACATATATGTCCATGACTGTCCAGTCCACATGTCCATGAATGTTTACTCCATGTGTCCATGACTGTCTAGTCCACAAGTCCATGACTGTCTAGTCATATGGCCACTGACTGTCTAGTCCACATGTCCATGACTACATGTCCATGACTGTATAGTCCACATGTCTATGACGGTCAAGTCATATGTCCATGACTGGTCTATATGTCCATGACTGTCTAGTCCACATGTCCATGACTGTCTACACCATCTGTCCATGAATGCCCAGACCCACATGTTCATTACTCTCTAGACCATATCTACACTTTTATGGATGACTCATTCAGCTTCAAGATGAGACAACTCACCGCTGTGAACAGTTTCTGGAAGAGGACTGGAATGACTTTATTGCTGATTGCATCACTAGAGCAGCTTTTGGGTAGACAGGATAGGGTGGACATCAGCTCCTCCTGGGCACGCCAGTTGTTGGAGGAGAAGATGACATTATCTGCCGCCAGGAGAGCCGGTACCACGTCCGACAGAGAGTTCATCTGTGGGAATAACAAGAAGCATTCATACTTCTCAACAGAATTACTATATATTCCTATGGATAAAATGTCATGTAGTGACAGTAAAATAGCTATGTTGATATAATTCTCTGTCAGCAGTATTACAGCTATATGGTGGTGGTCTGAAAATAACAGTATGGACCAGACAATCCAGTGATCAACATGACTGGGTTAAAGCATGAACAATGAGTGGTGGGCCATCAGCAAAGACACACAGCCTCACCACCTGATCCTGTCAGTATGTCTGTGAGCACTGGATACAACCAGATACTAGCTTCAACTGGGCAATACTGGGCCTCCTTTCACAAAGCATTATGGTGATAATAAGTCACTGAGGTAACCTTAGTGCGATGTTAAAGAATGGGAGTTAAACCTAACCTTTAGTAAAGGTTGCTTCGTGAAAGGAGCCCCTGTGCTTTATTGGGGTATATTTGGTAACACTGGGTGATACAAAGAACTACTGGGCTATACTGGATACAGGTGATACTGGGGTACATGACCAACATTTGGGTATGCTGAGGGTGTGTTGAAGGGATACAGGTGAGTACTGGAAAATAATGACAATGAGGGAGCTAGTGAGGAATTCAGGGAAGAATAGGTCCCTTATTTGTTGCAAGAGCCAAAATCGAGAGGAAAAAGCAGAGAAAATCCTAATTAAAGACACAATGCAACACAAGAACCCAAGAAAGGAAACAGTATATTCCAAATGAATAAAGATCTTGTAAATATTAAATAATCAAAGATTACAAGATCTTTCAAAAGCATTTTTCAACACCACATTTCTCTATAAAATCAATGTACATGGTGGATTTGGGGAACAAGATGTGTACCTTGGCTTCTGTGATAGTTCCACCTCCACCTTTAGCCAGCACTTCTAGAGTCTCAGGGAGATGAGCAATGATCGCCTGCAGGACCTGTAGACAGACACGTGTCACGGAAATAGAGAGCAACTTCCGACGGATTCTATAACTGATTTTGTTCAAATTGTATTAAAATCTTTTAGTAGTTTTCTTTAAGCCATGGGCCACATCTCCATTGAGATTATTAAGTTCAAACAAGGCATGAAAATCAAAGCATCTGACCTCAATGGAATCATCTTTGAGCAGGTTCATGAGGTCTCCCTGAATTAGATGGACACAACTGCCGAGCTGCTTGGACACCTGAAAACAAACAAAACAATTATAGTTTAATACCAAATAATTTCATGTGCATGGTATATTTAGCTGACCAACATCTGTGTGATGACTTTCATGGACAACCTTTCATGTTACACAAGTCAAAGGTCATCCATGAATTCCTTACACACACATGGGTAGGAAACCAACCTAACATAACTGGTATGATACACATGAGTGAAACAATATTCAAGACTGGTGATTGTCTTCCCCATGGCGATCACCTAATGCTAGATTGTGAAGGACATCATTCCTTGACAAGGTAGTCTTGATCAGATTTGTTAATCATGGTTCACACAAATTCACCTAAGTCTCTGTCAATATCAGCACTGGTATCAGTTACTTGATCTTATTTATAGCTAAAATGGATAGAATTATCATTAAAACGACCGCACATTATCAGAAATGAGCGGTCCACTGTAACTTGATAATGCCCGCAAAATGCTTAACAATGGGCCATTATCAAGCTCATTGTTAGGTGACGTCATATGTAGCTCAACTGTTGAAGTTCATCACCTACGGTTCGCTTGAACTTGGGTTCATTATTGAACATATATCTGGCTCACATTCGTCACATGTGCCTGTGCCATTATGCACTTTGCTGCCTGTGCCAACCATAACAATCGTACCATAAATGACAACATACAGCAATGAAAATATCGACTTGAAGTCTAACGTTGTTGATAACTGAAAACAATGGCGGCTGGTAGTATGAGCAGAGGTCAAGGTCGAATGTGTGTTGTTCTATGATGTGTCTATGTTTGTGAAATGTGTGTCAGTGACCTCCGTTGTTTTGTTGTTGGCAGTAAATGCTTCTAAACTGATGCCGCTGTTTTTACTCTTATTTTTCTTATTAAAAATTCTATCCATTTTAGCTATAATAACGGTAACGCTATCTTTCAGGGCATTATCATTTGCAGAAGCCCTCGGTCTTTTCAACTGCCCTCCTTCGTCTTATACTAGTTTGCGTTATCATCACTGCCTGGATAATCAAACGACAGTGTGGAAACTTTTATGTTTGTTGAGGAAGGCATAAATAGGTTTTGAAATATGAATAAAGTAAGCATAAATGTGTTGCCAACAGTTGACAATTTTACTGGGAATGAAGACAGATTTGGGCACTAATGCCTGTCATTTTACAAACTGCTTCCAACTTGGTTTCACTTGTTAGATATATTAAATAAGTACTCTGGAAACTGGTATCTGTCAGAATGTAGTAGTCTTTATGGGTCGTACCTCATGGAATCCACTGGCAGTGGTCCGCCTCACTAGGATGTGCGGATCCTTGCACAAACCACTGAAGGTGGAGAACAGCTCTGACTTGAAAGAACGTGGTCCAACAAATAACACCATCGCCTGAAGTAAATACAACATGTTTCAACACATTTACTGACTTACAACATTTGAATTTACAGACGACAACCACTTTCAGTACTGACAGGGTTGCAGTAAGAACGTCAGGATCCTTCTGCACTAGTTGACCCCCCATGCCTCTGATGATATCAAGCCTGTGTAAAAGTATGCGAGTTCCGACTGACATAGGACGAAGCTCACTTTGTAAAAGTAGGCTCAGGATTGAAGGTCTAATGTATATGAGTGACTGAAAATTGTTCTATCAAAATTCCATCAATTTTGTCTCACATCATGTGACAACCTTACAGATTTCAGGTGTCAGAGTTGCCACTTTGTTTAAGGGGCTTCAATTCATTGTGCAGAATTGCTTCCCATGGGCACATGAGAACTTTTGGACTATGGGTTCAAATACCCGATAGCTATGATCATATTTTTATGTTATGAGTACAATCCCTGCACTCGTTGTTTTCATCAATGTGGAAATCTTTCAGACATACATCACTTTGGTCTTTCTCAGCATAAATTAACATGTGGTAACATAACTAGAACACACATCAAAGCAGCTTTATACCCAACTTACGGAGGAATTCAACCTGTAGCTTAAGCCATATCAGCAATATGGCTACCCCATCTAGATAGAATGAAATGCCATTCCAGCTCACACTCAGCCAACATTCACACAAAGGCTATCAGATTCTGACACAAAGGCTATCAGATGCTGACACAAAGGCTATCAGATGCTGATACAAAGGCTATCAGATGCTGATACAAAGGCTATCAGATGCTGACACAAAGGCTATCAGATGCTGACACAAAGGCTATCAGATGCTGACACAAAGGCTATCAGATGCTGACACAAAGGCTATCAGATGCTGACACAAAGGCTATCAGATTCTGAGACAAAGGCTATCAGATGCTGACACAAAGGCTATCAGATGCTGACACAAAGGCTATCAGATGCTGACACAAAGGCTATCAGATGCTGACACAAAGGCTATCAGATGCTGACACAAAGGCTATCAGATGCTGACACAAAGGCTGATAGCTTACCTATTGGAGAAGCACATAATGTCCATGATAATGCCGTTAAGGACAAATAATAAAGTAATCAGGCTAGACCAGCTACCTCCATGGAGGCACTAGACAATGGTGTCCAGAACTTACAGGGAAGTTGTAGGCACAGTTCTTCCTACACTCCAAAAATTGGTCCTCCTCTGCAAACAGGTCTGGGATGGCCATTTGCTGTAACACAAACACATCTTGGAGATAGTCCCATGGAACAGGTCCATTTTACAGTATGTTTTCCTTTGTAACAGGACATTTACTCAATGAACTAATCACTGTCACTTCAATTCCATTGTTACCTAACACGTGGTGCTAGTGTACCTTCATAGAGTTATCTTGACTGGCAAGATGCGGGAGAAAAGTGAAATCTGAGATAAAATCCAATTATCACTGGAAACCAAAAAACTTGGAACTCCTACAGGATCAACAAAAAGAGAAGCATTACATTCTCCTTGTTCAGGTACTTGCATCTAGTGTATGATATGTGATCCCACCTTGGAGGGTGATTCCTTGTCGGCGTCCTTGGAGCCCTTGTTTTTCTCTGACAGCCCAACCCGACACATCTTCCTGAAGTAGTCCACGAACCAATGCTTCTGATCTTCCGACAGATTTACTGTAACGTAAGGAATGATTACACAATGCCATTTAGAACGTGGTCAAATGTACACTAATGTAATATTAGCCATTACACTTTTTTAGTAAAGTACAAATTCTAGTCCTTTTGAGTTTGAGTCCTATCCGGAATTCGAACCCAAACACAAGGAATCTCTGAATATCAATGTTTAAACATTTAGAGTGACCACAATCACATACCTATTCCATCCATTTTTCACCAAATGCTATTCCAGGCCATCTCTTACAATACTACCTGTAGAAAACCCTCTTTAGCATCCAGCATTGACATCTGAATTGTGTAGCCCTCAGATGGGATTACTTTGAAAAACATTTAGCAGGCTCTGCAAGGCAGTCAGTTATAATAAGGATGAGAACTTTCCCATCACCCTTACTCAACTTAACTAAATTTCTCCATATCTTTTCTTTTAAAACATGTCTCCAATAGTTTACCAACCATACCTGACAAGCCATGGCATAGACGACCTAGTTGCCTAGCAACCACAGGAAGTGTCGAGTCCTCAGCCAGCATTGCCTGTTGGCAGAACTTTGTCACCAGTGGAATGATTGTTGTAATACAGGTATCTGTTAAAAATAATGAATATCAAATTCAGAACACACTGACATAATCCACGGCAATGACAGTCCAGACACAAAAACCATATAAGCAGCTTTGAGTGAAGAACGATGCATCAAATGAAGAGATTTTTCGGAACAAGTTGCATCTGTTTGGCGTACATACCATCATCCAACAGGCTGAGTATACTGACAACTGTCTCCAGTCCTGTGATGCGAACATAACTCTCCTCATCATTTGTCAACTCCACCAGCTCTGGGAGTATTGCACTTTTGGTTGCTTCAAGGCTGAAAAGTGTGAATCAGAAAACTGGAGGTCATGCACAGATGGTACATATTTACAGTCACATGCAATATTGATGGTACAAGTACCAAAGAACAACAGCATCTACAGACACCTAACTTATCAGCAATGTTGAGAGAATGATGCGCTGATCAGTAATAATGCAGCTGTTGGCACTAAAAAGTAGCACCTACCCACACCTCACAATGAGAATAGCTGTAGCAGCTCCTTAAAGAGACCCATACGGTCAGTACCTACCCGAGGCCCCTGGCCACTGGGTCCAGCTGCTGACACATGCATCCTCGCACTTCGTAATCCACATCTTGACACAGAGACTGTACCACTGGTAGGATTTCCTTCTTGATTCTGTAAGTACAGAGAAAAGTCAGCTGTGAAATGAAGTCAAAAGGATAGAGGAATAATGGCAGAGAGATTCAGCTTGGATACAAGACAAGCAGATGGTCGATTTGGACAGAGGCAAAAGTATATGGTCAGCTCTCATAATCATCTCATGAGTCACGGGAAGTTCACCCCACTGAGAAAAGGGATGGTCACTAAGACAGAGGACAGTCACCAATACAGAGAACACAGGACATTGACATTGAAATTGAGCTTTGACAGGAGGTCATGGTAAGCTGAGACAGTTGACAAGGACGTGACAACCTGGTCAGTGGGCTGGTAGATTGAGCTTGAACAGGACAATAATATGAGGTGAGTGAGTTGGAATTTTCTGCTGGATTTGACAGGGAAGTCCCACTAGGACAGGGTAGAAATCAGAAAAAAAGTCAACTGTGACAGAGAACAGGAATATTCACTTTGGACAGTGGACAATAAGATTCAGTGGGAAGAGAAAAATGGGAAAAAGGATGCACAGGATATAAAATTGTCAAACAGAAATAACATTAGCCTTTACTTTATGCAACATCGTATCTAGCACACCAATCTTACTGACCCATGTGTCATCCTTCAGTTCAAAGTGAAGGTCAGTTTCACACACCCATGCGAGCTGTGTGTACATCAAATTTGTCACAGCAACCACATCCATCATAAACTACTAACACCTCTCTCAATGTAGTCAATTCGCTGCCCATATTATTTTCCATATATTCATCTACAATATGTTACCCTGTACGTACATGAAGGGTTCAAATTTGGTTGCGATCTTGCCAAGTATCTTGCAGCAGGAGAGTCGAGCCTGGACGGACTGTGATAGCTGACCTTTGGCCACTGCTATTGTCAAAACCTTAAAACAACAAAGCTGAAGATCAGACACGGACACATACATTGCTATTCTGGAGAGTCTGAGGATCATAACCTGAACATATATATGACGAGTTTCATGTTATCTAAAATATATTCCATATATTCATGGACTGGCGTATTCTGTCAAAATGTTATGCCTGACAGACATGGAAATTGAAAGTAAACATACAGGCATGAATGTTCCACAAGGAAAAACATGTCACTGCAACAGACAGCTGGTTACTGAATTGTATTAATAGCCTATCAGTTTTTCATAAAGTATTCAAATATGGAAACCATAATTCAGCATACATTTTTATGACTGAGAACATTCACATGTGAGCAAGAGTCACCTAACTCCATGAGATACGTACCATATGTACAAATATTTTAAATATTTTCTTTTATTTATCATTGAACAAGCAAGTGAACCTGAGACAGTCTCATACATCCTGAACCTTAACATATCCCGCAGTGTTCTGTCCTTACTCTAATGCTATCACCCCATATGAAGCAAGTCTAGATTTCTCCACAGCTTCTGAATCTGATATCTCACTGTATTGAGCTCTTTTCAAAATTAAATGGTTTGGGTTATTTCTAACAAAGTTGTAGGTTATCAAAGATCAAATATTAGTCTAGTACAAAATGGTGCATTACTGGCAATACCTTGTTATATCTGCTGTGTGTTGCTTAAAATTAGTGATGTCACTGAATAAACTTTACAATTCAAACAAAATTTTGTTCAGGGCCACCCTCTTGTTCATCAGGCATAATGTGATACAAACTGTATCATGACAAGTATATCAAGATATTATCACATTGCAGTATTTCATTGCATGCAGCCCAATTTTATCATTGAATATTTTACACTTCTTGTAATCTTTGTCACTCGTCTTGATACATGTTTCAAGACTGATTATCTCTTTACAAGTTGTTTAAAATTGATAACAGTAATTAATCACTAACAAGAACAGTTCCACTACAGTTTACGGCCGTAGACCAAGTGTTGATTATCGTGAATCACCTTGTACAGCTGTAGCAGCCATATTGGACATGTTTATTGCCTTTGATTTGTTGAAACGGTATGACCAAGAACAAAGGCTGTCAACACAAGGCACATCATATCCAAGAAAACGTGTTCTCACACATGATAAAATAAATACTTTATGGTTTCAACGCTCATAAATTTATCAAAATGAAACACGAAACATGAAAATAAATTACACAATCTTCCCTCAAGACATGTGTCATAGCTTTCCAAAACTAGCACTGTTCTATAGCACTAGAGTGCTTTATCTTGTTGCCAACACATGGCTGATAGACCATTGTTAATGAAATTCAACATCACATGGCGTTTCGGGTACAGCAATATCAATGTAAAGGTCTGAAAATATCACAAGTGTCTACAATATCAGACATTGGTGCCCTGAGGATTCCCCATGTTTGATGAAATCAGCTGACATTTACTCAAGACGATATGAAGCCATGTGGGTTGTATCCCACCACTGCTGGCTGAACACCCTGTGCCCAAGATGACTGGGTATGGCTGAAGGTGGGTGCAGGGAAGGGGAACTAGATGAGGTTATAATTACCTCATTTTGTTCACCTGAACAGATTGACTAACGCTTAGGCCCTGAATATATATAATTTAGATTGTAAGAAATAAACCCACTCAGATTGAAAAGGAGCCCTAGAACCTGGGGAAATCTAGACATGCTTTATTTAGGACTCCAGCATTGAAGAAGTGGGCTAGTGTGTGTGTGTGAGTGTGTGTGTGCGAGTGTGCGAGCGTGCGTGCGTGCATGCATGCATGCATATCTGTGTCTGTGTGTCTGTGTCTGTGTGTGTCTGTGTGTGTAGGGAAAGTAATGCGGTTCTGGAACTCTGAGACTGATTACTGAACAGAGAGTACATGAAAAGATGCTAGTGCTGTGTTGTATAATTTCATGCCTTATCATAAAATATTGATGGTGATGATGATTGTAGATTTTGAAACCCAGAAAATACCCTCTAAAGAAAAGAGTCAGCCTTTGTAAATGTTACAATTTCAGTAATCATGTTTTCAGGTAGTAACAATACAACTGAATATCACTTCAAACAGAAAATGACCTCGTAAATTGCAATACAAAATTCCACATGTGAAAATAATTGCTGTGTTTTAATGGTGTCTGTTAATGGCTCTGTCCAGCACTGAGATAGGTTGAAACTGAATTAAAAGTTCTAAAAGCTGACTCTGACTTGGAGATGTGCCAAACTAGAGAGTTAAAGCATCTATTTTGTAACATTTGGGCTGCAAAAAGGGTAAGATGTTGGGATAAGTGACAGAAACACTTCACTCCATTCAGGTGGAATGACGAACATAACACACTTGTGTCAACATCACCTTTCAGCTGTAAAAATCATCACTGCAATACACATAGCAATATATGTACTATTGCAATTTTTGCCATACACAACTCCGGACAACAGCACCCAACTGTGATGTGAAAAATCACTCCCTACAATAGCAACATGATATATCTGGTAACTGCATGTGTTAAATATCACATGTGAGGTACCATGTCTCTCAACACCAGGAATATGCTTGTGAGACACAGTCGAAGGAAGCTGGATTGACATAAAATACAGGTACTCACATCTGACTTGATGACATCTTTAGGCAGCAGGTCGATGACATCCAGCAGCGTGTCCAGCCAGGCTGCAGCAACATCTATGACATCACAACACACATTTCAGAACATCACTACAAAATAGTTATCGTTTCTTGCTTTACAAATAAAGAGAAAGGCACACAATCAAATTGTTGAAATGTTGATTCTTGTTTAATGCTTCACTCAAAGTATTACAGCTATATGTCAGCTGTCAGTAAACAATCGAGTCCAAGGACTGATGTCACGAACATCAATCTACACAACTGGGATACATTGACATGTGTCAACCCAGTTACCGAGGCAGACCACCCGATCTCATCAGTCGCCTTTTACAACAAGCATGGGTTACTCAGAAGACCAATTCTATCACAGATCTTCATGAGCCAATCAAATGGAATTTTTTAATAACACATCATCCGATATATCCTGCAAGCAAGCTAAAAACGCACATATTGTTCTTCAGACATTGATTTGATATCTTTTTAACATCTGTCAAAAATACCATTCCAAAAAAGGAGAGGATATTCGATTTACAAGATTGATAAATCCAAATGATGAAGTCAAGTAGGAAATAGATGTTGAAGAGAAATTAATGGAAAATGTGACAATTTATTCTATTTCTTTGGAAATGTTTTATCTGTATGGATATATATAACTATTTCTCATATGCATTGGCATTGGCTAATGGTATGCATGCAAAATGGAATTTCCCCTACTGGTATTACACATGGTATACATAAAAGGACATATTTTGTGTTGTGTTGCTAAAGCCTTTAAATGCATTTAACGTGTAACTGTTTTATTTTTCAGAGAAGTCAACACTGAATAGTGTACTCTACTACAAAAAACAAAAGATTGTGAATGGACATCTCGCGTTAGCTTACAAATAGATTCTGGAATTCCCCATGTGAAACAAAAACTGTAAGTGCTTGCACAAAACGATCATGTTACATTCAAGTGTGTGTGACATAATTCAAATGATTCCACATGCATATTTATTTTAAATGGAGAAAAAAAGCATTTGTTACCAAACATGATCACAAAAATCTGCATCGTGAGGACGCACTCTGCATTTGTTCAATCTTATAAGTTACATATCGGAAGTTGTGAGCTGGTGTTCTGGCTAACTTGTGTACCTGGGTCCTTGCTGTCCACGCTGCCCAGAATAGTCTGGAGGAATGTAGAGGCGTAGTTGTGGATGGGGACCAGCTCCCGCTGCAGGATCTGCAGGAACGCAGAAGATGCGGCCAACTGCATCTCTGTCTGGGCCACATGCAGCACCTCCTGGAACGACACAGTACATTTGATGGTATATATGATATATGTATATATGTAGTCAGATGTATATGTGTAGGATATACTCATGTCCATTGCATGAATACTTCTACTCCAGTCAGATGCATATGTGTAGGATACAGTCATGTCCATTGTATACAGCCTATACTTCAGTCAGATGCATATGTGTAGGATACAGTCATGTCCATTGTATACAGCCTATACTTCAGTCAGATGCATATGTGTAGGATACAGTCATGTCCATTGTATACAGCCTATACTTCAGTCAGATGCATATGTCTAGGATATACTCATGTCCATTGTATACAGCATACACTCCAGTCAGATGCATATGTCTAGTATATACTTCAGGGTATATACTATAGTCAGTTGTACATATGAAGGATATGCTCTAGTCCAATCAGTATACGAAACTGCGTCTGCCCAGTGGCCTGCTGCTTGCTTGTTTTATGGTGGGCATATAACAATATTTTGTAGTCTGCCCGGTGAGCCAATACATTTTCCAAGGGTATATATTTGGCCATGTCACTGACTACGGGAAATATTTCGAATATAATTTACAAATGTGGTAACTAGATGATGTCAGTTCGAATCCCGGATGGGACTCAACTAAAAAAGTACTAGAATTTGTACTTTACCAAGAACGTGTAATCCAAAATATAACATGTTACATCTGACCACTCCCTAAATGGCATTGTGTAATCATAACATTATTTATTGGCTGAAAGCATTCTCTAGACCAGTCACATTTAGTGTTAGATAAATGGGTAGGTTGATGGGTAGGGTGTGGGTTCAATTTCCGGATGGGACTCAACTCGATAAGTACTAGAATTTGTACTTTACAATGAAAGTGTAATCCCACATATAACATGTGTTACAATGAATAATGTTGTTCTTTTCTCTGCTTTTCTGATTCAGATGGAAGTGACAAGTGAATAAACAGTTGCCACCAAGTTATGATTCTATTAAATTTGCTTTTGCACATGTTTCAATTTACCTCACTACAAGTAATTCATCAATTACTTTATTTTAACACCATATCTCAATTTCCTGCTTTTAATACGGGGCTGATTACATGTTAACAGGGCCAGCAACATTTTAAAGTTATCAGCCCTGTGGGATTCTTGGCTTTTTTCAGGAGTTTCATACGCTGGTCATATGTGTACATGAGAGATATGCTCCAATGACATACACCTTCACACATACCTGAACAAAAAAATCTCTGTATATCTGCACAGAGATGATATACAAGGTTTTGGGTGCGTTTAACATACTCAAGTTGTACACTTGTGATATTCTTGAATCAGCCATTTATTTATTCAGAACATCTCTGTATTTTTTTATCAATGAATTGTATTAAAAATATCATTTAAGCTTGTTTACACAACTTCAGCAATGGAGTGACACTCACAACACTCAAACATGCTGCACCCAAGAAGATGGTTCTCAGGAAGATAGCACACAAAGATCTGGAACCAGTGTGCAAACTCAACACATGCACCAGGGCAGAAAGGTCTTTGAAAAGCAGGTAGACGGAGCTTGATGAAATATTTTGGTAGAATTGAAAATAACACGTGAACTGTTATGACAATATCTGGTTCCAGTTTGTGTATCAACATCACTTCAACAAACATGATATATACATGATTACATCCAGCGCTATTTCAAGAACATGCAGGAAATCAACCTATCTTGGAAATAATATTTGGCTTTCTGGGGGATGTGTTTCCACAACTGTAGCGGCAGAAGACCTGCCCCACCTGTTACAGCTACAGGCGTCACAGGATCCATGTTGTGTCTCCTCAAACCCTCCGCACAAACACATCGCTTCTACAACACTGAAACTGATACCTTTCCTCTCTGACGTGCTCAAGACACTAAACCAATTATATCTCCAAGCAATTTTACCTATTCAGGTGTATGTTATTTCATCATCATCACAAGAATGTTGAAAAAAATGGAATAATGAGACTAAGTACGGTAGAACATGTCCAAAACAAACACGTCACATATCGTGCACCTGACTCATGTCTCGGCCTGGCAACCATTCTGTCCAGAAATATCCTACAACAAGGAAGAATATCTGGTGAAGGTAGGTTTCTTTATTTGATTCAGTATGTCATACAGAAGACTAATTGAATAACCTCTGATGTTGATGTTATGTTATTGCAGAGATAAGGTGTTTGTTGGAGCTGAGAATGGCAGGCAGCCAAACAATTAGGTGTTTCTGGGGCACTAAGACAGGATAATGCTGTACTCGTTCCCAGGGCACTTTTCGTGATTCCTTGTCAGTCAGCATGAATCTCACATACTAAAATCAGGATTTAATGTAACTGATAGTGTCAGTCACATCACTATCATACAAGGAAACAAAGGCAGTTGTTATTTCCACCAGCTTAACACCAGATCTACTGGGCTACAAGTGAATCAGTCAAATCAACCAGATACAAGGTTCCTAATACATATATTCACCATGATCAAATGGACGACGTTCAACTGGTTTTACATGTCTGGATCTTCAAGGATATTTCTGATTATTTCAATACATCTGAACTTGACAGTAGGATTTACAAGGCTACCATAACACATATCCAGACAGTGTTTGAAATTAATGTCGGTCCTCAGGCCACAGCTTTTGTGTTATCTGTCCTTATGTCCGACAGGTATTTCCAACCCCAATAGGAAACAGTATTATTTCCATATCAAAATATAGGGCCTTCACATTTTTATCAGGACACAATATACTATATGGTTCGTGGCCCTTATGGCCTGCAGCTTTTCAGGGTTAAGGGCAAACAATGCATCAAGATCTACCGGTCTAGCATCACACACATCAGTCTGGTACAAGGCTGCTAATAGTTATCTGTACTACATCAACACCAGACCTAAAGGGCTACTATCGGTCACATCAACCAGATACAAGGCTACTAGTAGTTATATCCATCAGATCTACTGGACTACCGTCATTCACAACTGGCTTAATATCTGGATCTTCTAGGATATTTCTGATCCTTTCAATTCATTTGAACTTAACATCAGGATGTATTAAGCTATCATCTGTCACATGTTCCTAGCAGAGAGCTATATAAGCTATTTCTCCCTGATTCTGATGCTAAAATTTACAAGGCTACATCACTGAGGGTAGCCATGCTTCTAATCTGCACTAAATGTTCTATCTTTATAATTAGACAAGTCAGTACTTGATAATGACAAAGCATGATAAATATTTATTTGATAAAAGAATTCCAAATTAACCCAGCTATGAATTCCTTAAGGACATGAGCAATTCAACAAAATGATCACAGCAACAGGACAACTGTTACTACATTTATTTCAACACAGGTATTTGCAGCCCTTAGTAAATTCTGCAGAATGTGGAGTGGATAACACTAAGTAATATCAACATATAAAGCGTACATTATGATTTACCATCATCATCAGATATATCAAGATGAAGAGAACTAACTTAATCAGCCAGATCTACTGTCCACTAGGCTTAGACTAAATGCCTGTGAATAACATTAACATACAAAGCTACCAACTGTAATATCACCATGGACAACACTATGATTTACCAGCATCATTGCAAGATAAGAAGATGCAGAAGAAGTAGAAGAAGAAGTGCAAGAAGATACATCAACAAGATGAAGATTGCCACCTTGGCTGTCCACTATACATAGACCATGCCTGTCACTAACATCAACATACATAAATATTATACAACAAAGGTCAACACTATGATTTACCAGCATTATCATCTAATATATTAACAAGATGAAAAGAATTATCTTCATCAGCAAGATCTACTGTCCACTACAAATAGTCCAAATACCTTTAACTAACAACATACAAACCTAGCACTTGTTATACCATCAAAGACGACAGTACGATTCACCAGCATCATCTTCAGATATATCAACAACATGAAGAGAATTAACTTCATCAGCCAGATCTACTGTCCACAATACACAGACCAAATGCCAAACCAACCCATCAGCACAAGCACGTGTTGACAAATCAAGCATCAGTACATCTAAAGACCTTCATTGCCTGATATGCCATGGTTCTGAGATGAGGTGTAAAACCATATAGAATGTTTGTTTTTCACGGAATGTAAGGAAAAGGAATCTGAGCGAGGAGATCTCCATGATGAGCTTCCAGATTCCCAGATAATCTGGCGCCACCATTTTCTCTGATCAAGACCAGCCCTCTCCTACACCCGCCCTCCCACAGTACCTGACCTCTCGTCCAGGTAAACACACTAAATGGAAGCTCCAAATACTAACAGGTACTGGAATAGTGTATACGAGCAATGCTTACATGAGAAAATCAGTGGGATTTTTATCTGCTACAGACAAGATTACTCCCAAAAGTGCAACGTAAGAAATCCTTGCTATTTGGAGACATGTTAACATTCATAATGACTAGTCAAAATGCAAGACTGATGCCGAGAAACTTCCAATCCCAATTTTTTAGCAGCATGAATCTACTTATCCATTCAAAATTTCTTCAAAATGTAACATAAGTTTTCCTCCAAACTGGCACATCTGTTTTTAGCTGTAACATCAAACAAGCAAAGCTCATAAATTGTCATTGTTAAACAGACTTTGCCAAATTTAGCTCTTTACCTTCCAGGAAAAACTGGAAGCTTCCAGTTGGTAATGATGCTGAAGATGGCCAATTCATCTATTTTCTACTCTTCTACCATGTCTCGTACAGGTAAAGTTTGTAAAAAATATTCCCAGACAGAGTTTATAAATGAAACAACGTGATTACACATTGCAGTTTCTTCAGTATTTCTGTTCCCTCTTCTGTGTCTGACAAGATAAATGTACAAATATAAACATTGTCTTAACATGAATGTAATAGCTTACCACCTAAATTTTTGACTGAGTAATTTTCATCAAATCTTATATCAGAATATTTTTTAAAATTTTAAAACAGTTACCAACAATGAGATGTCTAAACTGCCTTGAAATTACATCAGGGTGCATTGTCTCTTGATGATTAGTACCGGTGATCAAAGACCAATCCATTAGACTGACAATGGCAGGAACACCATACTGATGGAGATCTCATCTCAGCCTCCAGAACAAAATGGCTAGACTACTCTACTACCGTTCTAATGAAATAAAGCCTGGACCCCTAAAATACATACAATTACTCCTGCAAGCGAATTCTACTTGCAATAGGAATTTTCCCAATTTCACAGTCAATGTTTTCAGACATCAATGCAAATTCAATTGCCACAATTGTATTATTCACTATCAGCCCATTACACAAGCTGCATTTCACCAAAAAGGGTTTGGTTTCATCCTCTGTGAGACACTACATGCATAAACCCAACTGAAACACCATCTTCACAGCTGGCATGCTATAGTGCCTCATGGTAACACATCTTAAAACATGCTTTCATTATTGTCTACAGTCCCTGATGGTAACACACACTATGTTTCAAAAAACATGCTTTCATTGTTGTCTACAGTCCCTGATGGTAACACACACTATGTTTAAAAAAACATGCTTTCAGCATTGTTCGAAAGTTCACTCACACATAATGTGCAGTTTTTAAGCAAATGTTTCTGCAACTCCATGGGACTTAACGTGTTGGTGAAGATAAAAGCTCATGTTTATGCATGAACTACACTAATTCTGTTATAGCAAAGCGCTGTTTGATATGGTATCTCAGATCCCAACCATCAGCAACTTCTAGGGTAAGTAGTGACTCAGACAGCAGCCCACGATCTCAGTCCCCTCCCCTGTGTGACCTCAGTCCACCACCTCTGAGGCACCCAAACTTACTTGCATTATTCATATGGGGTAGCACCTTGGACTTCGGGTGAGAAGCATAAGTATGTACCCCATCTACACCCCTAACAACTTCCACAGGAGGTGGACCTTTACTTTGGTGAAATTTTTGCTTTGTTTGTTGCTCAAAACTCTACTCAGCAATATTCCAGCTGTATGGCAGCAGTCTGTAAATAAACATATCTGGGCAAGACCATCCAGTGATCAACATCATGACCATCGATTTACGCTATTGGGATATACTGTCATGTATCAACCAAGTGAACGAGCCTGACCGAACAAGACCCATGAGTGCTGAAGGCAAGCACTGGGGATAAAAGTCAAGGATTAATATAACCCTACAGAAAACCTGTATGATCCTCGGAGCAATTCTAGAGCCCTGAAGGTGCAAGTTGGGGGTGACGGTGAGAGGGGCATCGGGCCCCATATGACAGTGGGGGTCTCAAAATAGACTTAGTCTGCTGGAAATATGAAATTTCTGGGCATACTTAACCAGATAAAACTTAACACAAATGAACATATTCAAACGGCTATTTACTAAAATTCTTTTCAACATTCTAAATTTAAAACATATTTGTATTTTCTAAAAAGTCAGACTTTCTTACAGACAAATCGGAGAGTAGATTTTGTATTTGAAAATCACAGTAGCTCCTCCAAAATCAGAGTGGTTGGCATCTCTGTGGTGGGGAATAGGTGCCAGTTTACTTCTTGCAATGTTGTATCGCACCTTGTTCTGTTGGTCAGGTGTACCCCTACAACCTTGTATACAATCCCCTCAACCTGTGACAGTGATTCAGAGTAGCAGTTTACTTCTTGCTATGCTGTGTTGCACCTTGATCTGGAGGTCAGGTGCTTAAATTACCCCTACACCCACCTATACAATCCCCCTCAAAACATGACAGGGGGGCAGTGACAGTTCACTTTTGGGCATGTTAGGAAGGACCTCCATGTGATACATGTATTGGGAAGAAAGGAACGTACCAATTCACCACTGACAGTAATTGACTAAACAGGTGTTCGGCAGTGAAGCACAAATACCGCGACCAGCATGGTGTAAGTAAGTCAGAAATACTTTTTTATTTGTTATCCTACTTGCTCTGTTTTGACAAATAAGCCTTGGTCTATTAGCGAGCTCAGCATGCAGACATAACTGTTATCCAGAGGCTGGCTATGTTGTGGCTCCATCTAGTGTCAGATGTATTGAAGACCCGGGATAGCAATCAGTGTTTCAAGTAATTCTTCCTGCCAGTAATAGTAACACTCAACATACATGTGGCAGTTGACGACTCAGCGGATTCTCCATCACTCCATCATCCCAACAGAAATTGCCTCTGCTATCATTCTCCTTCTATCAGATCATAAAAACCTGTATTGGGATAACACTCACAAAGTTTGGTATACCAGTCATGGAGAGAATCAGAAGATGTAGACAAACATGTTTCACCAAACTAAGCAGTAACCGTTCTGCTTGCCTGACAATCTCCAGTTTTCGGGTTGAATGTCACTTGTGACGCCACCTGTGCAAGCTATACCAGCTCCACCTCATCCTTCCTGGTCCACTTGCAGTGATGCCCTAGTCATCAGCCTAAATAAAGCCTTCCAACATGACATAAATTACATCTTCCCAGCACCACTGATTTATTCTATGGTACAGAGATCGTCAGAGCCCTTGAGGAAGCTCGTGGATTGAAGGATGCAGATGTTGGTAGGGGCTAATGATATACACCGGATAATGTCTCTCTCCACACTGCTGGGAAGACAAGTCGTGTATCATTCAGCAGCAGGTCATATCATATTTAGATAACACGTGATATTTCACTACAATGAAGTATCAATAACCACTGCATATAAAAAGTTGAGGTTGTAATATTTTCCATGTAGCCATATATTACTTACATAACTGCATGGATGCTTGTGTGACTGTGTTAATGTTTGAATGGCGGAATGAATGTTTGTGTGACTGTGTTAATGTTTGAATGGCGGAATGAATGTTTGTGTGACTGTGTTAATGTTTGAATAGCGGAATGAATGTTTGTGTGACTGTGTTAATGTTTGAATGGCGGAATGAATGTTTGTGTGACTGTGTTAATGTTAGAATGGCAGCATGGATGTTTGTTTGAATGGCTGCATGAATGTTTGTGTGACTGTGTTAATGTTTGAATTGCGGAATGAATGTTTGTGTGACTGTGTTAATGTTTGAATGGCTGCATGAATGTTTGCATGACTGTGTTAATGTTTGAATGACTGCATAAATGTTTGTGTGACAGTGTTAATGTTTGAATGACTGCATGAATGTTTGCATGACTGTGTTAATGTTTGAATGACTGCATGGATGTTTGTGTGACAGTGTTAATGTTTGAATAGCTGTAACAACATTTGTGTGATGTTTGTGTTCCTCAAAGAATATTTCTTTGGCTGTATGAATATTTGTGTAGCTGAATGATTGTGTGACTGTGTAAGTGAGTGAATATTGTTTCTGCTGCTTCTAGCAATAGTCCAATATTCTCACAATGGGGCGACACCAGAAGTGAGCATTACCCATTGTACTCACTGAACCCAGGTTATCAGCATGACAAGCAGACGTAATCATAAGGCAACCCTACCAAATCATGTGGTTGTATGTTTGTATAGCTGTGTGATGTTTGTGTGGCTGTTTAAAAGTCCGTCTCATGAATGCTTTTACGACAGTATGTGTGTTCATTTGGCTGTGTCAATGTCTGTATAGTTACACATGTGTTTGCCATTTTATCAAGACATGATTTATTCCGGATAAATCTTAGGATGCAAAACAGAACTTCTCATTATGAT